>NC_059072.1:65535453-65838483 GCF_020497125.1 Mauremys mutica
CTCCTCCTCTCTGACAGAGACTGTACTTAGAGCTCTCATCCCCAAGAAGAGTGGAACTTCAACAAGAGCGAGACAGAGTAGGACATGGAACATTCTCAGCACTGGGTCGATGGCTGTGACATTCATTACAAACGTGAGCTACTAATAACACTACAGCCTTTAAAGCAAAAGGCAAGACCCAGCTTTTCGCTATAGCTTTCTTGTTGTGACAATACAACATAAAACAACAAGCAAACAAAAACTCTTCCAGCGCAGGGAAAGAGTAATAAAGTGTGCTGAAGAAGGAGCCCTGTTAAACTACCTGTTGCAGTAATATACGTTTTTAAGGAGTTTCAATACTATGGTGATAAGCGTGGTATAAATGTCTAGATAACAAAAATAACTACAGATGAAATAAATATAAATAAATGAAATAAAACAGAATAACATCATTGGCCACTAACAAGCAAATCCCAAGTCCTGGGATAGCTTTCAGGGTCTACACTATAAACTTGCACTGATGCAGCTACACAGCTGTAGCACTTTTGGTGAAAACGTTCTAAGCTGATGGAGAGAGCTCTTGAGGCGGTAGCTCTGATGATGGGAGAAGCTCTCCTGCCGACATAGCACTGTCTACACAGGGGGTTAAGGTCGGTATAACTCCATCACTTAGGGGTATGGATTTTTCACACCCTCGAGTGACATAGTTATATCATAGTAAGCGTGTAATGTAGACCTGGCCTGAGAGAGGTAGTTAGGAAAGGGGAAAGACAGTGCTATAATCACCCTCCTATAGTTGGAGGAGGGAATGATTCATAACCTGACCTTCAGTACCAGTAAGTGGCTGGAGATTGGTGAGGACAGAGTGCACGCTATTGCCTTTCTAAAGCAAGGAGATGGGGGCACATGTGCCTCCTAAGGCCCGCTCAGGGTAATACCTCCAGTGACAGCTGCTCAGGTACCACATCTTTTTATCCCCTCCCCCACCTTCATGCAACCTGAGCTACTCAACATCTTTTCAGTAATTCATAAGTCTCTAGATGTGACTCTGGCTCTAGGATTCTTAAATAGACCTCCCCTCCCCCACCAGTGCAGACTATCTGCAGGAGATTAAAGGATACACTGAGAGCTGGTCAGAAAAGGGAGGACCCTGCACGCCGCAGACAATTTCAACATATCAAAAACCTGGAAACCCAAACATTTGGAGCCAATTTTTGTTTTAAACAACACTTTGTGGAAAATTTCATTTTGCTCAAAACCCCATTTTCCATCCAAAAATAGTTTGGATAGAAAATTTTTGACCAGCCCCTAGATACACAGTCACTAATCTAAACCATTCTGAGGGACGTGTTTAAGGTGTCTTTTAACATGAGCTCCGTGCATGAAGGCCAAAAGCTGTCAGGTCAGTGGGAGTTACGCCTGAGTAAGGACTCCAAGGTATTGTCTTTGTTTGGGTGATTTCAGTCAATAGAGAATTCCACTGTTTGAAATGTGGAAGACATGCTAAAAGATAGAATGCAAAGCCTCAGTGTTTCTGTGGTGAAATACAAATACTGTACACTAGTGATACTCAGACCAAGGCTCGCGAGCTGCAAGTGGTTCTTTCATGTGTCTCCTTCGGCTCTTTGCAGCACATGATATTAAACACTGTGTGATTTAATTATTAACCCATCTAAGTTATTAACCAATCAGGATGCTTTTACTGTGACTGTGTGTTTCCTTGCTCATGAAGAGCTGTTGAATATAGTAAATGAAACAATGAAGTCACACTTCTGTGGCTCTTTTGGGTAATGTTGATCACTAATCTGGCTCTTGAACCACTGAAGTCTGAGTATCACTACTGTACACAGTTCTTATCAATAAGGAAGTACTGAGGTTTTCCTATCTGTACTACAAAACAGCTTTCACAGGTGGCATCTTGCAAAAGGAAATTCTCACAACCTGCACAGATAAGTCAATCTCTTCAGCTGATTAAAATGTTGATTTTCAATTTCTACCCAGTCACAGAGAAGTTTTCTGACAAATGTTCACACAGCTTCCGGTCAAATTCACTATTGGAGATTTTAAAAAAAGTAGTTAACAAATGAAAGAAACTGTAAAAGTTTGTAAGTTACTTTGTGTCCAAGCACAGTACTTCTTTTTCATTTCTGTTTTGGAGCATATTAAAGGCCAAAATCCTAATCTCAGCACGCAGCCTGTGGTAGGAAGTCATTCTGTTCTCCCAGGCTACACAACCACTCCTTGACTACCACCATGGTCTGAGGGCTAGTAGCCCCAAGGCCGATGAGGGCTGGGGGAAGCCAGTACAAATTACCGGGGCCCGGCTTCCCCGGGTTCGTCGGCCCTGTTTAGCCAGTCCGCCCTTGCTGGGGGGCCTGAAAAACTTTTTTCACTGGGGCCTGAACCCGCTCTCGGCGGCCCTGAGTAGACCATATAGTTTCTGTGTCTCCACTACTTAGTGGAGTGGCCGGTAGCAGGGCCGGCTCCAGAGCCCAGCGGGGCAAGCACCTGCCTGGGGCGGCCCTTTCCCGGGGGGGCGGCAGGCTGGGCCAGCGGACCTGCCGCAGTCATGCCTGAGGGAGGTCCACCAGAGCCCCGGGAGCAGCGGACCTGCCGCAGGCATGACTGCGGAGGGGACGCTCGGCCGGCGGCTCCAGTGGACCTCCCGCAGGCATGACTGCGGACGGTTCGCTGGTCCCGCGGCTCGGCTGGACCTCCCGCGGGCATGCCTGCGGCAGCTCAACCGGAGCCGCCGGACCTGCGAACCGCCCGCAGCTGCGGGAGGTCCAGCCGAGCCGCGCGACCAGTGGACCCTCCGCAGTCATGCCCGCGGGAGGTCCGCTGCTCCCGCGGCTCGGGGGCGCCTCCCGGGCATGACTGCTTGGGGCGGCCAAAAACCTAGAGCCGCCCCTGGCCGGTAGATCTGTGTATTTGCAAATCCATCAGTCTAGCCCTTGTTTTTCTTCTGCCCTATCCGTACTGTAACTGTCTCTGAGAGCATATGGCCCAGACCAGCCACACAGGGCCCTGACAGTCCACCAACCTATACAGTGGAACAGCATCAGTTCTGCTACAGCCCTCTGATGGTTCTCGGGGGGATCTAGCACCATAAGTCACCTTGTTACCCTCTCCCCGCACATGAGCAAGTCTCGCCTGTGCCTGGTTGGATGTCAGCTCCCTGACACCACCAGCCTTTCAGCTTCTCAAGCACTCTCCTCTGGGCTATGCCAGCCCTGTCTTCACCTTGCAGGTTAACCATAGGTGCACCCCCATTCCTGAGACTCTTTGAAGTGTTCTCCTGTGATATGCAGCCCCTGGCACTGGCTGGGCTCACAGAAATTCCAGATCCTCTACCCTCAAAGGAGCCGTTGTGACCGGGGTCCCAGTGGGGAGCCAGCTGTGGTCACTCAATTAGGGTGAACTGCAAAGAATGGGGCAGACAATCCCCAAAAACCTGGTGGATATTACAATGCTTAGATTTACCAAGCCAGCATAAAACAGCTTCTTTATCTTATAGAAGCCAACAACACAGTTCCCTTAAAATGATCCAGCCTCAGGCTTCCATCCAGGTACCTAAGTCAAATATGATGATTTCTGAAAATCTTATTTCATCATATAAAAGAAAAGGTTCTACCAGTCCCAAAGAATCGGACACATTACCTCCCAGGTTAATGAATGTTTCAGATCTTACCCAAATACATGCATAGAGCCAATTTTTATTAACTAAACTAAAATTTATTTAAAAAAAAACAAGAGAGAGTATGGTTAAAAGATCAATATACATACAGACATGAGCTCAATTCTTAAGATTCAGATTCATAGCAGAGATGGTGAGCTTTGTAGTTGCAAAGAGTTCCTTTAGAATTTAGTTCATAGGTCCAATGTCCAATATTATTTCAAGGCATCCAGCTTAGGGCTGGGATCTCAGTCCTTACAGCTTAAGCTTCCCCTGTATGAAGCCTCAAGCAGATCTGAGATGACATAAGACAATAAGAACAGCCATACTCGGTCAGACCAAAGGTCCATCTAGCCCAGTATCCTGTCTTCTGACAGTGGCCAATGCGAGGTGCCCCAGAGGAAATGGACAGAACAGGTAATGATCAAGATCCATCCCCTGTCACCCATTCCCAGCTTCTGGCAAACAGCGGGTACGGACAATATCCCTGCCCATCCTGGTTGATAGCCATTGATGGGCCTATTCTCCATGAATTTATCTAGTTCTTTTTTGAACCCTGTTATATTCTTGGCCTTCACAATAACCTCTGGCAAGGAGTTCCACAAGTTGACTGTGCGTTGTGTGAAAAAAGTCTTCCTTTTGTTTGTTTTAAACCTGCTGCCTATTAATTTCATTTGGTGGCCTCTAGTTCTTGTGTTATGAGAAGGAGTAAATAACACTTCCTTATTCACTTTCTCCACACCAGTCATGATTTTATAGACCGCTCTCATATCCCCCCTTAGTCGTTTCTTTTCCAAGCTAAAAAGTCCCAGTCTTATTAATCTTTCCTCATACGGCAGCCGTTCCATACCCATAATCATTTTTGCTGCCCTTTTCTGAACCTTTTCCAAGTCCAATATATCTTTTTTGAGATGGGGCAACCACATCTGCACACAGTAGTCAAGATGTGGGCGTTCCATGGATTTATTGAGAGAGGCAATATGATATTTTCTGTATTATTATCTATCCCTCTCTTAATGATTCCCAACATTCTGTTCCCTTTGTTGATTGCCACTGCACATCGAGTGGATGTTTTCAGAGAACTATCCACAATGACTCCAAGAGCTCTTTCTTGAGTGGTAACAGCTAATTTAGACCCCATCGTTTTATATGTATAGGTGGGATTATATTTTGCAATGTGCATTACTTTGCATTTATTAACACTGAATTTCATCTGCCACTTTGTTGCCCAGTCACCCAGTTTTGAGAGATCCTTTTGTAGCTCTTCACAGTCTGCCTGGGTCTTAAACTATCTTTAGTAGTTTTGTATCATCTGCCAATTTTGCCACCCCACTGTTTACCCCTTTTTCCAGATCATTTATGAATATGTTGAATAGGACTGGGCCCAGTACATACCCTTGGGGGACACCATTATTTACCTCTCTCCTTCTGAAAACTGACCATTTATGTCTACCCTTTGTTTTCGATCTTTTAACCAGTTACTAATCCATAAGACAATCTTCCCTCTTATCCCGTGACTGCTTACTTTGCTTAAGAGTCTTTGCGGAGGGACCTTGTCAAAGGCTTTCTGAAAATCCAAATACACTATATCCACTAGATCCCCCTTGTCCACGTGCTTGTTGACCCCCTCAAAGAATTCTAGTAGATTGGTGCAGCATGATTTCCCTTTACAAAAACCATGTTGACTTTTCCCCAACAAATTATGTTCATCTATGTGTCTGACAATGTTGTTCTTTACTATAGTTTCAACCAGTTTGCCTGGTACTGAAGTCAGGTTTACTGGCCTGTAATTGCTGTGGTCCCCTCTGGAGGCCTAATGAAAAATTGGTGACACGTTAGCTATTCTCCAGTCATTTGGTACAGAAACTTATTTAAATGATAGGTTACAGATGACAGTTAGTAGTCCTGCAATTTTACATTTGAGCTCCTTCAGAACTCTTGGGTAAATACCATCTTTCCTGGTGACTTATTACAGTTAATTTATCAATTTGTTCCAAAACCTCCTCTAATAACACCTCAATCTGGGACAGTTCCTCCGATTTGTCACCTAAAAGAATGGCTCAGGTTTGGGAACCTCCCTCACATCCTCAACCATGAAGACCAATGCAAAGAATTCATTTAGTTTCTCCGCAATGGCCTTATCATCCTTGAGTGCTCCTTTATCATCTCGATCGTCCAGTGGTCCCAGTGGTTGTTTAGCAGGCTTCCTGCTTCTGATGTACTTGAAAAAAAATTGCTATTACTTTTTGAGTGTCTGGCTAGCTGTTCTTCAATTTCTTTTTTGGCCTTCCTAATTATATTTTTACACTTAATTTGCCAGAGTTTATGTTCCTTTCTATTTTCCTCATTAGGATTTAACTTCTACTTTTTAAAGGATGCCTTTTTGCCTCTCACTGCTTCTTTATTTTCAGGGAAGAGTCCACTCACCTATCGATAGGCTCTTTTGGTAGAAAGTCCCTTTTGTGGCCTCCGTGTCTTTTACCAATGTTTAATCTTCAGCATCAAGTTCCAGGAGAAAAGGAAATCTCCTTTGCTTCTATGTATGTAGTAAATGTTCATGACTGTTGAATCAGGACTCAGGGGTCTTTTTATACAGTGTTCTAGCTTCCACTTGACGATGCAATCCTGGTTCATAAACAATAGGCTTTTCATGTAACCTTTTGCTTAAACGCCACCAGTAATTGGTTACACAAATTAACACAGGGCAATTTATCCATTAGGCAGTCAATCACAAACTTCAAAGAGACATCTAGACAATGACATTATTTTAACAAAGATTCATCTAAATATTAATATTCCATTTTGATCTCTGAATTAATAGTTACAGTGACAGCAGGAACTGTCCGATTACAAGGATAGCAACTAAGCTACACACAGTTAATATTACCTCTAACTTCTAACAACATAGGTTTGCATTTCAAAGTTCTAGCCTATTTAGCATGGAATGGCCCTAATTAATATTTCTAACATGTCTTCAAAGGTCGGTTTGGGGTCATTCAGCCTGCAAACTATTTAACCCTTTCTGGCCATGAGTTATATTTTGTATAAGATTTGCTGCAATTATATAGCAGTGGTAGCAACAATGGTTTGCACAGTTATATTTTAATTAGACAATGTCACAGCCGTGTACCCCAATGTACTAGTTATACCTTAAACCACCACTCCTGTAACTCACACAGCACTTGTGAGCTCTTATAATCAAACAAAAGATGGTTTATTTAAGAAATGGTAAAGATTTAAGTAGGAATGAGCGAAAGTGATGGAAACAAGTGGTTACAAAACAAAACAAAATCATAAAACACAAACCTGGGTCTACACTTATTAAAAGTGACCTTTCCTGTCCAATGAAGTAGGTTTTACCCCTGAAGTTCAGTCAGTTGCAGAGCTAAGTGGTTTCACAAGAACCAGGATCTAAACATTAATGAAAACGTCCCTGCTCCATGAGGCATTTCTTCAAGGAATGAACACAGAGGACCCATCCACTGTGTTGTACTGAAACAGTCTTTTGTTCCTATTCGTAAACAGGGTGAACCGATGTCTTGTTGTAATATTTCTTTTTTTACCTTTAAGAGGTTTTGCTTGTTTGCAGATGTCTCTGATGGCTTTCTGTTGGAATTCTCAGTATTGCGCAAGGCAAATCAATTGAACCTTGCATTGCATCACTGGCTAAACTGGATGGGGCGACAACTCCCGCCTGCCTGAATGGGTCAGCACTGGGGGCTAATTTTTACTCCAAGTCCATAAAGAATACTTTCAGTATATGTACATTATTCCATAAATATTACCTGTACATACATCTCACAATGATTATAAATCTTGACATATTACAAGCTTTCTGTAAATACCTTACATGTTACTCTTTATGGATATATATCCTGTAATACATGTATTTGGTGAGTTTGTTAGGTCTCAGGTGAGAGTTGTTTGCTAAGAACAGGGGACCCTTTGCTAAGAAGTCTCTGTGTCACACCCTCCCACAACCATTGAGGGATGGACAGGATTTGCCCCTGAGTGTTCATCTGCATAAAGTTTTCAGGATGGTGTTCAACTCCCTTAACCACAAGACCATCCTTTTTTTCCCCCTAAAGGCCCTGCCTCATTCACTGCACACCTTCCAACTTCTACAGCAAATGAGACAGATGTCCTACAGCCAGGAGCCTCATTAACTACACAACCCTGACTCATTGGCTGGGCACTGAATGAATCGAGGATCCTGTAGAAAAAATAATGTGTGATTGTGCAATTAAAGACTGTATAATGCATAAGACAAAGGGGTGAATTAAAGTTGCCTGGGCAGCCTAATTCTGGCATTTCTTAACTTTTGAGTGCTAGACTTTACCACATTAACACCAGCGGGAAGGGTTCTCCTGTCGGTTTAGTAATCCAACTCCCAAGAAGCGGCAGCTAGGTTGATGGCAGAATTCTTCACTCGACCTAGGACTGTTTATACAGGGACTTAGGTAATCTTAGCAATGCCTCTCAGAGGTGTGGATTTTTCACACCCCTGACTGACGTAGTTAAACCAACCTAATTTTCTAGTGTAGACCAGGCCATACTGAAATGGTTTCTGAAGTTTTTTAACATGTGCAAAACAACATTTTCTTCTCTAACCTCATTCTGAGAAATGGCTGATCTGATTTTGTTGAAATTAAAAATAAAAACAGCACAAAGAAAAAACACCTTTGACGCAGACACCCAGCATGGAAAATTTCAGAGCAAATGTTTGACAGTGTTATAAGCCACTGAAACAGGGTCTTATAATGGAAAGTGACAGGCCACCTTGCGTCTCGGCATTACTATCTGCACTGCTTATAATATGAAACCCTTTATGATACTACTTTCAAAAAATGTCCTGCATCTACGGCGTAAAACCTTAATGGTGTTCACTGTGATTAGAAATGTGCCAGAAGTGGATCTTGAACCTTTTGACCTGGATTCAAACTTCTTGACTCAGGCCCATCTCCAGTACATTTCTGAAAGGGAAAATGCTGATTGAAGAAGCAACTACGGGAACTGGAGCTTCAAAAATTGTGGCACATTCTTATGGCTTTAGTGGCCAATGCTGTTGCAATATCTGACTAACTACAGTACCCATAGCTAGCTGACGTACACTTGCACTAGCTAAAGTATTTTTCCATCAGAGGAACTGTTCCAGGAAACATTCTGCCTTGCTTCTATCTTTGTGCAGTCACAAGAAACATACGTTATTTTTGTTCCTTGAACCCGACCAGCAAGAAAGAGAAACAATCTACACTTTCTGTGACAGGCGACCATTGGGACCTGCAGTGTGTGGGCTGTGAAGTATTACAGATGGCCTCAGCTTCTGCAGATCTCAGGACATTTCAGGTGTAGAGGCCCAAGCCCTTCCCAGTTACGTGAGAGTGGAAAGGACACAACACACACACCACCCTACAGGTCTATAGAAAGGAAACTTCAGGCATGACACTTCTGATTTTTCTAGCCCCCTATGATAGCCAGAATTTCCCTGCCTTGAAAAAACTTTGTAAATTGAGTTTCTCAGATGTGTGAATCATACTCTTTTTATCTCCCTTTCAGCCAAATTCTGGCCTCAGATGCCCCCATGCCACCCCCTTGAAGGCAATGGTTATGAAGGTAGAATATGGCCTTTTAAGGCTAGATTGTGGATCTAACCACATCCCTGGGTAGGGATGGTACAGACCCCACCATCCCAGGGAAGCATAAAAAGGAATTATGTTTTAATGAGGCACAATCTATCCTCAGTGCACAGTAGGAAGTGCCAGACAGTGCTCTCCTTTAGGATGGTGCAGCCTGTCTTCAGGTCAGTGGTGGGTTGTACATAGCCCCTCACCCTCTCCACTTGCTTTGTGACTATGTGTGTGTAATGCCAACAGACCCCGGTTGTCGTCAGGCAGGATAGAATCTGGGACCTCTGGAGTTAAATGCATGAGCCTTTACTGCATGAGCTAAAAGCTATATGGCTGTTAGCTAAGGTTGTAGAGCAGACTGAGGCCTGGTCTACACTACGATTTTAGGTCGAATTTAGCAGCGTTACCTCGATTTAACCCTGCACCCATCCACAAGACTAAGCCCTTTTTTTCGACTTAAAGGGCTCTTAAAATTGATTTCTTTACTCCACCTCTGACGAGGGGATTAGTGCTGAAATCGACCTTGCTGGGTCAAATTTGGGGTAGTGTGGATGCAATTCGACAGTATTGGCCTCCGGGAGCTATCCCACAGTGCTCCATTGTGACCGCTCTGGACAGCGCTCTCAACTCATATGCACTGGCCAGGTAGACAGGAAAAGTCCCGCGAACTTTTGAATTTCATTTCCTGTTTGGCCAGCATTGCGAGCTGATCAGCACAGGTGACCATGCAGAGCTCATCAGCAGAGGTCACCATGGTGTCCCAGAATCGCAAAAGAGCTCCAGCATGGACCAAACAGGAGGTACGAGATCTGATCGCTGTATAGGGAGACAAATCCGTGCTATCAGAACTCCGTTCCAGTAAACAAAATGCCAAAACATTTGAAAAAGTCTCCAAGGGCATGAAGGACAGAGGCTAAAACATGGACTTGCGGTAGTGCCGCATGAAAATTAAGGAGCTCAGGCAAGCCTACCAAAAAACTAGAGAGGCAAACGACCGCTCTGGGTCACAGCCCCAAACATGCCGCTTCTATGATGAGCTGCATGCCATGCTAGGGGGTGCAGCCACCACTATCCCAACCCTGTGCTTTGACTCCATAAACACGGAAGCGGGTTTTGGGGATGAGGAAGATAGCTCACAGCAAGGAAGTGGAGAAACCGGTTTTCCCAACAGCCAGGATCTGTTTCTCACCCTGGACCTGGAGCCAGTAACCCCCAAACCCACCCAAGGCAGGCTCCCAGATCCTGAAGACAGAGAAGGGACCTCTGATGACTGTACCTTTGTAAATATTAGACATGGTTTAAAAGCAAGTGTGTTTAATGATTAATTTGCCCTGGCATTCGCGGCCAGTACAGCTACTGGAAAAGTCTGTTAACGTGTCTGGGGATGGAGCGGAAATCCTTCAGGGACATCTTCATAAAGCTCTCCTGGATGTACTCCCAAACCTTTGCAAAAGGTTTCTGGGGAGGGCAGCCTTATTCCGTCCTCCATGGTAGGACACTTTACCACGCCAGGCCAGCAGCATATAGTTGGGAATCATTGCAGAACAAAGCATTGCAGCATATGGTCCTAGTGTTTGCTGGCATTCAAACAACATCCGTTCTTTATCTCTCTGTGTTGTCCTCAGGAAAGAGATATCATTCATGGTCACCTGATTGAAATAGGGTGGTTTTACTAAGCAGACATTCAGAGGTGTCCGTTCCTGCTGGGCTGTTTGCCTGTGGCTGAACAGAAATGTTCCCCGCTGTTAGCCATGCGGTGGTGGGAGGGGTGAAGCCATCAATATGCGACCTTGTAACGAAAGCACATGTGCTATGTAGCGTTAACAGCAAGGTTTACCATGAAAGAGTGTACCCATTGTTCTATAAAATGTGTCTTTTTAACTACCACTCTCCCTTTTTTTTTCCTCCACCAGCTGCATATGTTTCTCCTACCCAGAGGCTAGCAAAGATTAGAAGGCAAAAAAAAAACCGCACTCGGGATGAAATGTTTTCTGAGCTCATGCTGTCCTCCCACACTGACAGAGCACAGCAGAATGCATGGAGGCAGACAATGTCAGAGTGCAGGAAAGCACAATATGAATGCGAGGAGAGGTGGCAGGCTGAAGAGAGTAAGTGGTGGGCTGAAGATGATAGGTGGCGTCAGCTTGTTGACAGAAGGCAAGAGTCAATGCTCAGGCTGCTGGAGCATCAAACTCATATGCTCCACCGTATGATTGAGCTGCAGGAAAGGCAACAGGAGCACAGACCACCACTACAGCCCCTGTGTAATCAACTGCACTCCTCCCCAAGTTCCATAGCCTCCTCACCCAGACGCCCAAGAACATGGTGGGGGGGCCTCCTGCTACCCAACCACTCCACCCCAGAGGATTGCCCAAGCAACAGAAAGCTGGCATTCAATAAGTTTTAAAGATTTTAAGTCTTAAAGTGCAGTGTGGCCTTGTCCTTCCCTACTCCCCCACCCCACCTGGTGCTTCCCTCCCCCCCCATCCCTCCTGGGCTACTGTGGCAGTTATCCCTCTATTTTTGTGATGAATTAATAAAGAATGCATGAATGTGAAGCAACAATGACTTTATTGCCTCTGCAAGCTGTGATCGAAGAGGGGAGGGGATGGTGGTTAGCTTACAGGGAAGTAGAGTGAACCAAGGTGGGGGGGTCATCAAGGAGAAACAAATAGAACTTTCACACCGTAGCCTGGCCTGTCATGAAACTGGTTTTCAAAGCTTCTCTGATGCGCACCACACCCTCCTGTACTCTGCTAACTGCCCTGGTGTCTGGCTGTGCGTAATCAGTGACCAGGTAATTTGCCTCAACCTCCCACCCCGCAGTAAACATCTCCTCGTTACTCTCACAGATATTGTGAAACGCAGAGCAAGCGGTAATAACAATGGGAATATTGGTTTAGCTGAGGTCTATCCAAGTCAGTAACCTGTGCCAGCGTGCTTTTAAACGTCCAAATGCACATTCTACCACCATTCTGCACTTGCTCAGCCTATAGTTGAACAGCTCCTGATTACTGTCCAGGCTGCCTGTGTACGGCTTCATGAGCCATGGCATTAAGGGGTAGGCTGGGTCCCCAAGGATAACTATAGGCATTTCAACATCCCCAACAGTTATTTTCTGGTCTGGGAAGAAAGTCCCTTCCTGCAGCTTTTGAAACAGACCAGAGTTCCTGAAGATGCAAGTGTCATGTACCTTTCCCGGCCATCCCATGTTGATGTTGGTGAAATGTCCCTTGTGATCCTCCAGTGCTTGCAGCACCATTGAAAAGTACCCCTTGTGGTTTATGTACTCGCTGGCTTGGTGCTCCGGTGCCAAGATAGGGATATGGGTTCCATCTATCGCCCCACCACAGTTAGGGAATTCCATTGCAGCAAAGCCATCCACTATGGCCTGCACATTTCCCAGAGTCACTACCCTTGATATCAGCAGCTCTTTGATTGCATTGGCTACTTGGATTTCACAGAGGGAGAGGGGAGCAAATGAATACAAAACAAATCTGGTCTATTTCTTGTTTTGATCCACTCCATCTGTCTTATACATCTTAGGCTGGCAGCAGACGGTGCAATACGACTGCTAGCCATCGTCATCTCCTGGGTGCTCGGCAGAAGATGTTGCATTACAATTGCTAGCTATCGTCATCTCCTGGGTGCTCGCCAGAAGACGGTGCAGTACGACTGGGAAATGACCTGGCTGAGTCACGTCCATGTCTGCCTAAGTGCCCCTGACCGACCTCACTGAGGTTGGCTAAAAGAGCACCCAGGAATACGACAATGATGGCTACCAGTTGTAATGCACTGTCTGCTGCCAAAAGGCAATGAGCTGCTGCTGTGTAGCAATGCAGTCCCATGTCTGCAAGCATCCAGGAGACATATGATGACGGTGAGCTGAGCGGGCTCCATGCTTGCCGTGGTATGGCGTCTGCACAGGTAACCCAGGAAAAAAGGCACAAAACCATTGGCTGCCGTTGCTTTCATGGAGGGAGGGAGAGGGGGGCCTGATGACATGTACCCAGAACCACCTGCGACACTGTTTTTGCCCCATCAAGCATTGGGATCTCAACCCAGAATTCCAATGGGTGGCAGAGACTGCGGGAACTGTGGAATAGCTACCCATAGCTACCCACAGTGCAACGCTCTGGAAGTCGACGCTAGCCTCGGTACTGTGGACGCAGTCCGCCGAGTTAATGCACTTAGAGAGCATTTTGTATGGGGACACACACAATCAACTGTATAAAAACGATTTCTAAAAGAACAACTTCTATAAATGCGACCTAGTTTCGTAGTGTAGACATACCCTCATTTAATTCTCTAAGTGGTCTCAGTGCCACTAGATGGGGAAGAACACTACACCCAGAAGATGTGCGGGTTACAAACTTCCCCTAGAGAAAGTGCATACTGAGCTTCAGAGACTTCCCTGTTGAAATCCCAGATGAGTCCCCACTTGCAATGCAGACAGACCTCGGTTGGCAGCGGGCGGGATTGGCCCTGGGATCTCTGGATCTAAGTGCATGAGCCTCGACTGCATGAGCTAAAAGCCATATGGCTGTTAGCTAAGACAGTAGACCAGATTTGTTAAACTCTCTCTCTAAGTGGTCTTGGTGCCACTAGAGGGGACAGAACACCACACACCTCCTGGGTATGTGGGTTGCATGTGCACCAGAGAAAGAGAAGGAGCAGTCCCTGTGTTCCTCTGAAACAGAGACTGCAAGTTTCCTCAGCCCTTGTGCAGTGTGTGTAAGTGTGAGAAGATTCCTTGAGACTTCCTCCCCTGTCACATCTTCTCCAGGGCTGGGAACAATCTGGCCCTTAGTATTGAATAATTAATACTAGAGCAGACCAAAACATAGGATTTCCGGTTGGCAGAAAATGTTGACCTTTGGAAATCTGGTAATATTTTGATTTGGACCAAAATTAATTTTTTAGAAATGTCTCATGAACCAGAAATTCCATGAAATGTTCATATTGGAAACAGACACAAAATATGCTTCCTCGCATCACAGCCGCTGACTGAAATTGACACGATGCCTGTCAGTTTCACTGTGGCTAATTGGTAAGAATCATGCCTGGTTTAGTCCACATGGTGAGGCTGCCCCAGAACCACAGACTGTAGAAATCCAGGTGACTCACTAAGAAACCTGCCTGGCACAAAGGGATGTGTCAGAACCCTAGCTGTCATTTGATGAAAGTTTGTCCAACCTAAGATGTTTCCATGAAACTTTTCGGCTCTGATGAATTCACATTTTCTAATGAAACTCTGTTCCTAACCAGCTCTGATTACCACAGACTGGGGTTTTCAAAAGAGCCTGGCGGAACCTAAATCCTTTAAGGTCTTTTGAAAATCCCATCCATACTATTTACCTGTCCAGGAATAGGATAAAAAATATAAACAGTTTAAAACTCACAGAAGTTGAGTTTTGAGTCTTACAATTTCTTATTTTGGTCTGTGTTTTTAATTGTAGGTACAATCACTCCTCCAGAAGCACTTTAGTAGCTTCATATACTGACCCCTGCTCTAGGTTTTGTGCTAGTAGCTCACTGAAAGTGTACATGTGTGTGAAACTATGTTACCAACTTCAAATGAGAAATAACACCTTTATTTAACATAAGGTAGCAGTTACCTAAGTATTGCAGCTGTTTGACCTAATGTGAAAGAGAGATGTTTTCAGACTTCTGCCTGAAAGCACGATGACGTTTTCCAGTGCTTCTACAGTGTACAAAAGAAAGATAACGTGTTTACCAGCTTAGTGCTTTCGGGGGTTTCATAACTGACCGCCAAGACTTTAAGCCTCCTCGGAAAAAGCCTATCATACAAATTTACCTACAGATGATGATGGTTGAGACTGAAGAACAACACCCACAAAATGGAAAATCAGAACTGTGTTGTACCTGGAAATATCCTACGCCATTAAAATGGGCACAGTGACATTTATAAATCTTGCACTATTAATCATCTCATAATTGAATGTTTCCTAGGTAAGTAACCTTAACTGATCAAACATTAGCACACCATGTAGTTCTATATTAAGCTAGTTCAAAGCAAACAATTAATCTATAGTGAAACTAGCCTTTTTTTCTACCCAGCACTTTTACATTTAGTATATATACTTTAACTTTTCATATATTTTCACACCTCTGATACCAGTGTTCTAACATTTGTCTCACACATACGCACCCACACTTTTGACACCCTAACCAACACTCTCAGTATCAAGAAACTGCAGCTATTGCAGGAGTTTGGGAATTACAAACTATATCATCATTTATTTTAAAAAATCATTCTTGTTTTTACTTTATTTGTTATCCTACAACCAGAAGTGAATTCTACCAACTCCTGGATGTTCATTGTTCGTTATAAAACAGCAATCCAATTGGGCAACTTGTTTGCCTTAAAATTCTAGTTCCCAGAGTAGAAATGTCACTAGATCCTTTTTACGTTAGTGGAATTATATATATAACTGAATAGTCATTTTTCTGTTTAAAAATGAAACAATTCCATAAGGGTGTAGGAACTGTATTATAGATGGAGCTGGTTGCACAGGCAACCTTAATTCTGGCACTTCATAACTTCTGAATGCTTCACTTTACAACCTTAATAATGTTCTTTTAACATACTTTTTTGTGTATAATTTAAAGTCCTCCATTATTGAGTCACAGCCTAATGGTAAAATCCTGCACTACTTAGATTGTAAACTCTTTAGGGCAGAGAATGTCTTCTTGTTCTGTATTTGTACAACACTTTGCACAACAGGGTCCTGCACTGTGACTAGGGCTCCTAGTAGTACAATTATTATTAATAATAACAATACCACCTGGGACGTTTGGTTTGATTGCTGAAACCACTCTGCTACTGCCAGGGGATACATCATGTCCACATAAAAGCAAACCCTCTGAGGGATTAAAGAATGATATTGATTAAGGGAGTTTAATTCTTTCCTCTAAAAGAGGAAAGAAACCCAATAACTCTGACTTGGATCCTTCCTGATAGGGGATTTATCTTGGGGAAAACAGGTGATCAGGGAGTGCATGGTAATTAGTCATTTGGAGGAAGATAAAGGCAAGAGCTCAGGTGACAATCCTTTCCTGAGTTAGGGGTCAGTCCTCCTCTTTCCTTACACAAACAATGCAACACCTCCGCTGCATGGGTGGGGAGGCAGACTGTGGAGAGGCACCACCTGTCACTGTGAAAGTTGCTCCACTGTAGTTCTCTATGTGACAGCACTAAAGCTGTGTTGAGGAAGAATGTGGCCAGTGAATCCATGAGCTCTGTGGATTGACTATCCAAAATTCCTTTGTACGGGGACACAGAGGGTCTGTCCAGATGCTGCAGGAGTGCTCATGGAGTGCTGTGCAATGGCACCATGCTCTGAATTCAGTATTGAAGAAGTCCCCCTGAATTAATCTCAGTCAATGAATTTAGTTTTTGTAAGGGAGGAAGGGAATTTCACCATCAATGACTCTTAGATATATTGTTAAACATACAAGAACACATGCAGAATACACCAAAAAAATCCATTCCTTGGTATTATGTAAATTTTTATTAACCACAATTAATAGGTAACTTTAGATATTCTTCTATTTCTAAATTGAAAATTGTAATGCTGTGATTTAAAACCTCCCACAGGTCCACACTACACAAAGACCTCTGACACAGCAGTACTACTAGGAACATAGCATTGAGTGTTTATAATTCATACAGAAACTGTTAATAACACTGTAGTAAAGGTGAATAAGGATAAGAAACTGGTTAAAGTGCAGACTACAATGGGTCATTCTGAAAGGGAAGCTGTCAGGCTGGTGGGAGGTTACTAGTGGAGATCCTCAGGGATCAGTCTTGGGACCAATCTTATTTAACATTTTTATTAATAACCTTGGCACAAGAAGTGGGAATGTGCTAATAAAATGTGCAGATGACACAAAGTTGGGAGGTATTGCCAATATGGAGGAGGACCCGAATATCATACGAGAGGATCTGGACTACCTTGAAAACTGGAATAATAGAAATTAGATGAAATTTTATAGTACGAAGTGAAAAGTCATGCACTTAGGGACTAACAACAAGAATTTTTGTTATAAGCTGGGGAGTTATTAGTTGGAAGTGACAGAGAAGAGAAAGACCTGCGTGTATTGGTTGATCACAGGATGACTGTGAGACAGCAATATAATGCAGCCATGAAAAAGGCTAATGCAATCCTAGGATATGTCAAGCTGGGGGGAATGGTAGATACGCTGGAGGGTAGGGATAGGGTCCAGAGTGACCTAGACAAATTGGAGGATTGGGCCAAAAGAAATCTGATGAGGTTCAACAAGGACAAGTGCAGAGTCCTGCACTCAGGACTGAAGAATCCCATGCACTGCTACAGTCTGGGGACCGACTGGCTAAGTGGCAGTTCTGCAGAAAAGGACCTAGGGATTACAGTGGATGAGAAGCTGGTTATGAGTCAGCAGTGTGCCCTTGTTGCCAAGAAGGCTAACGGCATATTGGGCTGCATTAGTAGGAGTATTGCCAGCAAATCAAGGGAAGTGATTATTCCCCTCTATTCGGCACTGGTGAGGCCACATCTGGAGTATTGCATCCAGTTTTGGGGCCCCCACTACGGAAAGGATGTGGACAAATTGGAGAGAGTCCAACAGAGGGCAACAAAAATGATTAGGGGCTGGGGCACATGACCTATGCGGAGAGGCTGAGGGAATTGGGCTTATTTAGTCTGCAGAAGAGAAGAGTGAGGTGGGACTTGATAGCAGCCTTCCAAAGTGGGTGGAGCTCGGCTGTTCTCAGTGGTGGCAAGCGACAGAACAAGAAGCAATGGTCTCAAGTTGCAGTGGGGAATGTCTAGGTTGGATATTAGGAAAAACTGTTTCACTAGGAGGGTGGTGAAGAACTGGAATGGGTTACCTAGGGAGATGATGGAATCTCCATCCTTAGAGGTTTTTAAGGCCCAGTTGACAAAGCCCTGGCTGGGATGATTTAGTTGGGGTTGGTCCTGCTTTGAGCACTTTAGGGTTGGACTAGATGACCTCCTGAGGTCTCTAGATGACCTCCTGAGGTCTCTTGCAACCCTAATCTTTAGGGTTGGACTAGATGACCTCCTGAGGTCTCTTGCAACCCTAATCTTCTATGATTCTATAATTTCCAGTAGAGATAGAGAAGTGTTATTGCCATTATGCAAGGCACTGGTGAGACCTCATCTGGAATACTGTGTGCAATTGTAGTCTCCCATGTTTAAGAAAGATTAATTCAAACTGGAACAGGTCCAGAGAAGGACTACTTGGATGATCAGAGGAGTGGAAAACCTACCTGATGAGAGGAGACTCAAACAGCTTGGCTTGTTTAGCCTAACCAAACAAAGGCAGATGATTGCTCTCTATAAATACATTAGAGGGATGAATACCTGGGGAGTTAAGTTAAGCGACAATGTGGACACAACAACAAATGGCTATAAACTGGCCATCAACAAGTTTAGGCTTGAAATTAGATGAGATTCCAAAGGGAGCAGTGGGGGCAAAAAACCTAACTGGCTTCAAGATGGAGTTTGTTAAATGTATAGGGGGGATGAGATGATGAGAATGTCTACAATGGCATGTAGCTGATCTGTGACTGCTAGCAGCAAATATCTCAGATGGCCAGGCATGGGACACTAGATGGGGAGGGGTCCGAGTTATTACACAGAATTCTTTCCCAGGTGTCTGGTTGGTGGGTCTTGCCCACATGTTCAGAGTCTAAGTGATCGCCATATTTGGAGCCTGGAAGGAATTTTCCCCTGGGTAAGACTGGCAGAGACTCTGGGGGCTTTCACCTTCCTCTGCAGCATGGAGCATGGATCACTTGCAAGTTTAAACTAGTGTAAATACTGGATTCTCATTAACTTGAAGTCTTTAAACCATGATTTGTGAACTTCAGTAACTCAGCCAGAGGTTATTGGTCTATTACAGGAGTGGGTGGGTGAGGTTTGTGGCCTGCAATAAACAGGAGGTCAGACTACATTATTTTGATGGTTCCTTCTGGCCTTAAAGTCCATGAGTCCAGTAATCTCTCAAGTCAGCATTTTGTATTGTTTTTAAGGTTTGGAGTGGAGGCATTGGGGAGGACGGGCTCAGAAGTGCAATTGGTGAATGTAATTGTCTTGCTGCTTAAGAGATCTGATTTTGAATATGGATCAGATCACCAGTGGAATGAATTTGGCAGTCTTGTCCTCATTCACATTTTTTCCATGACACCATATATGGTCCAAATAGTAGAATTTAGTACTGCTGGCATCGCTGCTCAGAAGAGGAGCTGCAAAGGAAAAATGTCTCAGTGGTGGGACTCTTGGGTCCTGGTGGATAATGGGCACCCTTTCCCTACATCTCATCCAAACTTTGGCATGATTTGTAGTTGCTGTCCAGTGCAAGTAGACATAGTGTGTGTGACGGTCCACGCCACTAGGTTCAGGGCATCATAGCCCATCGGTCACAGTCTATAAAGCAGCCCTTCAGTGCAGGGCAGCGTAGCCTAGAGTCTATAGAGCTGCCCTTTGATGCAGGGCAGTGCGGCCTAATGGCCAGAGTCTATAAAGCAGCCCTTTGGTGCAGGGCAGCATGGCCTAGTGGCCAGAGTCTGTAGCATTGGGGCGCCCCTTATGGGGTGTGGCAGTCCCGGTAGAGGGGCTCAAACCCACCCAACTCCACCAGGCCCCAACCCAGGGCCCTAACAGTGGTGTAGCGGCTTGCCACTCACTCAGCAGGGGGGTCCTACCAAAACACACTGAGTTTCCCGGGGTGGGGGAAGTACCACTCCATCACCTTCCCTGGGTCACTTCCTACCAGAGTCTGTGTTGGGGTGTCCCATGAGATGTCGGGTCCTCTGTGTTCAGCAGGGCCAGTCATCTCCAAGGGTTCCTCCAGTCACCGGGGTGCAGGCAGGCCATTAGCCGCTTCGATTCCCGGTGCAGCCAGGGGCTGTGGCTGGCCCTCGCCAGGAGCTTCCCAGGCAGGTCCTTCCCCTGCGGCCTCCAGCCCAGAATAAGCTGGGCTCCCTCCCTTTATACTACTAGAGCACTTGGAGCATGCCCAGTCTTGCCAGGGAGGTGGGACTTCCGCTGTCAATAACATGGGCTTAACCCTGTCTGGTCTAGTGTGGGGTAAGCAAACCCCGTCCCAGTGTCGTTGACTGCCTCCTGCGGTAAACCTAAGCATGGGACCCAGGAGGTTACTGGCATCAGCTCTGTTGGTTACAGGACAGAAGTGATCTTAAGTCACATGTATTGTATGTCATATTCATAGATAACCTCATCTTCAACATGGGCAGAGGGTGCAAGGGATTCTAGCACTTGCTGAATTCCTGCTTGAGGTTTATTGGAGACATGGCTGAGTGCTCTCTTTACTCCCTCTCTTGGTTAAATTGGTTAGTCTTCCTGCACTTGATCAAAATAATTGCCTGGTAATTAAGGAGTTTGGGGGGGGTCACCACAGATTTGGGATTGGTTTGGTGTAGTTGCTGCATTAAACCCGTTCCTGCAATGTATGTCTTATTTCCTGTGTATCTAGATCAATTAGTGTTACAAACAGAGCTGGTTGACCACGTCAATCAAAACTTTTTTCTTTGAAAAATGGCTTTTTGATTAAACACAAATTTTCACAAGCATTTCCATCTTCATCAACATTTTTGGGGTTTTCATCAAGAAACCAACAACTTCTCGGTTTGTGGGTTTTCAATATTTCCAAAAAGTGTCAATGAAAACAAACAAAGTTTCTTGCTAATTTTTTTGTGGCAAACAAAGTCCATTTTTTGACCAGCTCTAGTTAAAGGTGAGTCATATGTTCCATAGATGGGACAACTTGCACAGTGCCTGCCTGCAGCAGTTTTACAAAATCCTGTCTTTCAGGAGTAATAACATCCCATAAATATTAAATGAGAGGAAAATATAGGGCCATGCTGAGCCTGATTTAGGCACACGCAACCTCTTTGCATGATTTTACTGAACACCATGTTAGCACTACTTCCCAATGAGCATATTTTAGTAGCGTTGTGTGTGTGGCAAATCAGTGCAGATTATTATGATGATAATGATGATTATTATTATTTGGAAGGTGTTGAAACTCAGCTGCAAAAATTGACTATAGGTGTAGAAAATGCTAGTTTGGATGAAGTTCACGAACTGATCTTTAAAGAGCCACAATCCTCACTAAAAGTTTTATGTGTTTACAATAAAGTCCAGTTTTTTAATGTTTTATAGAGCTCTCTGACTTCAAAATGGTTATTGTGAAATATAAAGTTTGACACAAGATTACTACATAATAGTTAATTTTGAAAAATAAACTAAACAAGGATACTAAATTCTAAAAATCATCTTTTTATGTACAGTCACTTTTTTCTAAAAATAAAAGGACATTTATTATGTGTCGAGTATTGGAACCATTATAATCTCCTTGCTAAATAATATTCATTTTAGTGTACATTTTAATCTTTCCTCCCATTAGACCTGTTTTGTAAATATCATGCATTTTGAAAATTCTGATATTCATTTCTGTAATAGTCCATTAGAGATGAGAGAGCAATGGTGCATCTTAAATTCCATTGGCCAGATCATACCGCACCTTGATCCACATATTGAGAGATCCTTCATCCAGGATTAGCATTCCCTTTCACAAAGGATGGGGCTTAAGCACTTTCATGCCACCATTTCCCATCCCCCTCCCCCAAGACCCAGTAAAGCTGTCGGGGGAAAGGGGGGGGCGGGAGACTAAAACTGGGCAAACTAAGGGGGAGGAGGTGCAGAGGGAATGCAAATTATCTGCCTGTAACCCCACAGAATTTACCCACAGAAGTCAATATGGTCTCAGGCTAGATTACTTCTTTACAGCGCCCTAGCCCTCGTGTCCCTGGGGAGCTGTCATAGGAGGAAAGAGTGCCAGGTAGCATCTCTCTGATGGAGTGGTGCTGCCAGGGATCCAATAGCATCCCAATAGGAGGGGAGGCAGCGCTTTCACACAGGAAAGCTGTGGGGCAGGGCAATAGAGAGATGTGATTGGAGGACCCATGACTTAGAACCCAGTGGTCATCTGCCCCCATTTCCCTGTGCAGTGGTGGCTGTAGCGCACCTTTGTTGCCACTGAGTGGCCTGTGGAGGGGATTCCGCTCCTTCATGCAGTGCTCCCCTGCACATAGGCCATGTACTTAAACTGCACAGGAACTGGCCCAGAGGATATCCAGCAAGGCTGTAGTCTAATGCCAGAATGGGATTTTGCTTTTCTAGTTCAACATGCACTATACATCTAAGGCCTGGTCTACACTAGGACTTTAATTCGAATTTAGCAGCGTTAATTCGAACTAACCGCTCAACCGTCCACACCAGGAAGCCATTTAATTCGAACTAGAGGGCTCGTTAGTTCGAATTTGGTACTCCACCCCGGCAGGTGGAGTAACGCTAAATTCGACATCGCTAGCTCGAATTAGGCTAGGTGTGGATGCAAATCGAACTTAGTAGCTCCGGGAGCTATCCCACAGTGCACCACTCTGTTGACGCTCTGGACAGCAGTCCGAGCTTGGATTCTCTGACCAGCCGCACAGAAAATGACCCGGGAAAATTTGAATTCATTTTCCTGTCTGGGCACTTTGAATCTGACGTCCTGGCTGGACATCAGGGCGAGCTCCGCAGTACCTGCAACGATGCAGAGCTCTCCAGCAGAGGAGTTCATGTTATCTGTGAATAGAAAGAGGGACCCAGCATAGACTGACTGGGAACTCTTCGATCTGATCGGTGTGTGGGGCGAGGAGTCTGTGCTTTCGGAGCTGCGCTCCAAAACAGGGAATGCGAAGACCTACGAGAAGGTCTCCAAAGCCATGAGAGACAGAGGATACAGGCGGGATGCAACGCAGCGCCGCGTGAAAATCAAGGACCCCAGACAAGGCAACCAAAAAATCAAAGCGGCAAACGGACGCTACGGAGCCTGCCACCACTGCCCCACCAGTGACCGTGGACTCCGACGATGGGACAGTGTTGACGGCCAGTTCCTCGGTGATGTTCGCGGACGGGGAAGATGAGGAAGGGTTTGTGGAGGACGAGGCAGGCGAGAGCGCTTACAACGCTGGTTTCCCCGACAGCCAGGATCTATTCATCACCGTCACGGAGATCCCCTACCAACCCTCCCCGGCCGTTAACCCGGACCCTGAATCAGGGGAAGGAGCAGTCGGTAAGTGCTGTAACCATGTTAACTTTTATTCTTAATATAACAGGAATCTGAAGTGTGTGAGAAGGAGGTCTCTCTATATATGGGGATAGAACAGAAATCCTCCTGGGAGATCTCCACGAAGCTCTCCTTCCGTTAATCGATAAGCATCAGCAGGAGGTTCCTGAGGAGAGCTGCCTTATTGGGTGCTCCGTGATAGCACAGTTTTCCGCGCGAGGCTTTCATGCGGTATTCAGGGAGCATTGCCTCCCCGAGCACGGCTGCATCGGGCCCTGGTTCGTGCTATCTTTCACGCAGCATGCGCTCTCTATCTCCTTCAGTGACCCTCCTCAGGGTGATCTCGCTCGGAGACTCCTGCATCTAATTAGGTTAATTACTGTAATTTTACGCCTGGTCCAAAGTATTTTAAAAAAATCTAAGGACAGACGGCATAGCACAGACTCAGCACGCAGCTGCGTGACGACCGTAACGGAAAGCCAAAGAATATAATGGACGCTCATGGAGGGAGGGGGGAATGGGGACGCAAGGTATCCCACAGTTCCTGCTGTCTCCGGAAAGTATTTGCGTTTTTGGATGAGCTCCAAATGCTTCTAGGGTCAAACACAGTGTCTGCGGTGGGTCAGGGCATAGTTCGGCAAGTTGCGCACACACCCCACCCACCACCAGAAGTGAAAACAATCCTCTGTTGACTCTTTTACATGTCACCCTATCTTTACTGAATGCTGCAGATAGACGCGATGGTGCAGCACTCAACACCAACATCCTTGCTCCCCCCACGCTATGGATGGCTGATGGTACAATAAGATGGAAATCCATCCTCATCATCAGCCTATTGGCACATGGGGCAGTGCAAAAGGGCTGGTAACCATGCCGACTAGTATCAGTAAGGTCAATCAAGGGCGCCTGTCCCTAATTTTTGATGGCTGATGGTACAATATAGCTGGTAACCGTCCTCATCATTGCATCAGGGGGCTGAGCTCCATTAGCCCCCACCCTTCATTGTAAATAAAAGATTCAATTGCCCCTGGACTAGCAGAGGGATGATGGGCTCCTTCATCCACACTCCTTAATGTCCTGCCTGGACTATCATTGCAGCTGGAGGCTTCCTTCCAGTCATTTCTCACAAACAAGTCACTGTGTCTTATTCCTGCATTCTTTATTACTTCATCACACAAGTGGGGGGACAATGGTATGGTAGCCCAGGAAGGCTGTGGTAAGAACGGAATGAACAGGTGGTGTTGTTGCAGGAGCACCCCCTGTGAATAGCATACAGCTCATAATTTATGCAGGATCGGACACAGAGCAGCTGTGCTCTCTGGTTCTATGATACAGTGGTTCTCTAGTACACTTGCCCATAATCTAGGCAGGACTGATTCTATTTTTAGGTACCAAAAAGGAGGGATTGACTCAGGGAGTCATTCCCAATTTTTGCTTTTGCGCCCCTGGCTGCTCGGCCAGGGGCACTTATGACAGCCCCAAAATGGGGCAGTGCAAAAGGACAGGTAACCATGCCCATCTTATTACCATCTTATTACCAATTTATGGTATGGTTGATGGTACAATATGGCTGGTAACCATCTCTGCTGTCATGCAAAAGCAAAAGCATGCTGCTGTGTAGCGCTGCTTGCCCGCCTCTGTCAGCGGCATCTAGTACACATACGGTGACATACACAAAAGGCAAAACAGTGTCCATGGTTGCCACGCTATGGCGTATGCCAGGGCAATTCTGGGAAAACGGGCTTGAAATGATTGTCTGCCGTTGCTTTCCCGGAGGAAGGAATGACTGGCGACATTTACCCAGAATCCACCGTGAAAATGAGTTGTGCCCCAGCAGGCACAGGGGTCTCAACCCAGAATTCACAGAGACAGCCTAGACTCAGTTAATTGTTCACAAAAATGTATCTTTGCATGGAATTCACTCCCTGTTTCCCATCTCACAGCTTCCACTGTCTCCAGATCTGCCACAGCATCCCCCTCGCAGAGGATGGCGAAGATTAGGCGGCGAAAGAAAAAGACAAGGGACAAGATGTTGAGGAACGTATGGGCTGCTACCTAGCAGAGGCGGACCAGCAGAGCCAGTGGAGGGAGACCGTCTCTCTGTGCCATCGCTCACACAGCGAACGGGAGGAGAGGTGCCGTGAGGAAGACAAGTAGGCGACTGAAACAATGCTTGGACTAGTGAGGGAGCACACGGACACGCTCAGGCGCCTTGTGGATGTTCTGCAGGACCGCAGGACGACAGAGCCCCCCTGCAGTGTATCTGCAACCGCCCTCCCCCGCCACAAAGTCCCATACCCCCCTCACCGAAAATAATCAGGAGGAGGGGCGGCCGGGGACGTGAATACTGTCACTGCACCACAGCACAGTGCTCAAGTACCCAAAAGCTCTCATACCCTATATTTGCCGAAGTCCTTCACTTCCAGACTCACAGTAGTCCCAATCCCAGTCCCATCCCCTAACTGTCTACTTAATTAATAAAAATGCTTTGCTGTTAATTACTGTTTCCGTTATGTTTTTTCAAAGGATACTGTGTTCGAATGGGGGGCATGGGGAAGGGGGTGGTTAATTGCATAGGACAGTCACCTTTCCCATGGTACAGACACGGGGGCAGGATCAGCAGCGGGTCACACACACGGTGCAGTCAGTAGGCAACCTGGTCGGTTTTTGGAGGTGGTTTCCAGGATCTGTGTGGGCGGGGGAGGGCGGTTACAGATCTTATACAGCGGTCCTTGTCCTGGACCGCTGAGTCATGCAGCTGAGGAATCTGTATCCGTCCTCCTCCACCACAAGGTCACATATCCGCCCGCACACAGAATTCCATAAAGAGGGATGGCAGGCTCTGTTGAAAGAAGCATTCCGGCACTGCGGACCGCTCTAGGAGCAGGAGCCTGTCATTCCTTGAGTTTAGAGGCGGTCTTTACATCACCGCACACCCTACCCAGCACAGCCTGCGTCCCAGTTTCAACCCTTTCACGAACAGTCATGAATAAAGAAACCTTTGTTAAGTAATAATGGGACATGTATTTTATTTTTACACGTGTGCTGGAAGTGGGGGTAACGGGGTGAACGGGGTATGTAACCGAAGAGGAGAGTCAACAGTCAGTGGGTAAAGAAACAGGGGCAGGTTCAGCTTCTCTGTAAAGAAACTGAACAGTCACAGGTCACGCTGCTCGCTGCTCGCTGGTATTTGAAAAGTTCCTTGTCGCTGTCCCAGGCGCCTGTATAGGGCTTCATGAGCAAGTGCATTAGCGGGCAGGCTGGGTCCCCGAGGATGACTATAGGCATCTGCACATCCACAACAGTTATTTCCTGGTCCGGGAAGAAACTACCTTCCTGCAGGCGTCTGAGCAGCCCACAGTTCCTGAAAACACACGCATCATGAACCTTGCCCGGCCACCCGACGTTGATGTTTGTTAAACGTCCCCTATGGTCCCCCAGTGCTTGCAGCACCATTGAAAAGTAGCCCAATTTCTCAGCAGCTGACTGTGGAAGACGTGGACGATAAAGTGCGAGGAGGAGAAAACGGCGATGATCGCAGCGGGCTCCGTGCTTGCAGTGCTGTGGCGTCCGCGCTGTCACTGACCAGAAAAGTGCACGAACAGATTGCCCGCAGGCGCTTTCAAGGAGGGAGGGAGGGAGGTTGTGATTGACGGTTCAATGACGACACTTACCCAAAACCACCCTCGACACATTTTTTCCCCCAGCAGGCATTGGGGGCTCTACCCAGCATTCCAATGGGCAGCGGGGAGTGCGGGAACTGTGGGATAGCTTCCCACAGTGCACCGCTTCCAAAGTCGACGCTGGCCCCGTGAATGTGGACTCAGAAATTTGAATTAGTGTATTTAGTATGGATACACAAATTCGACTTAATAAGGTCGAATCCACAAATTCGAACTAAGTTGATTCGAAATAGTCTTGTAGTGTAGACAAGGCCTAAGTCCCAACTCACCAATACCTAACCCTGGTTCATCATGCAGCAGGCTACCTACTAAGTCAGGCAGACCATTGGGAACATATCACACCAATCTTTCACGCTGTCTAGCCACTTCTGAGACTCATCCAAGGTCCTGCTCCTCATTACAAAGCATTAAATGTCCTGAGGCCCTCCTGTTTCAGATACCATCCCTCCCTCTGCACCTCCATTCAGGCCTCAGTTCAGGATAGCACGTACACACGTGCTTAAGTCCCATTAAAGCCAATGGGGGCCTCAGTTGGGACACATCATGTTAGAAATCAGGCACTTCTCACAGGGGGATAGAGTCCTATTGATGGACAGCCTATATTTGTGGAACAGGGTTCCACATAGAAATTTCACCACCTTTAAGGGACTAACGCACCACTTGATGGAGGCCTTCTCCTAACGGAGACACAAGATCACCTGACTTTACTAATAAATAAAAGGCTGTGTAAGAGAGTAGACAGTTCTGTTATCAATGGAGGAAAGCCTTGGGTTTGTTAAATTTAATGCAAGAGTCCTCAGATCTTGTCATTTAAAAAAAAATAGAAGTAATTTATTTTTCAGCATGTCATTTAATTAAAAGGGCACTTCATTGGCAAGGACCATAATATTATTTGCTTTCTCAAGGATTAACCACTAGGTAGTTTTTAATCCAAAACGCCTTTGTTTAAAGTTTTCACGGGTAATTTTATTATGATGATTTAGCAGCAGCTAATTTTCATACAAGCCGATGATGAGTAAGCTGAAAGCAACAGTTTTCAAGGAAACACCCCTGACCAAAGTAAAAATGACTTAGCTGCATTTCTCAAAGAAGAGAAATCCACAACCACAGGAAGCATGTGCATCATTTCATGTTAAAAGTTCTCTCTTTGAAAGAAATGTAACCAAACCTATTACTACTAAGACTGAATTCTTCTACCAATAAGGGACACACTATAAGAGAAACTGAAGGCATGAGCCATCCTTCTCGCAGTAGGTCCTATTTTACAATAAAGCAGAGATAAGAAATCCTAATCAGGTATCATTGATTATAAAAGGCATATGCACTTTTTTTTTGTACGTTAACTGGCAGTTAAAATTTAAATTTCTATCCACAACAATACTTCAGCTCCTTTTTGTAGAAAAGAAAAAATGTACCAACTTTCAAAAGAATATTGACAAGCACTGGGGGGAAATGATTTTTTATTCAATTTTTTAATAATAGTTTTTAAAGGAAAAATAAGACTGCTGACCAGCAGTGCAAGTAGGGCGGTCTGGACCAGTATGCAATACCAGCAAGATATTTATAGCTGGTACGGCGTGCCAGAAAGAAACAGGTGGAGAATGTGCCAGCAGCTCCTCCCTCCGGCGCAGCTGTACCGCACCGTCCCCAGCCCTTCCACACAGGGTCTCCTCCATCTGACAGCAGCCCCGCTGGAGGATGGGGCTGGGGACGGGGCTGAGGGGTTACGGCCCCACATTCTGCTCTTTTCTCTGCTGTGATTCCCAGGAGAGACCTGCGGTTCAGGGAACCACAGTGGGGAAAGGAGCAGAATGCCAGCAGCTCCTCTGGCAGTTGTACTGCCCCCAACCCCGTCCTCTGGCGGGGCTGCCGCTGTACAGACGGAGCTGGAGGAGACGCAGCTCCATGGAAGAGCAAGGAGCGGGGCTGGAGTTCTGCTCCTTTCCCTGCTGTGGTTCCTGGGAGAGCCCTGAAGTGCAGAATATGGGGCCACCAGGCGGTCCCACGTCCGCAGCTCCTCCAGCGCAGCTGTACCGTCCCCAGTCCTGTCCTCCGGCGAGGCTGCTGTACGGATGGAGGAGACCCTGCATGGAAGGGCTGGGACCATAGAGCCATGCTGGAAGAGCTGAGGGCGTGGGGTCTCCCAGCGACCCCCATGCTCTGCTCCTTTCACTGCTGCAGTTCTAAAGTTTCCAGGGCAGTGGGAGGAGGTCAGAGCTCCCCCCAGGTAAGTGGGGCTGGATCATGGGGAGGGGATGAGGAGAGTGTGGGGGCCCCAGTCTGGGGGCGGGGTGGGGAGGAGTCACGTGGAGGGTCACGTGAGGAGGTAACATGCTCCCCCATGTTGCCCCCCCCCTCGGTAAGAAATGGATTCCACCTCCACCACTGCTGCTGACTGAAGCAGCCTACAGCAAATATTCCTCCAGCTTGTTCATTCTGAGCATGATCCAATGACCATTTAAATCAGTTGGAGTTTTTTTACCTTTGATCCCAGTGCGGTTTGGATCAGGCTGCTTTGGACACACAGAGGCCTTCATCCTGCAGTTGGCCGGCTGAAGTCAGTAAGGTTCTGTGTAGGTGCAGGGGGTCCCTACATCTCAGTGCTGAACTGGGGTTTTACTCCTTTTTTGCACAAAAACCTAAAGCAACATCAACTAGCTCTTGATACTCAAAACTACGAGTATGCTGTAGATAAATGAAAAATGTCCAGAGCTACTGGGCTTCTTAACAGACTTCTCTAGTGCTGGAGGAGAAGATGATGGAGCAGTCTGCTGCTATTTCAGTACTTTTCAAAGTCAGTAAGGCTATTTACTTCTGGGTTTTATGATATAGCTTTATTTTCTAAATAAATCTACAGTAAACTATTTTAACATGAAGAAACTCAGAGTAACACAAATGTGAGCATTTTATGGAACTCCACTGAAGCATATGCAAATTACACCTGGCAGCAGATAGAAAGCCCCTCAATTTTCCCTTTTTACCCAGGGGGGAGCCAGAGAGCTTCAAATGGAAAGTAACCTGGCAACAGGTAGGAAAGCACCCTCCATTTTCACCTAAGGAGGGAGGTAGACAGCTTCTGTTTCCTGTTTCCTGGGTTTATTGTAACAGAAGTGGAGCTGTTATGTAATAAGATTATGAATATGGTAGGAGCTGCTATGTAAGAACCTAAGAATATTGATATGCTCCCTAGTTATTGAGAAAGACTGTAACTTGTATTGGGGATGTTTATGAAATGCCAGCATGCTTGAATTCAACAGGGGCTTAGAAGAGCAAACAGGGAAGCAACTCGAAGGCTTCTCTGATAAATGCATCTAGGTACATGCTTGAAAGACAATGGACAAGCTGTTGGTTTCAAGAATCCCATCTCCAAAAGGCTACAAACATTGTTTCCCCAGGGCTAGGACACTAAAGAGTTAAAAAGACTTTCTGAGGGGAATGAAGGGGGGCTCGTTGTCAGTATCTCTCTAGACTAGGCGACCACCTTTTCAAAAGACAAAAGTGTGACACATGCAGGAGCCCACCCAGTCTGTGCAGGGCCAGATTAACGCAGGGGCTTTAAGGGCTGCAGCCCAGGGCCACAGGCTAAGGGAGGCCCCGCAAAAATTAATCCATAATTATATACAATTCAGTGGTCACCAACCCATCGATCGCTCTCAATCCTGGAGCTTCTGCCAGTCGATCGCAATCTCCGAGCTGCTAAAAGACCAATGGTGCAGCCAGTGCCAGGTTTACAATGGCTCCAGTGACTCCATGGAGCTGGGCCCATGCTCAGAAGGGGCCCCGGCCTGCTCCGCTTGCACTGCGCCCTGAAACACTGCTCGCTCCCCCCACCCACCACTTGCTTCTCTCAGCCTGCCTGCTGGCTGGCCAAGGGCTCCTCTCCGCCTGCTGGCCCCACTCCCTGCTCCTCTCAGCCCCCTGGCTGGACCCCAGTGCATCTCCAGCTCTGGGCAGTCTCTGCTTCCCACCACCTGTGGAGCCCTGCCTGTCTTCCCGGAGCTGAGCCGCCTGGGACTCAGCCAGGTGTGTGTATGGAGGGGAACAGTGTGGAGGGCTTGGCTGGGCCCCGCCCAGGGCAGGTCCTGGCCTGGCTGATCGCGCCACTCCCAAGGGCTCAGCCCGGCAGACACAGTCACCTCCCAGCAGGGCCAGTGAGTGTGGCCAGGAGGGAGAACTTGGGGGAGTGGGTCTATGGGGGAGGGGGTGCTGGGCTGTGAAGGGGCAGGGAGGATCTGTGTGTGATGGAGCACTAGGGAGTGGGGGTTCTGTGTGTGGGGTGCTGAGCAGTTGTGGGGCTGTGGGCAGGGGCGATGTTGTGCAGGGCGCTGTGGATTTGTGGTGGGGTCGAGGGGGGCCTCTGGGCATAGTGGGTCTGGGAGGCCTCTGGCTATAAGGAGTTGGGGGGGCATTGGGTGGGGGCGCTATGTGGCGTGGCACACATCATGTTATTGGGGCGGCACGTCCGGGTCTTTGGCAGCAATTCGGCGGCGGGTCCTTCAGTCCCTCTCTTCCTCTTCAGCGGCAGCTGAATCGCTCCACTTCAGTCTTCAGCGGCAATTTGGCAGCAGGTCCTTCTGTCCTCTTCTTTCTTTAGCGGCACAACTTGGGGGTTTCTTTTTTTTCTTTTTTTTTCTTCGCCACTTGGGGCGGCAAAAAAGCTGGAGTCAGCCCTGGCTCTGGGGACTGACCTCCCTACGCCATGCACCATTGCCTCCATGGGGGACCACAAATATGTTTGGCGCCGAGCCCACAAAAGGTTAATCCGGTCCTGGGTGCAGCAGGGCTCAGGCGGGCTGCCTGAATGCCATGGCCCATACCGCTCCTAGAAGCGTCTGGCTGCTGACACATCTCTGTGGCCCCTGGTGTGGGAGGCGGTTCCTGACCAATGGGAGTTGCGGGGGCGGTGCTTGCGGGCACAGACAGCACATGGAGACACGCTGTCCCCTTTCCTCCAGGGGCATGCAGAGATGAGCCAGCAGCTGGCCTCTTCCAGGAGTGGCGTGGGGACATGGCATGCAGGCAGGCAGCCTGCCTGAGCCTTGCTGCGCTGCTGGCCGGGAGCAGCCTGTGGTAAGTGCCTCCCAGCCGGAGCCTGCACCTTGCACCCCCTCCTGCACCCCAACCCCCTGCCCCAGGTCTGAAATGCAACCACAGAATGGCTTTATGTTAATTAAAAGGCAAGTTTAGTATAGTGTTAATAGCCTCAATGCCATAATTGCGATCATTTTGTTTTAAATTAGGAAAAAGACTCATATACAGGGGCCCCACAAAATCTAATAGCCCCGGGCCCACAGAAGAGTTAATTTGTCCTTGCCTCTGTGACCCCGCCGCTGCTCCTCCTATTCCTCCCAAGGCCCCGCCTCTATCCCCTCTCTTCCCCTGAGCCCCCACCCCATGCTCCTTTTCCCTCTGAGACCCCACCCCCTGGGCAGGCCAGAAGCTGGAGCTGGGCTGTGGTAAGAGCTGCCCAGGTAGCCCAGGCGGCCGTGGGGAGCCCCAGACCCTCTACCTGCCCTGAATGGTGGGTCAGGGGGTCCGAGAGCAGCCCCCAGCCTGTGTCCCCACCCCCTAGGGGCACTCCGCCCAAGGAAGGTGAAGGGTTTGGGGCTTCCCACAGCACATCAGGTGCAGGTCTGTGTGGGACTTATAGGGGAGCAGCAGTGGTTGGATAGGGAACCAGTGCAAAATGGTCCAGTGAAAGACACTAACTTAGCCTAGTTTGGAAGCCCACAAATGGTTATTTGCTTGAACAGAGATTGGACTGAAGAAGGCACCCCGGGTAATAGGCTTGAAGAGCCCTGACTCTCAGTTGGACAGCCCCAAGGACTCTAACAAGAATAGCTGTTGCTCCCCTTGAACTGTAATTGTTTATGCGTCTGTACCTAGGATATCTGCAAACTTCCCATTTTGGGTATGCTACTGGCACTTTAGGGATTTGAGGTACAGAGTAACCCCAATAATAATATTTGCCAAGCACTTGGAGATCTCCTGATGACAAGTGCCATGTAAGTAAAGTATTTCTATTTCTAAACCCTTTTCAATTATACTGTAGATTTAGTGTTTGATAAAGAATTGCTAAACCTCAGGGGAATTTTTATGTGGTTTATCTTGAAGGAAATGAATTGGCAGTAAATCAATCACAATGTCTGATTTCTTGATTAAGAAAGTCAAGTTCTTCCCTTTTCAGGGATACAGAATGTGCTACTCTTGTGTTTATGAGAATTTTCACACCTCAGCTTAAAAAATGTGGGGTTTTTTTCCTGTTGCAATCACCTGATTGATGTAGCTGGATCCTGACTGCAATCCTCCACATTTGTTTTTATGTAATTTCCTATTTAACACCTTGGTGTTTTGCAGATGGTGGCATCAATCCGGGTGTCTTTCATTAAGCTTGTTTTTAAAAAGCAACATTTTCAGCTACTGGAATAGATATAGCTACCTAGGGCCTGCTTCTCTTCTCACTTACTCCAGTGTAAATGAGAGGTTTCAGAGTAGCAGCTGTGTTAGTCTGTATCTGCAAAAAGAACAAGAGTACTTGTGGCATCTTAGGGCTTGACTACACTTGAGAGTTGCAGCGCTGGGAGTTACAGTGCTGGTTGTACAGCTGTGTAGGGAAAGCGCTGGTGTGTGGCCACACTCACAGCTACCAGCGCTGCAGTGTGGCCACATTTGCAGCCCTGTTGGGAGTGATGCATTATGGGCAGCTATCCCAGCGTTCAAGTGGCAGCAGCGTGCTTTTCAAAAGAGGCAGGTGGGGTGTAGTGTGACAGGGAGCGGGGAAGAGAGAGAGAGAGTGGATTTTTGGAGCTGATACTGTGTATCAGCTCCCTGCCTTGCAAAATCAGAAAATTTTCCCGACCCCTTACTCTTAACTGCAAACAGCCTGCAGACCAGATAAGCAGCTGCTCCAACGGACTCCCTTTCTCCGCCCCGCCCCCGCTGTTTCTCTCGTCAAGCAAACACTCACTCATCCCCCTGCCTGCCTCATTCACAGGGGTTATCTCATTTGATTGTTCACTGAGTTACAGATTGATCACAGCAAACAGGAGCTGTGTTTGTTTTTTAGATAAGCAGCTCCTCGAGCCCCGGAGCCCCGCGTTCACAACAAAACAAAGAGAGGCTGCATAACAAAACAAAGAGAGTAATTAGTTAAAAGCATTCTGGGATATCTCCTAATACCCTGGAGGCCAATAACAGCGCTGGAGTGTGGCCACACCCGACGAGCAGCGCTGCATCACTAGCGCTGCACTCATTACACCGCAAGCAGACCAGGTGTACAGCCAGTGCTGCAGCCAGGGAGTTGCAGTGCTGGATGTGCCTTGCAGGTGTGGACAGTTACTAAGTTGCAGCGCTGGAAAGCCTCCACCAGCGCTGTAACTCTCAAGTGTAGCCAAGCCCTTAGGGTAGGTCTACACTTACCTTCCGGGTCGACGGGCGGCGTTCGACTTCTCGGAGTTCGAACTATTGCGTCTAATCTAGACGCGATAGTTCGAACTCCGGACGCGCTCCTGTCGTCTCCGGAACTCCACCGGAGCGAGTGGCGGTGGCGGAGTCGACGGGGGAGCCGCGGACTTCATTCCCGCGGCGTCTGGACGGGTGAGTAGCCCGAACTAAGGTAGTTCGACTTCAGCTACGCTATTCGCGTAGCTGAAGTCGCGTACCTTAGTTCGACCCCCCCACCCTTAGTGTAGACCAGGCCTTAGAGACAAACACATTTATTTGAGCATAAGCTTTCGTGGGCTACAGCCCACTTCTTCGGATGCATAGAATGGAACATATATTGAGGAGATATATATACACACATACAGAGAGCATGAAACGGTGGGAGTTGTCTTACCAACTCTGAGAGGCCAATTAAGTAAGAGAAAAAAACTTTTGAAGTGATAATCAAGATAACCCAGTACAGACAGTTTGATAAGAAGTGTGAGACTACTTACAAGGGGAGATAGATTCAATGTTTGTAATGGCTCAGCCATTCCCAGTCCCTATTTAAGCCTAAATTGATTGTATCTAGTTTGCATATCAATTCCAGTTCAGCAGTTTCTCGCTGGAGTCTGTTTTTGAAGCTTTTCTGTTGCAAAATTGCCACCCGCAGTAAATGAGGAGTATCCACTGAAATCAATACTGATGCAATCAAAACTGGTGGAATCAGGCGCAGGGTGTTCTAAACCATTGTGTATATAACCTCATTAGAACCTGAAGGCTTGTTTATACTTGAACCACTACAGCACATCTCTGTAGCACTTCAGTGTAAACACTACCTACAGTGATGGGAGGGGTTCTCATGTCCATGGGGTAATCCACCTCCATGAGAGGCAGCAGCTGGGTTGATGGAAGTATTCTTCCATAGACCTAGCGCTGTCTACACCAGGGGTTAGGTTGGCTTAACTGTGTCACTCAGGGGTGTGGATTTTTCACACCCTGGAGCAATATACAGGGCCGGCTCCAGACCCCAGCGCGCCAAGCGCGCACTTGGGGCGGCATTTTGCCGGCAGGGCGGCAGGCGGGTCCAGCGGACCTTCCGCAGTCATGCCTGCAGGAGGTCCACCGGAGCCGCAGCTCCAGTCGACCTCCCGCAGGCATTACTGCGGACGGTTCGCTGGTCCCACGGCTCGGGTGGACCTCCCGCAGGCATGCCTGCGGATGCTCCACCGGAGCCACGGGACCAGCGAATCCTCCGCAGCTGCGGGAGGTCCCCTGGAGCCGCGGGACCAGCGGACCCTCCTCAATCATGCCTGCAGGAGGTCCGCTGGTCCCGCGGCTCCAGTGCACCTCCCACAGGCATGACTGCTTGGGGCGGCCAAATTCCTAGAGTCGCCCCTGGCAATATAGCAGGGTCCTCCTAACTTTTTAGTGTAGACCAGGCCTGACTGTGATGTACTGAGTGTCCTCAACTTCCATTGAATTCAGTGGCACTCCAGGGCACTTCCAACTCTCAGGAAGTCCAGTCCTCACATGATTGGCCCCTAGGGTTGCCAACCCTCCAGGATTGTCCTGGAGTCCCCAGGAATTAAATATTAATCTTTAATTAAAGATTATGTCATGTGAGGAAACCGCCAGGAATATGTCCAACCAAAATTGGCAACCCTATTGTCCCCTGTACAATATCACAGAGCTGTACTCAAGCAGGATTTTCATTAGGGTAGAGCTAACATTAAATATTTAAGGGACTGAAACATTGGGTTTGTCTAGGTGGTGCCACAGTTCGGACTAAAGGGGTGTGAGTTGCAGTGTGCACTAGCATGCTGCGCTGTACCTCCCCGTATCAATGCTGCTGGCGTGAACTAAAAGGTACCTAGATCGTGTTAATGTAGTCCTCTTTCTATCAGGGCTATGTTAACGTGAACTAGGGCAGTGGTTCTCAACTGGGGGTCCGTGGCCCCTTGGAGGGCCGTGAGCTGTTTTGGGGGGGTTCCACGGCTGAAGAATGGAGACCTGAGCCCCGGTGCCTTGCGTGGGGCTGAAACCCTGATACCCAGCAGCCCCTGTGGGGTTGAAGCTGGGAGCCACGGGGCTGAAATCCCGAGTCCCGGTGCTACAGTCAGGAGCTGTGTGGCTGAAGCCCAGAGCCACAAGCCCCCGTGCCCCCATGGGGCTAAAGCCAGGAGCTGCAGGGCTGAAGCCCAGAGCCCTGGTGCTCCCCTGGGGCTGAAGCTGGGAGCAAAGCTGTGGGGCTAAAGCCCTGAGCTCCAGTGCTCCCCGCAGGGCTAAAGCACGGAGCCCCAGGTGGAGTTGAGGGGGCACAGGCGGAGCTTGGGAGCATGTGGGTGGTGTCCCTCCCAAACTGCTGTGCCTTACCCAGAGCATGGCAGTTCTGGGAGCAACTCCACATCCTCCCCCTACTTCCTTCTTTCCCCCAGCCCCCTCGAGGCCCCTCCCCCTGGCCAGGTCGGAGGCAGGAAGCTGGATCCAGGCAGTGTGGGGAGGCTGCTGTTCTGGCTGGTGCCATGAAGCTGGCAGCCGCAGAGCTCCCCCATCTCCTGCTGCTAGTGCCCAGGGTTGCGGCTGCTCCTCAGATCCCAGCCCCCTTTGACAGCTTGGGCAGCTGGTAAGAGCCCCCCTGGTGGTGGGGACCCAGCTCTGGGGATGGCAGAGCCCTCAGGGAGCAGCCACCATAGGGGGAACCCTCCTAGCACCCAGTCCCTAGCCAGCCCTCTCCCTGCACCCTGAGCTACACCCCTCACTGCACACAGCCCCTGGCTACTCCCTGCCTGCACCCCGAGCAGTTTTCAAACTTTTTGAGCTGAGTCCCCGCCCTTTGAGTTATAATTTTTGGTTGCCCCTCCCTTCCCCCCCCCGCCACCCCAACACAACCCAGACAGGCTGGGTGGTCTGCTGAGGTGAGTCAGGGGGTGCAGGTGACACTCCCTTCCCGGGCCTGGCCCCACTCTGCAGAGTTGGCCCAAGACCAAGCTTACCCCCCCCCCAAATAGAAGTCAAACTATGCTTATGCCCGAGGGCCCCGCAGCTGGCAGCCAGAGCCCCAAATCCCCCCCTTCCTCCCCTACCCCCCCACTGGACCCTGGATTTTTTATAGCATGTTGGGGGCGGGGCCTCAGAAAGAAAAAGGTTGAGAACCCCTGAGCTAGGTACCTTTTAGTTGATTTCGACAGCATCCACGTGGGGGAATTTACAGCGCTGCATGTTAGTGTGCAGGCCAATGAGGGCTGCGGGAAGCGGCGACCAGCACATCCCTTGGCCCGCGCCTCTTCCCACAGCCCCCATTGGCTTGGAGCGGCGAACCACGGCCAGTGGGAGCCGCAATCAGCTGAACCTGCAAACGCGGCAGGTAAACAAACCGGCTCAGCCCACCAGGGTACCTACCCTAGCGAGCCAAATGCCAAAGGTTACCGATCTCTGCATTACACAAACCAAAAAGTCCCATTTCCCTTTTCACCTCACTTGCTCACATAAACGTTACCTTTGAGACATCACACTCGCATATCTTAGGACATGCCAACACAGATTTTTGGAGCCCACAGGAGCAGAGGCGACACATGGGTGGGGGGCTGTCACCTGGAGTCACGTGCCCCCCAGATTTCTGCCTTCCATTTAGCAACAGCTAAATGTTCCAAAGAGACCCATTCAGAGGGACTGCTGCAGATTGTGCCCCACAGGGCAATGGGGGTGGGCAAGGCCTCGGGCTGCCTTTCTGGGACGCCCAGCAGCAAGGAGGCAGCAGCTTCCCCTGGCGACCATGTGTTGGTGCAGCATGGGGAGGGAGGAAGCAGCAGGGTGGCTGTCTGCTGAGCCCCACCCCACGCCCCCTACATGGGGCTGCTTCTCCTTTCCAGCCCCAGCGCTTCCCGCTGCCTGCTTTGCAGACAGCCCTGGGTGAACGCCCCATGCCTGTTCCCAGGGCAGAAGCTGCTCTCCCACTCCTATAGCAGGGATGCTGCCAAGGGGAAACTGCTCCCCTCGCACTGCAGCTGGGCTTGCCCTGCCTTCCTTTCAGCAACAGCTTCTAAAATGAGTCGGTGGTGGAGATGGCACTCCCTCCCTGAGCTCCACCATGCGGGGCTGGCCCAAGCCACCTGAACGTTCCTCTGCACCTCCTTAGGGGGTGCAACCCCACAGTTTGAAAACCTCTGTTCTAGATCCAGAGGTGATGCATAGGGCAATCACATGCCCCCCCTTCCCCGGATCTTTAAATTGTGTCCCCCCCAACTATCAATAGTTATGCATCCCCTCTGCGTAGGAGCAAGCCTCTCAGCCTCGGTCAACACACGTGGGCTAGCGGGATTTGCACAAGCATCTAAAAATAGCTGTGTGGGCAGCACTTTGACATTGCAGCTTGGGCTGGAGGTCAGGCTCTGAAGCCTAGGGAGAGGGTGGGTTTCAGAGCCCGAGCTCCAGCCCGAGCCACCACTTCAAAGTGCTGTCCATATGGCTATTTTTAGAGTGCTAGTGCACGCCCCACTATCCTGAGTCTGTTGACCCTTGCTCCTGTGGGCTCCGACATGCTGTGTAGACCCACCCTTGATTACAAGCCTGATCTTTCCCCTGGCTTCTGTGGGCTTTGGATCAGGCCCCATTTGACTTAGCAAGCATAAAAGATTAACTCCAGCCTGTGCAAGAGATAAACAGCAAAACTAAGTAACTCCCACATATACTCTTTCTTGTGGTTGTTCTGCACCCACTCCTGCTGTGACTAAGGTTGCTTTAGAGGAAGCTCTGGTTTCTCCCTCTTTAAACCCCTTTTCTCACAAATCTTCATATTGTAAGTTGCAAAACCCAGCCGCAATGGACCGGACTCTCTTTGGAGACTGCCACTGATGCAGCCCAATTGCCCATCCAGAGTATCTAAAGAGCAATGGGAAATGCACTTCCCCTACGGCACTATTTATTTATTTATAGAATGCTGTACGTTACACCGTACTTTACAAACATAGCGCAAAACAAGTTCACTGCTGGTCCAGCACACTGTCACTACTGGAGCCGTATGAGCTATTTGTTTGGAAATTACAAAGTATTCAAACTCAGCTCAAACCACGTCTGTGAACCAGCAGTGAGTGGCTCAAATTTTGTTTGTGTTTATGAGCTGTCCCAAGAAACTTTTTACAAATGGTTTTGGGAATGTTGGGTTTCCTATGAACTGTGCCAGGTTGCTGTTTGCTGTATATTTGGGGTCTGAGCCTAGTTTGCTCTGAAGAGTTGTATGGGGCAAGACAGGATGAAAGTCACCCATTTTTTCTAAAGTGGCCACTGACTGTGGGTGTTTCCAATTGTCAGTGCCCAAACTGATAGTAATAGGAGGTGTGTGCTGAGCACTTTAGAAAATCAAGGCTGAAGTTTCCAGTTGGTGAACCAAAAAAGGAAGCTTCCAAAAGCAGTGGCCATTTTTGAAAATTTCAGTCTTAGTATTTCTCCTGTGTCCTTAATTGGCTGAGCCTGTCACATGTGATCAGGCAGAATGTTGGAGGTTCATAGGTTATAAGGGACCACTATGATTGTTTTGTCTGACCTCCTGCATAGTACAGGCCATAGAACTTCCCTGAATTAATTCCTGTTTCTGTTGAGCATACAATTTAGAAGAATCTTCAATCTTGATTTTAAAATGGCCAGTGATGGAGAATCCAGTACAATCCTTGGTAAGTTGTTGCAATGATCAATTATAGACTCATCGGCTCATAGACTTTAGGGCTTGAAGGGACCATCATGATCATCTAGTCTGACTTCCTGCACATTGCAGTCCACAGAACCTTGCCCACCGACTCATGCAATAGACCCCAAACCTCTGGCTGAGTTACTGAAGTCCTCATTCATGATTTAAAGACTTTAAGTTACAGAGATTCCACTATTTACATAGTTTAAACTTGCAAGTGACCCAGGCCCCATGCTGCAGAGGAAGGCAAAAGCCACCCAGGGTTTCTGCCAATCTGACCTGGGGGGAAATACCTTCCCAGCCCTTAACCTTCTCTTTGTTAAACTGAACAGACTGAACTCCTTCAGGGTATGGCTACACTTGCAGCTGTACAGTGCTGGGAGTTAAACCTGTCTTCGTACAGCTGAGTAGGGAAAGCGCTGCAGTCTGTCCACACTGACAGCTACCAGCGCACTGTCATGGCCGCATTTGCAGCATCTGCAGCGGCATTTGGAGCTGTGCATTATGGGCAGCTATCCCAGCATTCAAGTGGCTGCAGCGTGCTTTTCAAAGGGGGGCTGTGGAGTGTGACAGGGAGCGTTGGGGAGAGAGAGAGTGGATTTTTGGAGCCGACACTGTGTCAGCTCCCTGCCTTGCAAGTTCCAACCCCTTCCCCCACCCCTCTCTCACTCACTGAAAGCAAACAGCACCTGTTTTTTTCCTTACAGACCACTCCAAAAGCAGTCTCGCCGAAACGGACCCCCCCCCCACCCCGCCCGCCGCGCTGCTTCTCTCCTCAAGCCCCCTCCCTCCCCCTCTCTTCAAGCAAACACTAGCTGTGGGCATTCCAAAGGGAGCCCCCTGCCTCTGCTCATTCACAGCAAACAGGATCTGTGTTTGTTTTTCTGATAAGCAGCTCCGGGAGCCCGGAGTTCACAACAAAACAAAGAGCGGAACCTTTACTTAAAAGGATTATGGGAAGCTTCTGGAGGTCAGTCACAGCGTACTAAGATTATTCCCTGTTTACACTGGTGCCCCAGTGCTGCAGCAGCAGCGCTATACTCTTTATTCCTCTCAGGGAGGTGGAGTACAAGTAGCGCTGTAGCCACGGAGATACAGCGCTGTATGTGCCTTCCCAGTGTGCACGGGGAGTGAGTTACAGTGCTATAAAGCCACCAACAGCACTGTAACTCTCAAGTGTAGCCAAGGCCTCAGTCTATTACTATAAGGCATGTTTCCTAATCTTTAAATCATTCTCATGGCTCTTCTCTGAACCCTTTCCCATTTATTAATATCCTTCTTGAATTGTGGACACCAGAACTGGATATAGTATTCCAGTAGCAGTTGCATCAATGCAAAATACAGCACTAATATAACTACTCTACTGCTACTCAGTATTCCTCTGTTGATCATGTCAGGCCAAGTGCCAGCTCATGCAAAGGTTCCCATGTTTCAACTGGATACTGACAGCTGGAATCTGTCTGACTCATTTGTGGGTTAATATTTGACAAAATAGGTATTGGAATAAGAAAGTGTTAAGTGTTTAGACTCAGTTGAATGCTTGTGAGTTGCTGTATGCATTAATCTTACTTGTATTAGCTGTGTTCCGTAATGTAATATTTGAGCAATAGTATTGTGAGCCTCTGTAACTGTATGAGTCACCATACAGGAGAGGGATGTTAATTAGTGTGAAGAGCTGCTCTTCTAGAGAAATTGTTATGTCCCTCCCAAAAGAGGGGACCCATTGATACCCGACAGACCCTGATTGCATCTTACAATTGGAAACTATCTAAATCAACTAAATGATTAAATACTCTTGGGGTATATCTACACTGAAATTAAACACCGTTCAACTATACCACAATTAAATTGTTCTTCAGACTGAGACTGAGCCAGCCACGGGTTTTTAACTGCAGTGTTAAGTATAGACATCCCCGTATTGTTCTGCTCTCCTCCCTGTGAAGATGAGTCATGCAAGTGAACTCTTCCCGTCAGCTGAGTTTGCTGCTCAGAGCACATGGCAGGAGGGTGATAAAAACCTCAAACAAAAGGAACTAGTTATCTCTCTGTTGCTAATAGGTCGTTCTCCCCGCGCCCCCCCCCCCCCGAGTATTAGGTAAGCATCAAAGCATGATATCGCATTGACCTTTCTGAAGTCTATACAGAACTGAGTTGTGCACGTTCCCATGGATCCACTAGAGGTAGATCGGGGTCCGCGTTGTGTCAGGGCACTCTACCAAGCTTTCCTATATGATGGTCTGGCTACACCCAGAATCTACCGGGCCTGTCACTTTGGCACCATTGACCCATACTGACAGAAGCATCTTGGCCAGGCTCCATTTCTGGTCTCTGGTGCCTGCCGTCCATACCTGCTCATAGCTGCAGTCCATGAAGGGGCACTCCCACCTAAAATGCCTCTCTGATTTTTCAAGCTGAATTAGATTACTTGACTAAAAGGGAGGCTCTGAAAAAACAATGAAAAATGGCACATCTATTAGAATGAGCTCAACATACTGGAGGCAGAATCATTAAAGAGCCTTGAAGGCAACAATGGAGAGTCTGAATGTGGTTCAGAACACAGGAGGCAGTACAGATCCAGGTAAGGAGGGACAGAATCACTGAGGTGGTAGAGTAGGATGCTTCTCACCAGCAGCATGAGACAAGCCTGAAATGCAGTGTTAGATCTGGATTTCAACTTCCTTAAGGTCAGAGCTATTTAGATCTTGGGTTTTGTTTAGCCCATTATGGACATTAAAGAGGAGCACCCATAACATCTGAATCTGGACCCAGGTTTCTATTCCAACCCCAAAATTAGAAAATAGGTTTTGGATCCGAGGCTTTGTTTCAGGCCTACCTCTACAACAGAACTTGGTTCTCCTGCATGTCATTGCTCGCCCACGTTAATGGAGCTTATTCAATCTATAGATGTATTTGAAATAGGTAACAGCACCTCTGAACACCTGCAGCTGGGGATTTCCCATTATGCATCTCTTTACTTGTATGCCAGTAAGAGGATTTGCTTCAACCACGGAAGGTTAATAGAAAAGCACGATTGCTTCCTGCAATGCATCTCTCTAGCATGAGCATTTTTTCGTGTGTGAATGTCATTCGACTGTAGAACACTCTTTGGGGGTACACTATAGGGTTTTCTCAGAGTCACTTAAAACTCTGTGGTATAATCAGACAGGTTTGTTTCCTGTCATTTATTGCCCGGCTAGTACGAACAACTTTTTTTTTTTTCTGAACTGTGTCTGTGGTCAGCTGCATGTGATGCTAATACCCAATTACCGTAAATTTTACTATTTACCAGTTTAAATTTCCTGTAAACCTTTTGTGGGCTAGCAATACAAAATGAAACCAATTAGACAGCTTCTAAAAGATGAGAATGATCTTTTACTTTGCAGCAGCTGGATTGACTGCTGACTAACTCCCGCAAGCTTTAGCAAGCGTGGAAAGGGTATATTGTCATTATTTTTTTAGATACCTCTTGTTCTGTCATCAAGCAACTAAATGTGATGGGCTCGATGGAGCCAGTTCTACACGGTGCTGCATAAATTCAATAGAACTTGTAGGTTCTATTTTGATATGTGTGTTAATTAAGTATAGGTTTCTGTGGTGCTCAACCTAAACCCACTTGTTATATTTTGTAGAAAGATATCTTTGAGGCAGGGACTTCTAATCTGTGTGTTTGGTGCCTCGCACATTGGGGCCTCAACCCTGATCAGGGCTTCTTGGAGCTACCATAATACAAATATAAATAATACTGGTGGAGGAGGAACACCAGTGGGCATTTTCTTTCTCTTCTGTGGGGAAGAGGGAGGAAGAGGGAGGGGATAGGAATTAATGTAGGTGTAGATTGGTTATTTTGCCTCTATATTTGGCACTGGTGAGACTGCTGCTGGAATAGTGTGTCCAATTCTGGGATCCACATTTCAAGAAGGATGTAGCTAAATCGGAGAAGGTTTAGAGAAGAGCCACGAGAACGATTAAGGGTTATAACACATGCCTTATAGTGATAGACTCCAGGAGCTCAATCTGTTTGGTTTAAGAGAAGGATAAGGGGTGACTTGATCACAGTCTATAAGTATCTACATGGGTAACCATATTTAATCTTCAGTCCAGTGGTTGGAAGTTGAAGCTAGCCAAAATTCAGACTGGAAATAACGTATAAATGTTTAATGGTGAGAGTAATTAACCCTTGGAACAATTTATTAAGTGTTGTGGAGGATTTACCATCAGTGACATTTTTTAAATCAAGATTGGATGCTTTTCTAAAAGATGTGCTCTAGGAATTATTTTGGGGATGTTCTATGGCCTTTGTTATACAGCGTGTCAGACTAGATGATAGACTAGACCAGAGATGGGCAAACTACGGCACATGGGCCGCAGTCGGCCCGCGAGCCATTTCAAGCTGGCCTGTGAGCTCCCGCTGGGGAGCGGGGTCTGGGGCTTGCCCCGCTGCAGTGCTCCAACCGGGTCGCCGGGTTAGGGGCCACACCATGCAGCTCAGCCCTGCTCCAGCCGGGGCACAGGCCACACCACGTTGCTCCCGGACGCAGCCGCATGGCCCCACCCCGAGGGTCGGGGGCCACTCCACTGCTTCCGGGAGCCACTTGACATAAGCGCTGCTCGGAGCCCGCAGCACTGAGCCTCTCCCTGTGCCCCAACTCCCTGCCCCAGCCCTGATCCCCCTCCTGCCCTCCAAACCCCTTGGTCCCAGCCAAGAGCACCCTCCCATACCCCAAACTCCTTATCCCCAGTCCCATCCCAGAGCCCTCACCCCCCCTGAATCCCAACCCCAATTTTGTGAGTATTCATGACCCGCCATACAATTTCTATTCCCCGATGTGGCCCTCAGACCAGAAAGTTTGCCCACCCCTGGACTAGACATTGGTCCCTTTTGGCCTTGGAATCTATGAATCTATGAAGGACACCCATATTGCTGAATCCCATTTGGACATTAATACTTTCACCTCTATTCCCCCTACGTGATCCAGCTGAGGGAGAGGCTTTCACATTTTTACTCTCTTATCCACTGTGTCGCCAATCCAGGAAGTGTTCAAAGAGTTGTTCTTCGCAGACTACATGCAGCACTAACACTTCCCCCTCCATTCCCACCTGACTTTTAGATGACCAAGCAGAGTAAGATAACAACTAGTTGTGGCATTCTGTGATGGAGGCAAATTGTACAAAAACAGGGATGCAATCTGCAGCTGCAGAATTACAGAACGGACATACAGCCTGTACTGCATGTATTGTGTCATGAATAGTTAGTAAAGGGTTAAAAATAGTACCTGGTAGGCACCTGACCTGAGGACCAATCAGGGAAGAGAATTTGAAATTTCTAGGAGGGAACTTTTTCCCTCTGATCCTGTGTGTTTTGTCTTTAGCCATCTGGAGTTACAAGAGTCCAGATGTTTTAATCAAGTCTACAAGTTTCCACCTTTCTGAACTAATTTCTTCTAGCCAAGATAGTGAGTATTAGAAAGATACTTTGTGTCATTATCTAATAATCCTATGTTTGCAATTCTGTGTGGTTGTTATTGATTATTCTTAATTCTGCTTGTATTGGTTGTACTGAGAAAGAGAGAGGATTCTCTCCAGAACTTAGCAAGGTTATACCCTATGAGTGTCCAGCTTGGACTCATAGAGATTCTGTATTTTCTTGTTTTTCTTTTAATAAATTCTTTCTATAAAGATTTGATTAAATCCCTTCTACTGTGGATAGGGGAAGGGGCTAAGACACACTCTCTCAGTGGTGAGACAGCTTATCTCCGGGCAGAGAGGGGAGGGGGAAGGGAGAATTTCTCCTGGGTTTGATTCAAGCAGTTTGAATCAGGTATCTCTTTCCAGTGGCTAGCAGAGAGGGAGGGGGGAAGTGGGCTGCTTCCCTGTGTGTGGGAGATTCAAGGAGTTTGAATCAAGGTATCTCTCTCTCCGGAGCAGGCTGGAGAGAGGGAAGAGAGGGGAGGGGAAAGGTTCCTCCTCTGTGAGTTGATCTGTGTTCCCCAGGGAGTGTCTTTGAAGGGAGACAGGGGGAAACAGGGTGTCCCGGCCCACGTATTGACCGCGGTGGTGGCAGCAAAGGGGACCTACCCTAGGATTTTGGGGTGGGGGAAGACATGCTGGTCCTCACTTTGAAACCCCCCAGTTTCAAGTGAGGGTGCAGACCAGGACAATTGCAATATCCAGACAGAGCATTTGTGATCAGTAGCTTTCGGTGTCGGCTTATTTAATGGAAGTTGAGGGCCTGATTCCATACTGCTCTGCTTCTTTTGTCACCATTACACCTGTGCAAAGTGGCTGAAAAATACTACCATTCCAATCTGGTAACATGCTACATGCATTTTGTACTCCTATTACAGAGGTGTAAATGATGACACGAAATGCAGGCAGTGCACAGTTGGGCCCTGAACCTCTACTGAACAGTTTTGCTTCTGCTCAGAAAAACAGACCTATCAGCTGATATGAGTCTTGCAGTGCAAATGTGTCTTGGATCATCAGATGTTGCCTGTATGGAGTGACGTTTCTGCAACCTAGGGCAACAGGAAATGACATGGTGTGGACATTATTAGACACTGACATTTTTAAGCAAACCTAAAGGTGGCAAACAAAACCCACAGAATGTATTTTTCATCAGAAGGCGTGTGATATATCTGTTCTACTGTACTGTTCTATTGATTTGTGTTTAATATTTCCATCCTGACCTTTTGACAAGCAGCTTTTCACGTATCACAGTGCACAGCAGGTAAATGGTAATTGAGATTATAGATGCTGATCCATTGGGAGGGGTAAAAATTTATCGTTGTCATATATAGAGATCTTCACAGCCTGGCCCCGTTGGAGTATATTAAAAAAAAATCCTCTTCCTTAACTTTGGATATCTTGGTTCTGGCTTTGGCCAGGGCTGCTCTGGAAAATGAGGACACACTTCTTTCCACTGTACATCCATACATGACAGGTGAGTTATATGTATGCTATCTTAGGTTCTCAAGTGAACACATGTGCCAAGGGAAGCATTCAAAGGGGCTGGCCAAATGTAGGACCAAACTGTGGCAAGTCGCCATGTGGGTATTTGAGAGAGAGGTTGCAAGGATTTTCCTCCACTTTATGCCCCTATTCAGAGGCAAGTCATAACTGCAGTCCTTGCCCTCTGTTAAGTGCAGTGACTGTTCCATGCTAGTGCCCACCTGGGCAACAGGCAACCCCAAAGGAATGGACATGCAGAACTAGGAGAGGTGATTGCAATGTTCTTGTCCAGGCCAGCCAGGAAAGCTGGCTGCCTGCATAGGAGAGAGCATGTGCTGCACCCACTTACAGGTTGTGGCAATGGGTTACCTTTTCCTAAGTTCTTGGAGGCATTGTGCTTCCCTGAGGCACAATGCCCCGGAGGCTTCAGGATGGAACAGAGTGTCTACACCACTTCCAACACAGGCAATGGCTAAAAAAATAGACCTTGGAACATATGAGGGAGCCCTTATTCAGAGGCACACTGCTTGTGAGCTTATCCTTCTGAGTGATAAGATGAGATTGGGTACGTCCAGGCATACCCTAAATGAAAGCGTAATGAAGCTAAATGAAGACATTGATACGTCACCCATTTCCATAGAGATACAGAAGAACCTTGTTTAATCTTACCCTTGACATTTAGCTTACTTAAACTAATAGCTATATGTGATAGAGCAGGGGTGGGCAAACTTTTTGGCCTGAGGGCTACATCGGGGAATAGAAATTGTATGGCAGACCATGAATGCTCACAAAATTGGGGTTGGGGTGCAGGAGGGGTTGAGGGCTTGGGGGAGAGGATGGGCTGCGGATAAGGAGTGCAGGAGAGTGCTCTGTGCTAGGATCAAGAGGTTTGGAGAGCGGGACAGGGATCAGCGCTGGGGCAGGGGGTTGGGGTGTGGGGAGAGGCTCAGTGCTGCAGGTTCCGAGCAGCACTTATGTGAAGCGGCTCCCAGAAGCAGTGGTATATCCCTTCTCTGACTCTTACACGTGGAGCAGCCCCCGACCCTGGGAGTGGGGCCATGCAGCTGCTTCCGGGAGCCACATGGTGCAGCCAGCACCCCTGCTGGAGCGCCGGAGTGGGGCTGAGTCGTGTGGTGTGGCCCCAGACCCGGCAACCTGGCTGGAGTGCCAGAGTGGGGCTGAGCTGTGCTGTGTGGCCCCCAGCCCGAGACCCGGTTGGAGCGCCGAAGCAGCCCCTGACCCAGCGACCCGGCTGGAGTGCTGGAGCGGGACTGAGTCGTGTGGTGTGGCCCCAGACCCAGCAACCTGGCTGGAGCACCGAAGCAGCCCCCAACCCAGTGACCCAGCTGGAGTGTCAGAGTGGGGCTGAGCTGTACTGTGTGGCCCCCGACCCAGAGACCTGGTTGAAGCGCTGAAGCAGCCCCCGACCCAGCGACCCGGCTGGAGTGCCACGGCAGGACAAGCCCCAGATCCTGCTCCCCAGCAGGAGCTTACAGGCCATCTTAAGATGGCTCACAAGCCACATCCAGCCCACAGGCCGTAGTTTGCCCACCCTTGTGATAGGGTGCTATAAGCATATATGTATGTGGTAGAAGAGGTGTTTTAGATCAGCGGTCCCCAACCTTTTTGGTACCAGGGACCGGTTTCATCCTGCCCCCCAGGGCAGCATTTGCCGGACCCTCCGCAGTCATGCCTGCGGGAGGTCCACCGGCTCCAGTGGAGCTTCCGCAGGCGTGCCTGCGGGAGGTCCAGCCGAGCCGCGCGAGCAGCAAACCGTCCGCAGTCATGCCTGCGGGAGGTCCACTGGAGCCGGTGGACCTCCCGCAGGCATGACTGCGGACGGTTCGCTGGTCGCGCGGCTCGGCTGGACCTCCCGCAGGCACGCCTGCGGAAGCTCCATGGGGTCGATTCGCGGCCCGGTTGCTAAGAGGCCGCGGACCGGGGGTTGGGGACCCCTGTTTTAGATCATCTAAAAAGACACGCTCTCTGCCTTGAAGTGCTTACACTATAACGTACATGTGCACAATGCACTGAATAATAATTAATGTGGAAGAACACAGAAATATTTTAATATTGGATCATCAGAATGGTGTAGTAGGGAAGTTAATTTCCTTGGCAATTTCCTATAAAGACTGTTCATTGGAAATTGTGACATTTCAACTATGACCAAACTTGTAAATTTGTATGGCAACTAGTGAAAATGCCCATTCTGGCATGTGCACACAGGGCCGGCTCCAGGCACCAGCTCAGCAAGCAAGTGCTTGGGGCGAACAAGGGGAAGGGGCAGCACATCAGGCTCTTCAGTGGCAATTCGGCGGCGGGTCCCTCGGTCCCTCTCGGAGGGAAGGACCTGCTGCTGAATTGCCGCCGAAGAAGAAAGCAGCACGGTGGAGCTGCCACCGATTGCGATCGCAGCTTTTTTTTTCCCCCCCCACTGCTTGGGGCAGCAAAAACCCTGGAGGCCCTGTGTGCACATTTCCTACTTTGCAGGGGGTGTTTTAAGGATTGCTCAATGAAGGATTGCTTAGTTACGTATAGTGCAAGTGCTATTATATTATCAAAATGCTCAGTGATAGATGACAGAAGCTCACATGCAAATTTCCCCATATAATGATGTGGCTTTCATTTGGCACTGCTTACCAAAGCGATGCCATTGATGCACTCTGCCACCTATTCTTACATTTGGTTAGATTCATACATTTTAAGACCAGAAGGAACCATTATGATGATCTGGACTAACCTCCTGTATAACACAAGTCTTATTGAAACTGGCATAATATATGGTGAATGCCACCTGAATAGACAGCCAGAAATATAGGCAGTACCAGCCAGCAAGCATGAACATAGTTAGACCGTTAGGGGTCAGAGTGCTGATGTAGATTAAGATGCTCTTAAAGTCAGTGGAGCTATGCTGAATTACACTAGCTGATGGTCTGCCCTAAAGGCTTAATTCCCATCCAACAATGTCTAAGGCCTGGTCTACACTAGGACTTTAATTCGAATTTAGCAGCGTTAATTCGAACTAACCGCTCAACCGTCCACACCAGGAAGCCATTTAATTCGAACTAGAGGGCTCTTTAGTTCGAATTTGGTACTCCACCCCGGCAGGTGGAGTAACGCTAAATTCGACATGGCTAGTTCGAATTAGGCTAGGTGTGGATGGAAATCGAACTTAGTAGCTCCGGGAGCTATCCCACACTGCACCACTCTGTTGACGCTCTGGACAGCAGCCCGAGCTTGGATTCTCTGCCCAGCCACACAGGAAATGACCCGCGAAAATTTGAATTCATTTTCCTGTCTGGGCGGTTTGAATCTGACGTTCTGGTTGCACATCGGGGCGAGCTCCGCAGCACCGGCAGCAATGCAGAGCTCTCCAGCAGAGGAGTTCATGTAATCTCTGAATAGAAAGAGGGACCCGGCATAGACTGACCGGGAACTCTTCGATCTGATCGGTGTGTGGGGCGAGGAGTCTGTGCTTTCGGAGCTGCGCTCCAACGAACGGAATGCAAAGACCTACGAGAAGGTCTCCAAAGCCATGATCCAGACAGAGGATACAGCCGTCATGCAACGCAGCGCCGCGTGAAAATCAAGGACCCCAGACAAGCCTACCAAAAAATCAAAGCGGCCAACGGACGCTACGGAGCCTGCCACCACTGCCCCACCAGTGACCATGGACTCTGATGATGGGACAGTGTCGACGGACAGTTCCTCGACGATGTTCACGGACGGGGAAGATGAGGAAGGGTTTGTGGAGGACGAGGCAGGCGATAGCGCTTACAACGCTGGTTTCCCCGACAGCCAGGATCTCTTCATCACCATCACGGAGATCCCCTACCAACCCTCCCCGGCCATGAACCCGGATCCTGAATCAGGGGTAGGATCTGTCGGTAAGTGCTTTAACCATGTTAACTTTTATTCTTAATATAACAGGAATCTGAAGTGTGTGAAAAGGAGGTCTCTGTATATATGGTGATAGAACAGAAATCCTCCTGGGAGAATGCCACGAAGCTCTCCTGCCGTTAATCGATAAGCATCAGCAGGAGGTTCCTGGGGAGAGCTGCCTTATTGGGTGCTCCGTGGTAGCACACTTTTCCGCGCGAGGCTTTCATGCGGTATTCAGGGAGCACTGCCTCCCAGAGCACGGCTGCATAGGTCCGTGGTTCGTGCTAGATTTCACGCAGCATGCGCTCTCTATCTCCTTCAGTGCCCGTCCTCACGGTGATCTCGCTCGGAGACTCCTGCATCTAAGTAGGGGAAGAAATGTTACGTTACGCCTGGTCCAAAGTATTTTTAATAAATAAACGGACAGACGGCATAGCACAGACTCAGAACGCAGCTGCGTGACGAGCGTAACGGAAAGCCAAAGAATCAAATGGACGCTCATGGAGGGAGGGGGGAACGAGGACGCAAGGTATCCCACAGTTCCTGCTGTCTCCGAAAAGCATTTGCATTCTTGGCTGATCTCCAAATGCTTTTAGGGTCAAACACAGTGTCCGCGGTGGGTCGGGGCATAGCTCGGCAATTTACGCAGCCCCCCGACCCCCAGAAGTTAAAGGGAAAACAATCCTCTGTTGACTCTTTTACATGTCACCGTATCTGTACTGAATGCTGCAGATAGACGCGATGGTGCAGCACTCAACACCAACATCCTTGCTCCCCCCACGCTATGGATGGCTGATGGTACAATAAGATGGAAATCCATCCTCATCATCAGCCTATTGGCACATGGGGCAGTGCAAAAGGACTGGTAACCATAACGACCGTACCAACTTGCTTGGGACAGGTCGGTCAAGGCCGCCTGTTGCTAATTTTTCATGGTAGATGGTGCAGTATGGCTGGTAACCGTCCTCATCATTGCAACAGGGGGCTGAGCTCCATCAGCCCCCACCCTTCATTGTAAAGAAAAGATTCAATTGCCCCTGGACTAGCAGAGGGATGAGTGGCTCCCTCCTCCACACCCCTTAATGTCATCTCTGGACTATCATTGCAGCTGGAGGCTTCCTTCCACTCATTTCTCACAAACGACTACCTGTGTCTTATTCATGCATTCTATATTACTTCATCACACAAGTGGGGGGACAATGGTATTGGAACCCAGGAAGGCTGGGGGAAGAATGGAATGAACAGGTGGGGTTGTTTCAGGAGCACACCCTGTGAATAGCGTTCAGCTCAAAATTTATGCAGGATTGGACAGAGAGCAGCTGTGGTCTCTGGTTGTATGATACAGTGGTTCTCTAGTACACTTGCCCATAAGCTAGGCAGGACTGATTCTATTTTTAGATACCCAAAAAGGAGGGATTGACTCGGGGAGTCATTCCCAAATTTTGCTTTTGCGCCCCTGGCTGATCGACCAGGGGCACTTATGACAGCACCAAATGGCGCAGTGCAAAAGGACAGGTAACCATGACCATCTTATTACCGTCTTCTTACCAGTTCATGGTATGGTAGACGGTGCAGTATGCCTGGTAACCATCGCTGCTGTCATGCAAAAGCATAAGCATGCTGCTGTGTAGCGCTGCTGGTCCGCCTCTGTCAGCGGCATCCAGTACACATACGGTGACATACACAAAAGGCAAAATAGGGTCCATTGTTGCCACGCTATGGCGTGTGCCAGGGCATTTCATGGAAAACGTGCTCGAAATGATTGTCTGCCATTGCTTTCCCGGAGGAAGGAATGACTGGCGACATTTACCCAGAATCCACCGCGCAAATGATTTGTGCAACAGCAGGCACAGGGGTCTCAACAAAAAATTCACAGAGACAGCCTAGACTCAGTTAATTGTTCGCAAAAAAGTATCATTGCAAGGAATTAACTAACTGTTTCCCATCTCACAGCTTCCACTGTCTCCAGACCTGCCACAGCATCCACCTCGCAGAGGCTGGCGAAGATTAGGCGGCGAAAGAAAAAGACAAGGGACACGATTTTCGATGAATGTGTGGGCTGCTACCTAGCCGAGGCGGACCAGCAGAGGCAGTGGAGGGAGAAAGTCTCTCTGTACCAGCGCTCACACAGCGAATGGGAGGAGAGGTGGCGTGAGGAACACAAGCAGGCGACTCAAGCAATGCTTGTACTACTGAGGGAGCAAACGGACACGCTCCGGTGACTTGTGTATGTTCTGCAGGACCGCTGCAGGACAGAGCCCCCGGCAGTATCTCTGCAACTGCCCTCCCCCGCCACAAAGTCACATTCCCCCCTCACCTCAAATAACCAGGAGGATGCCCGCCCTGGGCCGTGAATACTGTCACTGCACCCCAGCAGAGTGCTCAAGTAACCAAAAGCTCTCCTACCCTACGTTTGCATAAGTCCTTCCCTTCCGGACTCAAACAAGTCCCAATCCCAGTCCCATCCCATAACTGTGTACTTAAGTAATAAAAATACTTTGCTGTTAAGTACTGTTTCCGTCATGTTTCTTCACTGAAGACTGTGTTTGAATGGGGTGCGTGGGGAAGTGCATTGCTAATTGCATAGGACAGGCACCTTTCGCAGGGTACAGACACGGGGGCCGGATCAGCAGCGGGTAACACACACAGTGCAGTCAGCAGGCACCGTGGTTGGTATGGGAGGTGGTTTCCAGGTTCTGTGTGGGCGGTGGGGATGTGACTTTTTAGCGGGGGAGGGCAGGTACAGATCTTATACAGCGGTCCTTGTCGTGGACCGCTGAGTCACGCAGCAGAGGAATCTGTATCCGTCCTCCTCCGCCACAAGGCCACATAGCCCCCCGCACACAGAATCCCAAAAAGGAGGGATGGCAGGCTCCGTTGAAACAAGCAGTCCGGCAATGCGGACCGCTGTAGGAGCAGGAGCCTGTCATTCCTTGAGTTTAGAGGCGGTCTTTACATCAGCGCACACCCTACCCACTGCAGTCTGCGTTCCAGTTTCGACCCTTTAACGAAAAGTCATGAATAAAGAAACCTCTCCTCAGTAACAGTGTGACATGTATTTTATTTTTACACGTGTCTTGGAAGTGGAGGAAACGGGGAGAACGGGGTATTTAACCGAAGAGGAGAGTCAACAGTAACTGGGTAAAGAAACAGGGGCAGGTTCAGCTTCTCTGTAAAGAAACTGAACAGTCACAGGTCACGCTGCTCGCTGGTATTTAAAGAGTTCCTTGTCGCTGTCCCAGGCGCCTGTATAGGGCTTCATGAGCAAGTGCATTAGCGGGCAGGCTGGGTCACCGAGGATCACTATAGGCAAATGCACATCCACAACAGTTATTTCGTGGTACGGGAAGAAACTACCTTCCAGCAGGCGTCTGAGCAGCCCACAGTTCCTGAGAACACACGCATCAGGAACCTTGCCCGGCCATACGACGTTCATGTTGGTAAAACGTCCCCTATGGTCCCCCAGTGCTTGCAGAACCATTGAAAAGTAGCCCAATTTCTCAGCAGCTGAATGTGGAAGAGGTGGACGATAAAGTGCGAGGAGGAGAAAACGGCGAGGATCGCAGCGGGCTCCATGCTTGCAGTGCTGTGGCGTCCACGCTGTCACTGACCAGAAAAGTGCACGAACAGATTGCCCGCAGGCGCTTTCAGGGACGGAGGGAGTGAGGGCGTGATTGACAGTTCAATGACGACAGTTACCCAAAACCACCCTCGACACATTTTTTCCCCCAGCAGGCATTGGGGGCTCTACCCAGCATTCCAATGGGCAGCGGGGACTGCGGGAACTGTGGGATAGCTTCCCACAGTGCACCGCTTCGAAAGTCGACGCCGGCCCCGTTAATGTGGACTCAGAAGTTCGAATTAGTGTATTTAGTATGGATACACAAATTCGACTTCATAAGGTCGAATCCACAAATTCGAATTAAGTAGATTCGAAATAGTCCTGTAGTGTAGACAAGGCCTAAATAACTGTCTCTTTGGCTTTGAAGGCATAGATAGTGGTGAGAAGCTTTATTGTGAAAAGATGATTTAACCCAGCATCCCAAAGTAACTGCAATACTGAGAACTTTGGCTATGGTAAATCAGGATTCATATTCCAGGATGGGATGAGGTCAGTAACATATCAAAGTCTTCATCTGCTGAGTTGTTCTGTAGTGGAGGTAGTATAAGATGTGGCTCCTGATCAATGTGGATTAATAACTCAGCCAGTGAAAGTGGCATCAAGGAAACCATCATGAAATTTCCATGGAACAGGATTCCTAGCCATTAAACAAAAAATGTTACAAGTGGATAAATAGGCCTGAGTTCAAAAAAAGAATATCGAGTACATATAGTTTGGCTGCAAATCCAAAAGAGCCCTGATTTTCAGATGTGCTACACATCCACAGATCCCACTGTCATCAATGGAAGCAGCAAGTGATCAGCACCAAGGTCTGACCATAAAGTAATACACACAGTCTGGTATTTGTTGCCAGTCACCGTAATGGTATACAGCTGCTTAACAATCTAAGAAAAGAAAATATGCTGCTATTGATGACATGGGCACCACCACTAGGGAGCAGTCTTCCTCATTCTTTATGAAGCTGTTTGTACTGCTACCCATGCTCTATTGGATATGCAGTTGTCGCCTATGCAGCTCTCTAAACATTTCAGTAAATATTTAAAACTTGTTTGTAAAATTTCAAATGGGAAAATGAAGATGGCTGTTTAATAATGTAATTAATACTGAATTTTGACAAAATTCCATTCAAGAGCCTGTGAAATCTGAACTACACAACTTCATTGGGAACTCAACACAACTACAGACTTCCTGCCTTTTCTGCTACACAACTTCATTGGGAACTCAACAAGTATTTATGGTATATGTGAGGTACCTCACTCTGGCAGAGAAGCCAAAGTCTACAGCTGAGATCACTTACGATCTTAGTGAGGTAATTGTCCCAATATTGTTAAAGTAAAGCACTAGTCACATCTAAAATAATAGGCTATATACTATTTTTTTCTTTGCACAACTGAAGAGTTTCAGGGATTTTTCTAAAAAAACTTGGCTATTCGCTGCAGAGCACCACTTTTGTTACTTGTGTTAGGAGTTTAGACAGACTAATGAGGCATATTTCTTTACTGTGGAGTAAAGGAATACAAAGTAATACAGTAAATTGGAATAGTGAATAGATTTTTTGTGAGAGTGGTGTGTATCTAAAAAGATGTTTACAGGAAAGTTAAATTCAGCCGAAGTCCACTGGAAGGGTCGCAGAATGACAGACACAGATTGCTGTCAGCATGGCATGCAATTTAGAGGTGCTGCCATCCTATGAAGGAGTTGGAAATGAGCAGTGTACGGAGAGAAAGACATTCCACTCATCTGAGCAGGTAGCTGTGGCAACAAAGCTAGGAATCCTTGGTCTCTGCTGATTTTGGGGTGGAAGGTGTTTTGTTTTTATTCATTTATTGAATGAGCTTTTGTTTTTGGCCACATACCTACCAATATCACAGCCCCTCCCGTCCCATAGTGCATGGAGAAGACAGGCCAACTGCCACACTGACAAATCAGCAGAGATTTTTGATCAATTTATTTCCCTCCCTGCATTTTACAGTGGGGCTGTTTATTAGAGGAAGGAAGCCCATGCACCAAGCCTTCACCTGACCAGCAGGAGGTAAAAAAAGAAAGAGGTTATTGTTGTCATTCTAATTTGGGAGATGCTTTAGTACTATGGTGAGGGGTCTCAGTACTATAGCCTGGACAGAACCACTGAAGCCAGGTTTACTCCTCCGTAACTCAGATTAGAATGTAGCCCTACTCTCTTTTGGCTCTCCCATCCTTGCCCCCTGTGATCACTGTCTACATAGTTCTTGTATAGTCCTGTGATTAATTATAGTGTACTTGAAGCCTTCTTTGTTCTTTTCCCCAATATATTAAATACAGATATAACAACAAAGTAATTTACTTTAGACTGGTAGAGCGACAAATAGTGAAGAGCACAGGTGATTTGCATTGCACTATGCAGAATCTTACAGGAGCATTGTTTCAAACTAATGCTGTGCTGTAGTGCACTTTGCCTCATGCTCTGTAAACAGCCCACACACTTTGGAGCTTGTTAAGTCAAAGAATGTTTACGTTTAAACTGGGGATTTAAAATAATGCTTTAAAAGGACTTGACCCAGAACCATGGTAGGTTCTATACCAAAGGCCAGTGTGCAATTTCAGGACTTACCCCTTGTGAGCAAGAGTTAAGAAATTAGACAGCCTATCGGATGATAGCCATTCTGAATGTCAATGGCTTTGTCCTTCCCCCTTGAACTTTCATTTTCACTCTGACCTCAGGAGATTGTTATCATTCATTCTCAGCTTCCCTTTATCTGATAGTCGTTTAGTCATGCTCTGTGTGCTGCTTAATATCACATTATTGACTTTCCCTGTTGGTTGATACACTTGGATTAAGACTTTCAAAGCAGACTAGGGAATTTGAGGGAAGATATATAAATCATGTATATAAATCATGTATATAAATCGCCTAGTCTGTTTTGAAAATCTCGTCTGTATTGTATCATATTTTGTCCCGGTGAGCCCTGAAATGGTTCTCAGCAAAGTCTCTAATGATCTCTTTCTGGCCAAAGCACAGAACTCATACACTGTCCTCATCCTCCTTGACCCATTGGACACTTTCACTATTGTGGACTACCCTCTTCTTCTTGATATCTTGTCCTCCCTCGCTTTTTATGACTCATTCCTCTCCTGGTTCTTCTCATACCTCTCGAATACCTCTTTCAGTGTGTTGTTCAGAGAATCGTCACCTCCTGGTGGCCTGCCTTAACTCCAAGACCTTGAAAAACATAATATTTAAGAATTTGTGTATCTATCTTTGGTAAACTATTATGCATAAATCTGACCTAGGATATCCCTGTAAATGCCCTTGCCTCCTCTGTGCCCTCTGCCAGCTGGCACAAAGGGGTTCCTGGATCACAATGAGCTGAAATATTTTAGACCTACCATTGACTCCATATGGAAGATGGGAGATTGCCCAATAAGGTAGACATGCATATAAGCTGCTTATTGTTTGTCATATAGAGTCATAGAGATTAAGGCCAGAAGGGACCCCCAGGTCATCCAGTCTGATCTCCTGTATATCACAGGCCACCAAAACCACCCAGCACCAAAACCCAGCAATTGAAATTAGACCAAAGTATTTCAGTCCACAGGAGACTATTATGTGCTACAGGCAGAGAATAGGAGGTATTGAGGTGCACAAATGCCTGAGCCCCCTGCAGTAGCAGGGAAACAAGTGACTTGCACCCACATGCTGCAGAGGAAGGCAAAAAACAAAACAAAACCCAAGGTCGCTGCCAGTATTACTGGGGGGAAATTCCTGCCTGACCTCACATGTGGTGATCAGTTAGACCCTGAGTATGGGAGCAAGAACCAGCCAGCCAAGCACCTAACAGAGACGATGCTTGGTACCACTTCAGAGGCCTGGGTCCTCCCTGTCCAGTGTCCCATCTCCAGCTGTCGCCATCCCAGATGCTTCAGAGGAAGGAGATTTTTAAAAAAATAGATGAGTGGGGGGCATATTCTCTGCCTGCAGATGACCAGATGAAAGCTTGAAGCATGAGCTTTTAGGAATATAAGACATAAACTAGAAGTGAGTGCCAGTTGCTGAGCCCTGACCCCCATGATCACATGCAACCCTGTCATACAATCCCACTCATAAATATGTGCAGCATTCTCTGAAAACTAATTAAGTCGTTTGCCCCTACAACTCCTAACAGTAAGTTGTTTCAGAACCGCACTTCTCTGATGGTTAGAAACCTTCTAATTTCCAGCCTAAATTTGTTCATGGCCAATTTATACCCATTTATTCTTGTGCTAACATTATCATTATCTTAAATAGCTATTCACCTTCCCTGGTGTTCCCCCGCCCGCACCAATGTATTTATAGAGAGCAATTATATCCCCTGTCAGTCTTCGTTTTGCTAGACTAAAGGAGCCAAGCTCTTCCAATTTCTTCTCACAGGATATGTTTTCTCTGAAATGCTACCTTTCTGAATAAATAATACCTTGATTTATGAAAGCTGGGTAGATAATCTCCTCTTAGAGAACAGAACTGCACGTGCTGAACTGAAGTCAGACGTGTTGAGGTGATCACAATGAATTGCAGGATGTGTCTACACTGCAATGTAAGCCCAGGATTAGTGGGACTCAAGTCAGCTGACCCTTGGTTAGAGAACCCATGTCTTGAGTGTCTACACTGACTGTTAACCCTACACTGAGAATTTTCTAACCTGGACTCACACCTGGCTCTCTGGTATCTACCTGTAGCACGCAGACCTGAGTCAAACCAGACATATCCCAGACACCCTAGACCAGAGACTGGCAACCTTTCGGATGTGGTGTGCCGAGTCTTCATTTATTCACTCTAATTTAAGGTTTCACGTGCCAGTAATACATTTTAATGTTTTTAGAAGATCTCTTTCTATAAGTCTATAATATATAACTAAACTATTGTTATATGTAAAGTAAATAAGGTTTTTTAAATGTTTAAGAAGCTTCATTTAAAATTAAATTAAAATGCAGAGCCCCCCAGACTGGTGGCCAGGACCCGGGCAGTGTGAGTGCCATCGAAAATCAGCTCACGTGCCGCCTTCGGCATCTGTGCCATAGGTTGCCTACCCCTGCCCTAGACCCCCTCCTGAAATGTGGCTCTGTGATGGGGCACCTGCCCCACACTGGGCTCTAAGGGGTTAATAGAGCCATTGGGAGGCTACGCAGGAGGTAGCCAATCAGAGAGAGCCTGTGAGAAGCAGCCAATCAGGGCCTGGCAGGGCCATATAAGAAGGCATGCAGAGCAGAGCATCTTCAGTCACTCCCTGGAGCTTGAGGAGGGAGAAGGACTGGCTGCCTTTCAGGCTGAAAGCAGCAAGCACCCTGGACAGAGCAGTGCTGCAGGTAGAGACCTGGGAAGCTAAAGGCAGCTCCTGGCAGGCTGCAGGGATATGCAGGCTGAGGCCCTGAAGCAAGGGCAAAGAGGGTGCTGAGGCCACAGAGAAGTGTCCCAGGGAGATCTACAGAGGAGTCAGAGTGGACACAGCAAGTGGCAGCCATCTACAGGGTCACTGGGCTGGGACCCAGAGTAGTAGTCGGGTCTGGGTCCCCACCACCCCACTAGCTCCTGAGGCGTGGCTAGACTGAGGGACTGTGATACTGTTCCCTGGAAGGGGGGAGCACAGAGTGCGGCACAGCTGGAGGGATGTATCACAAAGAGGACGCCGCAGTCGTGGGAGTGACATGGGTCCCTGGAACAGAAGTGACGGCAGCAAGACGCCACCAGAAAAGGGCACACTGACTAGCAGAGCTGATCCCCTGGACATTCAGCAGAGATGAGTCACACCCCATCACAGGTCCCTTTAGCCCTTTGATCATGGTGAACTGTGGGAGAACTTGACTGTTCATCCTGCACATTACAGGAAGTCTGAACAGCCACCAACACATCCTGCTGAGCAGTCATTTTGGTCAGTGCTCTCTCGGCTACGGGAGCCAGCAGCATGGAGAAGGCGCCTTCTGAAGACCTTCTCTTGGTTGTGCTTTCACTCCTGTCTCGGGAAATGGGCAGAGATTCCGTGAGATGCTGGTGGACATTTCAGGGCATTTTCTGACCCATTGAAGACGCCTGACAGAGTTTATGATGGAGCAGGAGGAGGACGACAAGGAGGACAAAGTCATGGCAGACTCACACTGGCTGATACTGCCCATGACACTTTTTATATCCATTAATGCCTCCATATAGACCAGTTCAGGGCCACAAGCACAGACTGGTGGGATCATGTTGTCATGCAGACCTGGGATGACCGGCAGTGGGTCCATAACTTTTGCATAAAGAAAGCTTCATATCTGGAGATTTTGTGACTAGCTTCCCCCAACTCTCCAGCGTAAAGACACATACATGAGGGTGGCCATCCTGGTACAAAAGCAGGTTGCTATAACTGTCTGGAAGCTGGCTATCTCAGGCCTTGTCTACACTACAAGACTATTTCGAATCAAGTTAGTTCGAATTTGTGGATTCGACCTTATGAAGTCGAATTTGTGTATCCATACTAAATACACTAATTCGAATTTCTGAGTCCACATTCACAGGGCCAGCGTCGACTTTGGAAGCGGTGCACTGTGGGAAGCTATCCCACAGTTCCCGCAGTCCCCACTGCCCATTGGAATGCTGGGTAGAGCCCCCAATGCCTGCTGGGGGGAGAAATGTGTCGAGGGTGGTTTTGGGTAAGTGTCGTCATTGAACCGTCAATCACAACCTCCCTCCCTCCCTCCGTGAAAGCGCCTGCGGGCAATCTGTTCGTGCACTTTTCTGGTCAGTGACAGCACGGACGCCACAGCACTGCAAGCACGGAGCCCGCTGCGATCATCGCCGTTTTCTCCTCCTCGCACTTTATCGTCCACGTCTTCCACAGTCAGCTGCTGAGAAATTGGGCTACTTTTCAATGGTGTTGCAAGCACTGGGGGACCATAGGGGACGTTTTACAAACATCAACATCGGGTGGCCGGGCAAGGTTCATGATGCGTGTGTTTTCAGGAACTGTGGGCTGCTCTGACGCCTGCAGGAAGGTAGTTTCTTCCCGGACCACGAAATAACTGTTGTGGATGTGCAGATGCCTATAGTCATCCTCGGGGACCCAGCCTGCCCGCTAATGCACTTGCTCATGAAGCCCTATACAGGCGCCTGGGACAGCGACAAGGAACTCTTCAAATACCAGCGAGCAGCGAGACCTGTGACTGTTCAGTTTCTTTACAGAGAAGCTGAACCTGCCCCTGTTTCTTTACCCAGTTACTGTTGACTCTCCTCTTCGGTTCCATACCCCGTTCACCCCGTTACCCCCACTTCCAGCACACCTGTAAAAATAAAATACATGTCCCATTATTACTTAACAAAGGTTTCTTTATTCATGACTTTTCATGAAAGGGTTGAAACTGGGACGCAGGCTGTGCTGGGTAGGGTGTGCGGTGATGTAAAGACCGCCTCTAAACTCAAGGAATGACAGGCTCCTGCTCCTAGAGCGGTCCGCAGTGCCGGAAGGCTTCTTTCAACGGAGCCTGCCATCCCTCTTTATGGAATTCTGTGTGCGGGCGGATATGTGACCTTGTGGTGGAGGAGGACGGATACAGATTCCTCAGCTGCGTGACTCAGCGGTCCAGGACAAGGACCGCTGTATAAGATCTGTAACCGCCCTCCCCCGCTGCAAAGTCACATCTCCCCCGCCCACACAGATCCTGGAAACCACCTCCAAAAACCGACCAGGTTGCCTACTGACTGCACCGTGTGTGTGACCCGCTGCTGATCCTGCCCCCGTGTCTGTACCCTGGGAAAGGTGACTGTCCTATGCAATTAACCACCCCCTTCCCCACGCCCCCCATTCGAACACAGTCTTCTTTGAAAAAACATAACGGAAACAGTAATTAACAGCAAATCATTTTTATTAATTAAGTAGACAGTTAGGGGATGGGACTGGGATTGGGACTACTGTGAGTCTGGAAGTGAAGGACTTCGGCAAATGTACGGTATGAGAGCTTTTGGGTACTTGAGCACTGTGCTGTGGTGCAGTGACAGTATTCACGTCCCCGGCCGCCCCTCCTCCTGATTATTTTCGGTGAGGGGGGTATGGGACTTTGTGGTGGGGGAGGGCGGTTGCAGATACACTGCAGGGGGGCTCTGTCCTCCTGCGGTCCTGCAGAACATCCACAAGGCGCCTGAGCGTGTCCGTTTGCTCCCTCACTAGTCCAAGCATTGTTTCAGTTGCCTGCTTGTCTTCCTCACGCCACCTCTCCTCCCGTTCGCTGTGTGAGCGCTGGCCCAGAGAGACGGTCTCCCTCCACTGGCTCTGCTGGTCCGCCTCTGCTAGGTAGCAGCCCATACGTTCCTTGAACATCTTGTCCCTTGTCTTTTTCTTTCGCCGCCTAATCTTCGCCAGCCTCTGCGAGGGGGATGCTGTGGTAGGTCTGGAGACAGTGGAAGCTGTGAGATGGGAAACAGGGAGTGAATTCCTTGCAAAGATACATTTTTGCGAACAATTAACTGAGTCTAGGCTGTCTCTGTGAATTCTGGGTTGAGACCCCTGTGCCTGCTGGGGCAGAAATCATTTTCGCGGTGGATTCTGGGTAAATGTCGCCAGTCATTCCTTCCTCCGGGAAAGCAACGGCAGACAATCATTTCAAGCCCGTTTTCCCAGAATTGCCCTGGCATACGCCATAGCGTGGCAACCATGGACACTGTTTTGCCTTTTGTGTATGTCACCGTATGTGTACTAGATGCCGCTGACAGAGGCGGGCCAGCAGCGCTACACAGCAGCATGCTTTTGCTTTTGCATGACAGCAGAGATGGTTACCAGCCATATTGTACCATCAACCATACCATAAATTGGTAATAAGATGGTAATAAGATGGGCATGGTTACCTGTCCTTTTGCACTGCCCCATTTGGGGCTGTCATAAGTGCCCCTGGCCGAGCAGCCAGGGGCGCAAAAGCAAAAATTGGGAATGACTCCCTGAGTCAATCCCTCCTTTTTGGTATCTAAAAATAGAATCAGTCCTGCCTAGATTATGGGCAAGTGTACTAGAGAACCACTGTATCATAGAACCAGAGAGCACAGCTGCTCTGTGTCCGATCCTGCATAAATTATGAGCTGTATGCTATTCACAGGGGGTGCTCCTGCAACAACACCACCTGTTCATTCCGTTCTTACCCCAGCCTTCGTGGGCTACCATACCATTGTCCCACCACTTGTGTGATGAAGTAATAAAGAATGCAGGAATAAGACACAGTGACTTGTTTGTGAGAAATGACTGGAAGGAAGCTTCCAGCTGCAATGATAGTCCAGGCAGGACATTAAGTAGTGTGGATGAAGGAGCCCATCATCCCTCTGCTAGTCCAGGGGCAATCGAATCTTTTATTTACAATGAAGGGTGGGGGCTGATGGAGCTCAGCCCCCTGTTGCAATGATGAGGACGGTTACCAGCCATATTGCACCATCTGCCATGAAAAATTAGGGACAGGCGCCCTTGATCGACCTTACTGATGCTAGTCGGCATGGTTACCAGCCCTTTTGCACTGCCCCATGTGCCAATAGGCTGATGATGAGGACGGATTTCCATCGTTTTGTACCATCAGCCATCCATAGCGTGGGGGAGCAAGGATGTTGGTGTTGAGTGCTGCACCATCATGTCTATCTGCAGCATTCAGTAAAGATAGGGTGACATGTAAAAGAGTCAACAGAGGATTGTTTTCACTTCTGGTGGTGGGTGGGGTGTGTGCGCAAATTGCCGAACTATGCCCTGACCCACCGCAGACACTGTGTTTGACCCTAGAAGCATTTGGAGCTCATCCAAGAATGCAAATACTTTTCGGAGACAGCAGGAACTGTGGGATACCTTGCGTCCTCATTCCCCCCTCCCTCCATGAGCATCCATTATATTCTTTGGCTTTCCGTTACGCTCGTCACGCAGCTGCGTGCTGAGTCTGTGCTATGCCGTCTGTCCGTAGATTTTTTAAAAATACTTTGGACCAGGCGTAAAATTACAGTAATTACCCTAATTAGATGCAGGAGTCTCCGAGCGAGATCACCCTGAGGAGGGTCACTGAAGGAGATAGAGAGCGCATGCTGCGTGAAAGCTAGCACGAACCAGGGCCCGATACAGCCGTGCTCGGGGAGGCAGTGCTCCCTGAGTACCTCATGAAAGCCTTGCGCGGAAAACTGTGCTACCACGGAGCACCCAATAAGGCAGCTCTCCTCAGGAACCTCCTGCTGATGCTTTTCGATTAACGCAAGGAGAGCTTCGTGGAGATCTCCAAGGATGATTTCTGTTCTATCCCCATATCTAGACAGACCTCCTTTTCACACAGTTAAGATTCCTGTTATATTAAGAATAAAAGTTAACATGGTTAAAGCACTTACCGACTGCTCCTTCCCCTGATTCAGGGTCCGGGTTAATGGCCGGGGAGGGTTGTTGGGGGATCTCCGTGACGGTGATGAATAGATCCTGGCTGTCGGGGAAACCAGCGTTGTAAGCGCTCTCGCCTGCCTCGTCCTCCACAAACCCTTCCTCATCTTCCCCGTCCGCGAACATCACCGAGGAACTGGCCGTCGACACTGTCCCATCGTCAGAGTCCACGGTCACTGGTGGGGCAGTGGTGGCAGGCTCCGTAGCGTCCGTTTGCCGCTTTGATTTTTTGGTAGCCTTGTCTGGGGTCCTTGATTTTCACGCGGCGCTGCGTTGCATCCCGCCTGTATCCTCTGTCTCTCATGGCTTTGGAGACCTTCTCGTAGGTCTTCGCATTCCCTGTTTTGGAGCGCAGCTCCGAAAGCACAGACTCCTCGCCCCACACACCGATCAGATCGAAGAGTTCCCAGTCAGTCTATGCTGGGTCCCTCTTTCTATTCACAGATAACATGAACTCCTCTGCTGGAGAGCTCTGCATCGTTGCAGGTGCTGCGGAGCTCGCCCCGATGTCCAGCCAGGACGTCAGATTCAAAGTGCCCAGACAGGAAAATGAATTCAAATTTTCCCAGGTCATTTCCTGTGTGGCTGGTCAGAGAATCCAAGCTCGGACTGCTGTCCAGAGTGTCAACAGAGTGGTGCACTGTGGGATAGCTCCCGGAGCTACTAAGTTCGATTTGCATCCACACCTAGCCTAATTCGAGCTAGCCATGTCGAATTTAGCGTTACTCCACCTGCCGGGGTGGAGTACCAAATTCGAACTAACAAGCCCTCTAGTTCGAATTAAATGGCTTCCTGGTGTGGACGGTTGAGCGGTTAGTTCGAATTAACGCTGCTAAATTCGAATTAAAGTCCTAGTGTAGACCAGGCCTCAGACTGCTACAGGTCCACTGCTAACCAGATTGGGATTGAATGTCCACTGTAAAGTGGTAGTGGAGGTTTCTTAGGCAATCCAGTGTGTGGTTTACCCTCAAGATATTCCTGAAGTAATTGTTGACTTTGGGAGAATGGGGTTTCCAAACTGTGCTGGAGCCATTGTCGAGACTCATGCGCCTGTAGTTTGCCCTCCTCAAGGGCACTACTCCATTGTTACGCAGGCCCTTGTGGACCACAGATGGTGATTTATGAATGTCAAGGTGGGCGGCACTGGGAAAGTTTATGATGCGAGGATTTTTCACCATTCAGGAGCCTATGTTCATAGACAGGCTGGGACACTATTCCCACCAAATGACATTGTCATAAATGGAGTTACTGTCCCCATCGTTATTCTGGGGGACTCCGGAAATCCTCTTTGGCCTTGGCTTATGAAACCATTCCCAGAATTCAGAGGCCCTGGAGAAAAGACAGTTTAATTACACTCTCGGAGGATGTAGAATAGTTGTTGATTGTGCTTTTGGTGATTGAAATCTCATTGGAGATATTTCCAGACCCATGTCGATATCAGTGTCATCAATGCTGCCTGCATTACTGTGGCTTACTATGCTTGTCACAATCTTTGTGAAGCCAAAGGTGAGCTATTTCCCCCCTGAATGGACCTATACAGCCAGGGGCCACTGAATTGGTATGCTCAACCAGAAAGTGCACCTACCCCAGCTGGAGCTGGATGCACCCAGGCAACAGAAGTCAGGGATGCTTTGTGCTCCCACATTGTGGACTTGCATGGTCCAGTGGGATGGAGGGAATAGTACCTTTATGAATGTGCTTGTGGGGTGGGGAAGATGGGGCTCATTGATTGTGGAGGTTTCAGTGCTTAGGGAGTGGCTGGAACAATACACAGGGTCTAAACTTATCAATCTCTGGAGAGAATCCCCCCTCCCCCTTTTTTTCTCAGTGAAAGCAAAGTAACAGCAAACAGGAATAAAGAATTTCCTTTAGCAAACACACAATTGCAAATATAGAAAACAACTCAAAAGACTAATCCGCCTTTCTAATTAATACTCACTATTAAATAATAGAAACTACTCCAGGAGAACTTGGAGACATGACTGACCTCTCTTAGATCCAAAGAGAGCTCTAACAAAGAACACAGACTAAGGCTTCCCTCCACAGAGATTTGAAAAAATCTTGTCTCTGATTGGTCCTCTGGTCAGGTGTCCACAGGTACTGCTTGTTAACCCTTTACAGGTAGACAAAAACCTTAACCCTTAACTATCTGGTTATGACAGGGAGGGATGGGGAGGTTGGTTACCGTGCAATCTACTTATGAATGACGAACATGACCACATATCAAAGGAGAGTGGGAGTTTATTCACAGTATGGATTGATGTAAGGAAGTGAATGAAGTAGAATAGATGTAAACAACTTTACTGAGGAACAGTGTTTGCATACAAAGTCCTAATTATCCCTGATTGTGTGTTTACCTTTATTATTTTGAATACACATTGTATGGTGTGACACAGTGATAGCATTACACTTTCTTGATTAAATAAAAAGCTTTATTTATAAACATGTATTAGAAAAGTACAACATTCACCCATTGCCAGGCAGGCCAGCTTCCATTACCAAACCAAAACACCAGCAAGAACAGACCCTTCAAAAACCAAAGGGCATTGAACAAGTGCAAACAATGAAATCATGTAAGACAGAACCCCCCCTTCAGTTGCATGTCCCCTGGCCCCCGTTCTCCTTTCCCTTTTTTTCCCATTTGCCATGCAGTAGGGAGGGGAGTGCACAGGGAAGGGGCCGTTATGGAGGGCTACACGGGGCAAAATTGCCCTGGCTGCTGATGAGGTCAGAGATGTACCAAAATCTGTCTGTGCTCCTGTGGCCATGAAGCAGCATGCTTTGCAAAAAGCTTCTTTTGTTCAGTTTCCACTGCAAACACAGAAGGCTCTTGGAAAGTGTTTGCAGCTCGATGGTCAGAAGACAATGGAAGGGTTAAACACTGATTCACCAAGCTGCTGCACTGTGCCAAGGCGGGGCTGCTTCCATGTCCCTGGAGATGACTGGAGATTGTTGGCTCATGGGATTGTGGGATACTTTTGGCAGACTCCCAGGACCCATCTATGCTCCAAAGCAATAGGGCTTATACCCTAGTTTGACTTGGGCTCAAACCCTCCAGACCTACAGCTGTCCAAGTCTAAGAGATTTGTGTGTAGACAGAAGGGAGGGCTGGGCTCAAGCCAGAGTCTAAGCCAAGGCTTATATCACAGTGTAGACATACCCGCACAGATCTGCAACCTAAGGCTCCAATCTGGAGGGAAAGAATCACAGGATTCTGCCCTGAAGAAGATGATGGCTGAAGATGATGATGTGGGGTGCCCTTGACGAGAGGAGTCAGAGGTATAGTTAACTCAGGAGCTGTGAGAGGCACTTTTGAAAAATCCCACGAGGTGCCTAACAATACAGATAGCTTTGTAATTTTGGCCCCTAGTACATAGTATTCTTCCTTGAGATTTATACATAATCTTGGGGTCAAAGCCAAAGGTAATGTGATTCTTACAACTTTCTGTTATATGCTTTTCCTGCTACACACCTCTCTTTTGACCCCTCGGCATGGAATTTCACTATAACACCCCTGATACATACTTAAATAGACACAGCAGGCCACATTCAGAAATGAAGTGTAAAATGTAGAGATTATAGATGCAGGACACTGTGGTTTGGGTGAATGCAAGACAGAGACCCTTACCTCCTTGCAATATGCCCCCAAGTGGCTGTAACATTCCAAACTAACACCACATAAAGAAGGTGAAATGTACGTATTAGAGAAGGGGTTAGAAAGTTGGGATACAGTGTAAAGGTGTGGAGACACTGATATGGATGGGTGAAGGGTTTAAAACACTGTATATAAACTACAGGGTGGTGTTTACAAGCAACAAGGTCTCAGAGCAACAAGTGTTAGTTGAAGAGGTGGGGGTGCGGCAGCCATGCCCTGTGACAGGGTGTAATGCCATTTAGTCCAGCAGGCTGACTCCTGATTCACATTGGTTTAAATAATATGAGAAATAATTGAAACTAACTAAGTTTAGAGGGACTAAGTTAATATACATATTGGGGTGGAAAGCAGAAGAAGGTGGTTCTATTCATGAAGTGGTTTGATACCAAGATTACTCTGGTGACTTCAGTGTGTTACTCCTCTTTTACACTAGTGTAACTGACAGGATAATCAGTCCATTAGAATCCTGAATTTGACTTTTTGACGTTGTGGGTATTCCACATCTGCAGGTTTTTCAGTGTCCCCTGTCATCAAATTCTTACTTATACGTGAGTTCTCTGTCTTCAGACCAAACATACTTAAACATGTCTTCTTTGTTCTCTGCACATTAAGAGGAGCAACTCAGAACATTGGTTTAAAGAGCTCAGTTAAACAGTCAGAGAATGCAAAGGGTTGAATTCATCCCTGGAGTAACTCCACTGAAGTCAAGGTATCATAGTAGATCACAGGTGTTAGGTAACATAAAATAATTAAATCTAAATGCAACCCACACACCTCCTGAGTGTGGGGTTCTGTCCCATCTAGTGGCACTGAGACAGACAGAGATTAATGAGTTTGCTCTACAGCCTTAGTTAGCAGTCAGTTAGCTTTTAGCTCATGTGGTAGAGGCTCATGCATCGAGGTCCCAGGTTCGATCCTGCCTGCCAACAACCGGGTTCTGTCAGTGTTACAAGTTGGGGCTCGTCACGGATTCCAGCTGGGAAGTCTCTGAAGTTCGGGATGTGCTTCCTCAGCTAGGGGAAATATGTAACCCACACATCTCCTCGGAGTGGCGTTCTGTCCCTTTTAGTGGCACCGAGACCATTTAAAGAGAGAGATTAATGAGTTTGCTCTATAGCCTTACCTAACAGCCAGATGGCTTTTTAGGTCATGCAGGAGAGGCTCATGAACTAAGCTCCAGTGGTCCTAGGTTCAATCCTGCCTGCTGACAACTGGGATCTGTTGGCATTACATAAACACACAATGAGAAAATATATCTGAGATAGACTCTTGAAAACTCTAGGAACAAAACAGTGAGTAACTTTAGATACAGCTGTGATGGTGAGACAGATTCACCACTGCCTCTTGCACCTTGTGTCATTTAAGTGGCACAAAGTGAGTTAAAACTCTACCATTCAGAGTAAGGGAACCTTTAAACCCACTTTACATGAGGCTTAAGGCAGCGGCGAATCAGGCTCTCTGAGGTTCTTTCTCCCTGACTAGGAAGGACAACACATTCTAATCACCCATAGTTTCTAATAGGAACTACCCAGCTTCAGAAGCTCTGTGGTTAGTAGCAGAATTCTGCAACTACATTTGTACATTTAGCACAGCAAAAAAAACCTGAGCTATTTGCCAGTTACGCAAACAATAACAAAAAGTCCCTACTCACTGGTGCCATTTCATTCATTGCCTGAAACAAAAATGGGTTTTGCCGAGAGGACTGCTTCTCACTCTGCCAAAGTGAAACCTACCAATACGTCACACGAGAAGGAGGCGTGGAAGAGCAACAGGTACATTCTTCTTGCTGCCCTACCCTTTCACAAGTTGTGAAAATCTGTATGTGTGTAATCCACAGCGCTCACGGTCCTGACAAGGAATGGAGAAAGAAAGACATTTTTGGCTGCCATGGAGGTCAAAATAAGAATTTCTCTGCAAAAAGTTTTCTCTTTACTTTGGCTGGCGTACTGGTGATCAGTTTCTGTGGCACTGATTAAGACTGTCAGTTCCCATTGCTCTTGCTTGTGCCTGTATGTAGGGCTAGGCTAGATGAACAGATACTGTGCAGCAAGCTCGGTTACGAATCTACAGCGCGCTGGCCGGCCATGCACTAACTGTCTTTGTGGACCCAATCACCATTTGCTAAAAGTTCCCTAGTGTGCATTGACCTACTCTTGTTTTAGGGCAGAGTAGATCAAAGTGCACTGCACAGTGAGTGCCACAAGATCCAGGTGGACAGTTAGTGTGCGGCCTGCAAGCATGCTGTAAATTTACACCCAGCTTGCCACGTGCTGTCCGTCTAGACGAGACTGTAGTGTTAGTGTCACTGGCAGAAACTAGGCAAACTTGGATTTAGTAAAAACCAACCGGCCCAGCCAAAGGAAAAAGATACTATACTAACATAAGTAATGTGTGTTGACAGCTAAGTGATGCCCCAACTTTTTACTTAGCGAAACAAATAAATGTAGCCCTAGGGAACATGGTGCTGAGTGGTTATGGCTACAACCTGTTGCTGTGCTTTGTTTTGGGTGCTGTTTATTTGTTATATGAGTTATCTGAAATTGTTACTATAACAACATTAGAGCTAATTATTGTATTTTTTGCTAAACAACGGTAAATTTTTTTGAGGGTCCTCAACAGCTGGCATTTGAACCATGCCTATCGTGCCTGCTGCCAATGTTATTGAAAGCGGAAAGGGACTAATATTTTATCTTAACTTTCCTATCTATAGAACTGTATTTTTCTAAAACTACTGGCAGCAGTACTTGCCCACCATGGCAAAGAGATGAATTTATCTTATACACCATCACAGACCTGAGCAGCACCATATCTCCTTTCCCTCCTCACCATCCCTGTATGTAGTCATGTTGTCAGAACACAAAAGGCCTGAGAAGCAGGCTTATGCTTTTATTAGAGATTTTCTCTGACAGACCTGTCACGGGGCTGTTGTCCCTGCAGTTCAGTGAAGTGGGTTAGCCTCACATGGCACACGCAAATTATATTTCTCAACATTATGAGGGGAAGCTAACTGCAACCAGTTGTCAGTTGGAAAGTGCAATGTCTGGTAGTGCTTGTCATTGGGGGGAGGGCTAGCTCAGTGGTTTAAGTATTGGCTTGCTAAACCTAGGGTCGTGAATTCAATCCTTGAGGGGGCCACTTAGGAAGCTGGGGCAAAAATTGGTCCTGCTAGTGAAGGCAGGTTGCATCAGAAATAGTAAGATGGAGTTTTATCAGATCAAATTTGGCCCAAACTTTAGTTTTTTTTATAAAATACAAACAAATAAAGCTTTACAAAATCTAAGACCAGTGGAAATAGTTGCACAACCTCTGACAAACCCATCTGGGAACAGTTCAGCTGTTTAATCCAATATTCTTCAGAGTTTGAAACCCAGACATTACAGTTACTCTTACTCGTGCATGAGAACATGAAAATAAAATGGATTACCAACTAGTATGAAAATGACTCATCTATTGTCATTGTTCAAGCTGAAATGTAAAAAGTAAATTCGATTTATTAGATTGTTTTTTTTATTAATCTAATGTGTTAACAAGGGGAAAGAATTTTCGTAGTTTTTCTAAATTTGGAGCAATTTAATCTTCCTTAGAAAAAATGTGGGGGAAAGGAGATGGGAAACTAGACAGAAATGTTCCATGAATTAGTAAACTTTTCCATGACGATGGCAAACTTTGAGCATAGGCTAGCAATGATATTAAAAAAAAAATCTGGATATTTAGTAAAGAAGCATAAGGCCAGATCCTCAGTTGGTGTAAATCAGCATAACTGCAATGAAGTCAATGGAGTTGTGCCAGTTTACACCAGCTGGTCCACAGGAAGACGAAGGACATAATTATCTCAAATACACCAGACTCCAGCTCTGAAAAACTGCTGGAGGTCTTCCCTCCAAATTCCTGGTCTCCCAAAGATGAGAATTCAGCCCCTTTTTCAAAGAGCACTTCACCTCTCTAGTGTGGGTTCATCCTCTTATAGGAATCTTTCCCATCATGGTCCTTTAAATCCCTAAGGGAGTTGTTTTGCATTTGACTGTTGCAGGCTACATCTTCTCTCCCCGTCAGGTGGTAAGTGCACTTAGCTCCTGCAACAATTCCACCTCCGCTCTCCCTCTTTTTTTCCCCTTTTTTATTTTTCAGGTGGTGGTATGTCCTTGCAGACCAGTTTTGTTTTCTTTTGGCCCATCTTATACCTACAGCTTTCTGACTATTGTAGAATGTTTTGGGAAATTTTAAAGTATAGTGTGTGATTGTCATTTTAATGCAAATTAAATATAATCCTAATTTTATTTAGAGGTCTAAATGCAATATGAATAGCTAAATTTCTCTTGTAGATCATTTTTCAGTCACATGTGGAAACACCTCATGTCATGTTTAACAATAGTCATCTTTGACTTCAACAAAAGCCACTCCCATTCACTGGCATTCTCTAATGTCCTGGAAAATTAACCACGGATCACTCTGAGCCCCCATATTCTTATCAGTTGTACACTAGTCATTTTACTCTTATGAGTCAGCCATGCATCTTGCACAATAGATATGTGACTAATTGTGTGCACTTTTCTGTAAGCAGAGCTAAATTAAGAACACGTAATTAAGATTGTTTAGGTGCTACAGTAGTACCCTGCATTTGTGCTCTAGCATTTCTTCTTAGCTTTGATAACAAGGGAAAATGGATTACTCTCATTCCCTAATACAAATTTGTCCAGCTTATAATTTGTCACAGTTGATTTGACCATCTCTGCTTGCAAGAGGCCCAGAAATAGCAGGTATGTAATGCTATAGCTGTTTGTTCAAGCTCAGTGAGGAGGCAGTGCCTGCCTGAACCGTGCCTTACTCTAACCAGTGGCAGCAATCCCTCCATTTCATGAGCTCCGCAGTTTTTCAGTTGTTATAGTAGCCACAGGGAGTGCATGCTGGAGGCAAGGGTCGGGTCCATATTTAATTATAGTCTTCTTTCTTCAGTTACTCATAATTTTCTAAAATAAATTCTGCTAAGTGTGAAATTTCCCATCCTTGATTTCAAACTGAGAGCCAGATCAGTTCAGCCATTTTATGCTATGTCTCTGACGAGAAAAAAGAAAGAAAATTGCACTGTGTTCAAATGTTTTGCACATCCTTGCATGAACTGAGATGAGGCAATACAAAATCTTGCCAAATAGCAAGTGATTCTTTTGTACTGGAACTCTGTGCATTTCATTACAGATTTTCCCCCCAAAAAAGATGAAAGTGAAAATTTCCTTCTCCGATGTTTTGTATAATAGGATAGGAAAAATTCACTTATTTATGTATTTTAGTACTAAGTAGGATTGCTTGAATTAGGCAACAATCAAGAAATATTTTATGCAAACAAAGAGTGTCCCTTAGCAAGATCAAATGTTCTTCTTAAGTGTGTCTGAAGGTGCAGTGGGGTTACGGAGAAGGAGGAATTCAGCTGCCTCTTAGGCTAAGTCTAACACATATGATCAGCCACAAACAGTGCTTCTTGGAGGTGGTGGGAAAGAGATGTGTTGCCGTCAATACTTTAGAAGACTTAAAACAAAATGTATACAAAAATACATGGGCACTGACTTCGTTGTATGTGTCTTAGTGTATTCCTGTGGGAGGAAAAGTGTTAAAACGGAGGGGTTGAAAGTCCCATCATACAGAGAGGAGCAAATGATGACCAAGGAAAAACAACCAATTAAAAAAATCCACTCAAAGACCACAAAATTTCCATTAAAAAAGCACGTTAGCCACAGGCACAGAGAACCCACAGCAATGTCACTTTATCCCAGTTGGCATTCAACTCATTATTTCTTACGTGGGTGAGGAAGGTTCTCTCAATTTCATGTGTACCACAGAAACCAGAAAAGACAAAGCCAGAAAACAGCAGCAGCATACTAGATTAAATGAGTGACATGCTTGATAATTATTTGTATTGCAGAAAAACCTACAAGACTCCACTCAAGATTGGAGCCTCATTATACTAGGCTGCACAAACACACAGGGAGACACAGTCCATGCGTTGAAGAGCTTGTAGTCTGATTTAAGTCAATATGTAGCAAGTAAGTACAGCAATAGGAAAGAAGAAGATAGTGAGAATAAGGAAGGAGAGAGCAGGCTAAGAGCAGGAAAAAAAAATCTTCAGATAATACTGCCTGCCCATCAGCTATCCAGCATTAGTTGGCTGATGTTGTGTAGACATCACAGCAGAAATGGAGATGGGATCTGCAAGAAGAGAAGGGTACTGCCCTTATAGATCTGCTCAGGAAGGGTGTTCCATGTAAAAGATGAAGCATGGGACAAAGCAGAGACCTCTTTTGGGAGAAAACAGAAAGGAGAAAAGAGGACACCTGGCAGAGGAGGATTAGGGGACAATGGGATAAGAGATAAAAATGATAAACACAGATAAACTGCAGCAGTGATGGAGAAAATAAAAGTATTCACAAAGAAGACACAAGAAGTTGACCAGAGTTCCAAAGTAGAGAAGGAAGCACATAAAGAAGACTCAGGGTTAGAATCATTCCAAAGACAGGCAATTCAAACAGGCTTGATCTCCATTCGGAAGCACTACAGAGAAGTTCAGCCCTAACTTTCTCAGTCTGAGTAGCATGTCCACACTGCAGAGATAAGGCAGCCATAAGAAATGGAACATTACTTATGGTTATAGTGGGGAGGGGTCATTGGCCTGATGTTTCGTTTGCTCATGAGGCATTCTCTAATTCAAACAGAGCCTGATTTAGAACTTAAATGGGTCCTGACACATCCACCCATTCTTCTATGGGAAACAGTGTGACCGGGTGACAGACCTAAGCAGATCGTCCATAAAATGCCACAGCATGTTGAGAAACACTTCAGAGGGTGACAGAAATAAGTCCTGTGCTTAATGTCAAACTGATTAAAATGCTGGTTGGGAACTGGTAGCCACTTTGATTTACATTTGCAAATGATTTTGAGAATTCTCTGGGAAAAGCAGTCTCAAAGTGGCAAATGCTTTAGTTCCCCCCCCCCCCTTTTTTTTAGTTCTTACTGTGTAAGGTGGAAAAGTCCATCTGACTATTGGCATGTAAATCTCCTCCTACATACTATTGCAAAGATATTTGATTTTTCTTTTCATTTTTCAAACCAGGATTCTACCCAACATCAGATTAAAAAGCAACAAGCTCCACATGCAAATCTGAAAGCAATGATTCACTGGACAGCAACTGTCCTCTGAATCAATGCCCCATTTTGGTTCCAGGAGGCATTGAGCTCCTGGAGATGAACCCTTTCAGCTGAGGCAAAATTCTGAAGCCTTGACCCACTGCAATATTTGGAAAATTCAATGGCCCTTTTTGCAGAAGCTAGGGGTAGGGTGAATCTGAGTCTCCTAGCTAAATTCAAATTTGAGTGGATGTTGTCTGTTCTTTTAAACTGGAGAAGTCATATTTTCCTTCACCTTCTAGAATATATCATGTGCAACTGCTGTGTTCCTCTCAGGGGCGACTTCATTCCAGTGACTGTTGAGTGACTGCTATGTGCATGCAGCTAGGAGAGCACTTGAGATCCTTCAAGATGAAAGGTCTCAAATAAGTTTAAATTTGTTGGGGTTCTCCTGAGACTTCTTCCACTCAGTTCCCCAAGAATTCACTTTGACTCCAGTCTCATCACTCGGGTTCCTTTATTTGGCATACAGCAAAACTATGCTGAGTTGATCAGACTCAAGCGTCAGTATATGGCATACTACGCATCCAAAGTTACATAGCAAACCTCTTCCTTTATATACATATACACATTGTATTGCATTTACTATACATTACATGCTTTGGGTTTGGGCTTGGTCACTTTGTAGGAACCAATTGCTGTGTGGCACACACTGTCCATGCACGACTTACTCTTTACCTCATCTTATGTTCCAGGCTTATCTTATCCATTGTTTTCTTGCCCATTGTAAATGGTTCCCTGGGTGTTCCCCCTTATCTTAGCTAGTACATTCTGTTTCCAGCCTATGGCTCCATTTACCTCCCTAATCATGTCTCCCAAGAAAAGAGGCTTCCCCCATGTCCAATTTCTCATGTCAAGCCAGGCCTACATGCCGCTGCTTTTGTTTTTCTCTTTTATATTAGTGTTTGTTTTATTTTCTTTATAGTTTTTTACTTTCTGGGCTTTTTTTTAAGTTTACTATCCAGCAATACATTCTCAAGACCACAGAAGTTGTAATCATTTGAATCACCGTTAATGCTTGACTCAAGGTATGAACCAAGGGGTGCTAGCTCACCTCCTCCCATACTAGGGTGTAATCCCACATTATAAGCTTGCTCTGCCTTTAAAGCATCCTTGTGTAATTTTAATATTGTTTTTATTTTAATTATAAACAAGTGGTACAAAATAAAAAAAACCTTTCCATTTATTACCACAGGAAATTTAGGTGTGAAACTGAACATAAGACAATTAAAATAACATTTTCTGGGTCCATACCGGAAGTGATTCTCTGCAGCCACCACACAATACTTGTTATCCCCAGTATAGGCAGTTTTTACTTCACCAGCATCCCAGCATCTCAACCATACTGTGCAATTTGGAGACTGTTCCCCCAGAATGAATTCGCATGTCAGCAACTCTGTCTGTAAGACATTTTACTTGCTCATGTAAGTGTCTCCCACCAGCAAACAGCAGAACAAGTGTGGGGCTTTCCAGACCTTTGCATTCTCTTGCAACGGTATTTGAGAAGGCAAAACAAACTTCTTCCTCACCGTAGGGCTGCAGTGGTTTGACATTTAACTTCATGATATTGGACCCTTGTTAATTTTCTTCTCCTGCACCAACTAGTGTCACCTCTCTTTTGCCAAATTTGTAACTTTTCTATGGTGATACAAGAGGTGAAGTTCTCTTACTCCATATCTCTAAGGCATGTACCCCTCATATACAATGCATGCTGTTATTATTAGAACACATTGACTTAATTCTGTACTTAAAAGCAATTACAACATTACGTATATTATATATACAGTTAACAAAGCTTCATTAATGAGTTCTTGGTTTTGCTCATTCAATGGATGAAGTGCTTTTGCTACTATCGTCTGTTGGTCATGTTCCCACAGTATCTCTATGTCAGCAACGTACCAATTTCAAACAGTCCAGTTTCTGTGCCTACTGAATTATTAATGTTAAAATACATCAGCACTTGTTCAATGGCTAAACATTTAGGGCAAGTGAATAATAAGGCTCTTCATGGAGGTTGGGGGATGGAGTTCAGCAACACACTCCAATGGGGGTGCTCCATCCCGAAGTCTCCTCCCTTCCCCTGCCCGCACCTGCATTCTTATGCCTTAGAATCACAAGAACAGGGTGACATTCAATGAAATTAAAAGCTGCAAATTCTTCAAAATGAATAGGAAATCTATGTAAATGTTGTGTGAAATAAGTACTGTGGAACTCACTGCCACCAGAACCTTGTTGAGGCCAGTAATTTAGCAAGATTCAAAAGGGGAATGGACACTTACATGGATAATAAGAATATCCAGAGTTGGTGTTATATCAGAAATTATGGAAGGGATCTTGAACTTCATGCTTCTTCAGTGCTTAAGCCAACTTTTAACTATTAGGGAGTAGGATGAGACCTAATACTGGTACTGGCCTCTGTCTGAGACAGCATACTAGACTGCATGAATCTCACATCTGGTCCAGTATGGGAATTTTTCTCCTCATGTTCCTATCAAACATGTCAATGCAAGTATACTTACATGCACAAATGTTCAAAAATTTGAACGAAAGTGCAGAACTACTATGAAAAGCATCTAGTTGGAAATAGTGTTTATTAATGGGTAGAGGTAAATTGGTTTAAGTGGCCATGAAAATGGCTAATGCAATCTTAGGATGCATTAGGCGAGGTATTTCTAGTAGAGATAGGGAAGTGTTATTACCATTGTACAAGGCACTGGTGAGACCTCATCGGGAATACTGTGTGCATTTCTGGTCTCCCATGTTTAAAAAAGATGAATTCAAATTGAAACACATGCAGAGAAGGGCTACTAGGATAATTAGAGGAATGGAAAATCTACTTTATGAGAGGAGACTTTAAGGAGCATGGCTTGTTTAGCCTAACCAAATGAAGGTTGGGGGGAGATATGAGTGCTTTCTATAAATATATCAGAGATATAAACACCAGAAGGGAGAGGAGGAGCTAATATTGACACAAGAATGACTGGCTATAAACTGGCCATCAACAAGTTTAGGCTTGAAGTCAGAAGAAGGTTTCTAACCATCAGAGGAGTGAAGTTCTGGAACTGTCTTCCAACAGGAGCAGTGGGGGGCAAAAAACCTAACTTGTTTCAAAACTGAGTTTGATAAGTTCCTGGAGGGGATGGTATGATGAGGTTGCCTAAAATGGCACACGGCCCATCCATAGTTGCTATTAGCAAATCTCTCTAATGGCTGGTCAGGGGGCACTAGATGGGGAGGATTCTGAGTTACTACAAAGAATTCTTTCCCAGTGTCTGGTTGGTGGGTTTCAGCCACATGCGAAGCAGTGGCGCTGGAACAGTTTTTAGAGTGGGGTGCTGAGCTGTACACCCCCTTACTCCTGTCTGAGCCCCTCACTGCCCCCTAGAGCTGGGGCTGGGAGCAGAGCCGTGGCTCCTGGAGGTGGGGATGCAGATAGGGATAAGGCTGGGGTTGGGTGCGGAGCCCTGGGACGAGCAGCAGAGCCGAGACCCCAGGCGCGGGGCCAGTGGCCAGGACCCTGCACAAAACCTGGAGGTGCTACAGCACTCCTCACATCCTTAGTTCCCAGGCCTATAATGCTAAGGGTCTGATAAATTGCCATATTTGGGGTTGTGCAGGAATTTTCCCTCAAGTCAGACTGGTAGAGATTGTGGAGGTTTTTTACCTTTCTCTACAGCATGGGACACAGACAGGGGTGAAAGTGAGCCAGTATGGGCCGGTACTGCATACCAGTAAGAACCCGCACCGGCCCATACCCAGCCCACATTAAAGCACTGCTGCAGCAGGTCTTTAATGTTCCTGCTCCTTTTGCCTCCCCTGTCGGTGGCCCTCCTGGTAGGGTCCGTACCGGCAGGGCCGCCAACGGGGGGCGGGGAAGGGGCAGCAACTTTAAAGCTCCTTTGCTGCGGCAGCTTTAAGAATCCTCAAAGCGCTGCCGCGGCAAAGGACTGTCCTTAAAGCACTGCCCCTTCCCCCCATTGGTGGCCCTGCAGCACTTTAACGTTAAAACGTTTAAAGTTCATACAGGGTAAACTCATAGATTGTTCGCCCTCTATAACACTATAACACTGATAGAGAGGTACACACAGCTGTTCGCCCCACCCCCAGATATTAATACATACTCTGGGTTCATTAATAAGTAAAAAATGATTTTATTAAATACAGAAAGTAGGATTTAAGTGGTTCCAAGTAGTGACAGACAGAACAAAGTAAGTCACCAAGCAAAATAAAATAAAATGCACAAATAATCTCACCCTTAGAGATGCTTCAGTAAGTTTTTCCCTCAGGGTACGTCTTCACTACCGGCCGTATCGGCGGATAGCAATCGATTTTTCGGGGATCGATATATCGCGTCTCATCTAGACACGATATATCGATCCCCGAATGCGCTCCTGTCGACTCCGGAACTCCACCAACGCAAACAGCGGTAGCAGAGTCGACATGGGGAGCCACGGACATCGATCCCGTGCCATGAGGATGGTAGGTAATTCGATCTAAGGTACTTCGACTTCAGCTACGCTATTCACGTAGCTGAAGTTGCGTATCTTAGATCAATCCCCCCCCAGTGTAGACCAGCCCTCAGACTGGACACCTTCCAGGCCTGGGCACAATTCTTTCCCCTGGTACAGCTCTTGTTCCAGCTCAGGTGGTAGCTAGGGGATTCTTCATGATGGCTCCTCTCTCCTCTTTCTTCTGTTCCACCCATTTATATAACTTTTGCACAAGGCAGGAATCCTTTGTCTCTCTGGGTTCCCATCCTCTCCTTCTCAATGGACAGACAGCAGGTTAAAGATGGATTCCAGTTCAGGTAACATGATCACATGCCACTGTAAGACTTCAAGCCTTCATTCCTCCCAGCCTGAGTCACAGGAAGACCTGCAAGCAAACAGAGCCATCCACAGTCAGTTGTCCTGGTCCATGGGAGCCATCAAGATTCCAAACCACCATTAATGGCTCACACTTTGCATAACTACAATAGGCCCTCAGAGTTATATTTCATATTTCTAATTTCAGATACAAGAGTGATACATTTATACAACTAGGATGACCACACTCAGTAGATTATAAGCTTTGTAATAATATCTTATAAGAGACCTTTTGCATGAAGCATATTCCAGTTACATTATATTCACACTCATTAGCATATTTTCATAAAATCATATAGAGTGCAACACCACAATAAGGACTTCAGTAACTCAGCCAGAGATTATAAATCTATTACAGGAGTGGGTGGGTGAGGTTCTGTGGCCTGCAATGTGCAGGAGGTCAGACTAGCTGATCATAATGGTCCCTTCTGGCCTTAAAGTCCATGGATACATCTACACTCCAATAGAAAATTTAAATCAGCAAATCTCAGAACCTGGGTCAATTGACTTGGGCTCACAGAGCTCAGGCTATGGGGACTAAATATTTCAGTGTAGATGTTTTGGGCTCAGGCTGGAGCCAAGACTCTGAGACTCTTGGCCTGGGCTAGCTGTGGCTGTGCCGTGGGTCTTTTGTTGCAATGCAAATGTACCCTATGAGTCTATGAGACTGTGATTTTTGCTAGAGATTCTGGTCCTCTACATGTAGGTTAAAAGTTCCTCTTTCATCCCTTAACATGTGGGCTCTTTCTATTTGAGATACAGACTGACACTTGGATTTTTCTTCTGGCGTTGCTATTGAATATAAAATCTGTAATTCATTCATACGTAATGAAAATACATTAGTAACAATACTGATGACATGATGACTTCAGATCATCAATAGAAAGATTAATACAAAGTTTTTAAATTAATCATTTCTGTTTTTAAATCCATTGATTTGTACAGTCTCAAAAAATAATGTACCAAGAAGTTTTCTACCATGTGCAAAAAAAAATATTTTTTTTGAAAATTTTCTATGGAAAAATAGAGTCAGTAGGTTACATAACATAAGCTTCAGCAGTTGGATAGTGTCCATGGATTTTCGTCATTGTTTGTCCTGGTTAAGAAACCCCAAAGTTCAAATATCATTTTTTCTTGAACTTCTGCTCTGTTAGTCTGCAGCTTAAGTGACAATTTTTCCTCAACGATATATGGTTAACGGCGGAGTCTCTTATTCTTCAAACATTTGATAAAACATTGATATCAATTTCAGTTACAAATTACCTCTTTTTGTGCAGCTTTGAGATTCTGCAACTGATCATTTATTATGGCCCCTCCACTCAGAGACCTTTCATACTACAGAAATTTTAAATGGAATCAAAGAGGGCACACAGTTTTTTGTTCAAAAATAAAATAAAAGCCAAACTCATGGACATTTACAATAAGCAGTTCCTGTGGAATAGAATCTGATCTGGAATTATGGTAAATGCTCAAGGTCCAGTCCTGGATTTCTTGTGAATCCAAAACTCCCAAAGACAGCAGATGATTTGGGTAAACCAGGAATACAAGCTCAGGCCCTCAGGATTACCACTTCTCTTCTGTAAGGGTTTCAGTGTCACAGGTGTTCACCTGTGTTCACCTTCTATTTCTCCAACTGTGTATCTGTTGGGATTATTTAAGGAGTTGCAATGCATATTTAGGGAGATAAACCCTCTGAAGTAATTTTTTTCCACCAAGCAGGGTGGAATAGACTGAGGGTGGAAATTGGGAGAACAATATTTTACCAAAACAAGTTATTTTACAAATCCAAAAGTAACTGACACATAGATCTAGCCTTTCCTACTTACAGTCTGCTTTGAAATTAAATCCTCCCTCCTCCCCAACCAGGAGAAACTTTACAGATGAAGATGGCAGAGTCTATTACTTTTCTAGATTAGGAGCACAAGTTTATTTCATATATGCTTCATTCTTTTAAATACAAAACCATCTGTCCCTTTGCAATTACTGGGAGCCATCCTTAATTCTTGAGATCCATGGAGAGCTGAGATTAATGGACAGCTACTACTTTTGCTGCTACGCAAGCCTGTCTGTAAAGCACTTTTGTCACCCTGGTTTGTATACAGAAACCTCTTACCTGATTACTTTTAGTTTTATGTTCTTTCTGAAGAGTGAACAGCTGAAAAGTTCTATTCTGGATTTATCATCAATTAAGCTTTGACAGATCTAGAATTAATAACAGATTGTCTTAGATCATAAGGGTCTTAAGAGCAGGGACTGTCTTTCTGAGGGTATGTCTACACTACCCGCCGGATCGGTGGGCAGCGATTGATCCAGCGGGACTTGACACGATAAATCAACCCCCCAGTGCTCTCCCATTGACTCCTGTACTCCAGCTCAGCAAGAGGCACAGGCAAAGGCGACGGGGGAGTGACGGTAAGTTGATCTAAGTACATCAACTTCAGCTATATTATTCATGTAGCTGGAGTTGAATAACTTAGATCGATTTCCTTTCCCCACCAGTGTAGACCAGGCCTGAGTGTCTAGTACCTAGCACAAGGTGACCGCTACCAGAATATAAATAATAAATAATATGAAATCACAGGAGTAAAGAAACAGGAAGAGTGTTCCTTTACATCGCATCCAAAATACCGTGGATGTGGATTTTATCAGAATGTTTTTCTTTAGGAGCACTCCCACTCCTTTACACAACATGGCAGTACAGACTTATGATTAGAGGAAAAGCTCATATAACTTTGTCCCATCTGCAGTTTTTAAGTGAAAATAGATTACTGAAAATTGTCACCAGATAAAATTGATGTAAGGAAACAAACCTATAACAAAAACTTCTCTGTAATTTTCATGCAATCTGCCCCAGGTACCTAGATCCCCGCTGGGGTGTCTGGCAATATCTGTCTTACTATTGGCCTCTTTGAGGTTATGTTAATTACAATTTAAAAGGCTGATCCTGCAAACTGTTACATCCCCAATTCCAGTGGAGTTATTCTTGGTGCAAGAACAGTGGAGGAGGGAAGGACAAATATCATATTTTGCCTCCTTTGGACTTTGGTCCTGGGCCTGGCTGGGGCCTCCTGGCCCATAGTAGAAATTAGACCAGCCTCAGGATTGCTCTTACTTACACTTGACTGCAATGACCTCTCTTTGTATGTATACATCATTTCATCTATCTGTAGACTGTCTGTCACCGTGCCTCAGTGAGTCTCAGCTGAGAATACCAGATTCAGGACAAACTGCTGAGAAATAGGGCAGACTCACCCCAACTGGTGGATATACCAAGCCAGTAGCAAAAGGAAACTTCTATCTCCTCACATTGATTAACAAGAAGTCAAAGGTGAGATTGGGCATTGTAGCCCTTATTTAACCATCCAGACACTAGACCAGTGTTTCTCAACCCGGGGTACATGTAGATATTTGCCTAGTTTTACAACAGGCTACGTAAAAAGTCAGTACAAACTAAAATTTCATACAGACAATGACTTGTTTATATTGCTCTACATACTATACACTGAAATATAAGTACAATATTTATATTCCAATTGATTTCATAATTATATGGTAAAAATGAGAAAGTAAGACATTTTTCAGTAATAGTGTGCTGTGATACTTTTGTATTTTGATGTCTGGTTTTGTAAGCAAGTAGTTTTTAAATGAGGTGAAACTTGGGGGTACACAAGACAAATCAGACCCCCGAAAGGGGTACAGTAGTCTGGAAAGGTTGAGAGCCACTGCACTACATTTTATGAAGTGGTTATTGAAAACCAGCTTAATCAAACAACGAGTTCTTCTGCTCTCAAGAGATCAGCCACATAGCCAGGTCAATATATAACTCAGATATTACCCAATAAGCATGCCGCTGCCAATCTTTTGTAACTAAAATCTAAAGGTTTATTTATAAGAGAAAAGAAGAAGAGAGTTAAAATGGTTAATAGATCATATACATACAATAGTGATAATGTTCTTATATCAAGTTTGTAGCAGTGATGTTATAGACTGCTGGCTTGTAAAGTCTCTGGTAACTTCAAAAAGATGGGAAGGTCCTCAGTCCATAGTTCAATATGCTCCTTTTAGTTGTAAATCCACAGTCCAGAGAATCAGAGCAGGAAAGGGGCAACATGGAGATGTTTCAAGGGTCTTTTATATCCTCTGCCATGTGCCTGGAATTTTACTGTCCCAAACCAAGCCCACAGCCCCTGTCTGTAGAAAGTTACTGGCACAAGATGGAGTCTAGGGTCATATGAGCATATCATATGTCCTTACATGGCTTGCTGACTCATAGGGGCAGCCAGTGGCCATAGCTGTGCTAAGGTGTCCACAGGAAGACTTGCTGGGTCTATGGTCATTGTGAGAGTAATGTGTCTTTAATGGGTCATCAAAACATAGCTGTCTGGCTTCAATGTAGATTTTACCTGATTGGTGTTACCCCAGGAACAAACACATTTGGGATACAATTATATAGCCAATATTCATAACCTCATATACAGTGATGATACATGGATTTACATAGAATAGTCATATTTAGCAAATCATAATGTTTCCATTAGAACATAAGAATGGCTGTACTGCATCAGACCAAAGGTCCATCCAGCCCAGTATCCTGTCTACTGACAGTGGCCAATGCCAGGTGCCCCAGAGGGAATGAACAGGTAATGATTAAGTGATCTCTCTCCTGCTGTCCATCACCACCCTCTGACAAACAGAGGCGAGGGACACCATTCCTTACCAATCCTGGCTAATAGCCATTAATGGACTTAACCTCCATGAATTTATCCAGTTCTCTTTTAAACCCTGTTATAGTCCTAGCCTTCACAACCTCCTCAGGCAAGGAGTTCCACAAGTTGACTGTGCACTGTGTGAAGAAGAACTTCCTTTTATTTGTTTTAAACCTGCTGCCCATTAATTTCATTTGGTGGCCCCTAGTTCTTATATTATGGGAACAAGTAAATAACTTTTCCTTATTCACTTTCTCCACATCACTCATGATTTTATATACCTCCTCTTTTCCGAGCTGAAAAGTCCTAGCCTCTTTAATCTCTCCTCATATGGGACTCGTTCCAACCCCCTAATCATTTTAGTTGCCCTTCTCTGAACCTTATCTAATGCCAGTATATCTTTTTTGAGATGAGGAGACCATATCTGTACGCAGTATTCAAGATGTGGATTTATATAAGGGCCATAAGATATTCTCCATCTTATTCTCTACCCCCTTTTTAATGATTCCTAACATCCTGTTTGCTTTTTTGACTTCCACGATGACTCCAAGATCTTTTTCCTGATTTGTTGTAGCTAAATTAGCCCTCATCATATTGTATGTATAGTTGGGGTTATTTTTCCCAATGTGCATTACTTTACATTTATCCACATTAACACCTTACACTACATACTTCATACAAGATTTGTTGCAATTATCTAACAGTGGCAATATTAACGATACACAAGGTCATATTTCAGTCATACAGCATTTCACTATCATTTTCCAAACTCTGGATCAGAACGACTTGGGAAGTCATGCTGGGTCTCCCCAGTGGGAAGTTTTAGAGTTTACCTATTAACGTTTTATAATGTCAATTTTCCATTTTCACAAATAATCAGAAACCTAACACTAACTGAAAACAAAATATCCAGTGGTTGCCATTACAAAGTCAGCCAACAGTTATTGGAATAGGATATTTCCTATTCTGCGCAGACAGATCTCAGATACAACTGTGGGGGTGGGTGGTATGGGGATTGTGTCTTGAAGGGAAGCTGGGCCCCTTAAAGGCACAGTTCCCAATACCACATGGGTAACTTTCCGTATGCATTTAGTATTTAAAGGCAACCATTGGATCCCTTGTTCTACAAGAACAGTCCTGAGGACTTTGCGTAGTGCATGTGGGGGATATAGGGAGCTCTGCTTTTGTTAAGAGGATGTTAGATCTAAGTGGGGACCATAATGTTAACATTGCAAGAGCTCTGGTTTGTCAGCCCTAAAATAAGGGCTGGGCTTTTCTATATTTGTAACCACAATCTCTGTCCCCTCCCTACCACATCTCCTTTCTGCTGAGTTTATTTTGGTGTGTGGTGCCCCCGACAAATCAAACTGGTTATAGAGAGACTTGCAAAATAATGATAAACCTATCAGAGCAGGGCGGGGAAGGGAAGAGAAATGCCATCAGAATATGGGTTGTCCTGCACTGAGGGAATCTTCTCTTTCACTGTGGACTTAGCTGGCTCGGAGAGTCTTCTTACTTCCCACCTCCCTGCAACAGATTTCCTTAATTTGACCCAATGATTTGAAATTTTTAGCTACAAGTATTGTGAGAGTCATTAAGGGGATAAGAAGGTTCTAAGCTGGTAAATGGAAGCTCCTGTCAAGAAAGCATTTGGGAAACCCAATTATAACCAGATATATCTCTTCTTAGTGGTGGTTATCTAAATGGAACATGCTCAGTTCTCTTCACCTTTCTTCATAGGTCTTCTTTAGTGAACCCTTCATCATATTTGTTCCTCTTAAAAAAAAACACCTCTCCAATTTGCCTGTATTTTTAAAAAATTTGATTCCAGAACTGAACACTGGATTGCCCCTGCAGCTTAATCGGCACCAAGGTAGGAAAAAAAGAATGACTGTGCTTCTTATGTATGAAATGGATCTTGTTAACAGGACCTATTAAGCAGGGATCTCAAACTCAATTTACTTTAGGGCCAGTACCAGTCCTCAAATCCACCCAGCAGGCCAGTACTGTCACTCATGCCGCCCAGAACCTGCCCCCAAAACTCTGCTCCCCACGTGCCTAAGGCTCTGGGAGGAAGTTTGGGTGTGGGAGGAGGTCTGGGGTAGGGGATTGGGGTGCAGGATCTGGGAGGAAGTTTGGTGCAGAAAGGGTGAGAGGTTGGGCTCTGGGAGGGTGTTTGGGTGGGGGAGGGGGTCTGAGGTGCAGGGTCTGGGAGGGAGGGGTGCAGCTCTGGGATGAAGTTTGGGGGTGGGAGGGGGTGGGAAGGGGGAGGGGTGCAGCTCTGGGATGAAGTTTGGGGGTGGGAGGGGGGGTGGGAAGGGGGAGGGGGTGCAGGCTCTGGGAGGGAGTTTGGGAGTGGGAAGGATGAATGAGAAGGGGGTGCAGGCTATAGGGAGGGTGGGAGGTTCGGCACTTTACCTGGGGCTCCAAAGTGAGGTGGGCCGGGGGCCTCTGCATGCTGCTGCCCCAGGCACCACCCCCACAGCTTCCCATTGGCTGCAGGGGTGCTCGGGGCAGGGAGGGGCCAGCAGACACATGGAGCACGCAGGCAGATGCTGCTCAGCTCTGCTGGACTGCCAGGGCCCTGGGCCATTGTAAATCACCTGGGGGGGGGGAGTGCCCAGGGGCGGCAGGTGGGGCCAAGGGAGAAACCCAGCCCCAAAACTGCTGGCGCCCCGCAGGCCACCTTGGGGAGGTTCGCAGGATGCAGATGGCCCACGGATCGGGAGTTTGAGACCCCTGTATTAAAGTATTTGTCATTTATTCAAATGTTGAAAGTTTAAGTCATGCATAGTATGACGTTATTGACATGAACTGTGACCGTATAGATCATTGTTGCAACCAGGGTCCTTTGGTTGCACCAGGTCTTGTACAGAGGAGGTCAAATGGGGTGCCGATGGGAAGGTTGTAGTTTGCTGGTTATGATTATGCTGGCTGTATGTATGTATCATTTTTGTATTTGAAGTTATGACTATTGGCAATGTACTTGTATTTCAATGTGTTTGATTCTAAGTAGCCTCAGTGAAGGATTTAGTCAGCTTCTTGAGAAAGGACTATTCTCAATAAGTGCCCAATCAAGAAACACTTAATTGACAATGGACTTTGGGAGATGCCAATCCACATCTGAGCTTTCCTGGGAACTTTCAAACTAACATGTAAACAATGGCGTCGGCCTGCAAAAAGCTGAATCATTCATAGGCAGTGACTTGCCCAGGTGGTTCCATCTCCATCTTGTTGCTGTGACTTTGCACAAAAGAAGAAAGGGGTTTCAACCCACATGAGAAAGAATATAAAAGACCCTGGAAGCCTCTCCATTTTGTCTTCCACTGGCTCAAGAGATGGCCTTGCCACCCCCAAGAGATGTCTGAAAGAAACTGGAACAAAGGACAGTAACTGTGGAGGTGTGAGTGATTGCTGGACCCAGACTAGGAAGGAGTCCAGTCTGTGAAAAAAGCTTATTGGAACATCTCTGGGGTGAGATTTCATCTGTAATCAGCTTCTTAATGTATTAGGTTTAGACTTGCGTGTTTTGCTTGGTAACTTACTTTGTTCTGTCTGTTATTACTTGGAACCACTTAAATCTTTTTATACTTAATAAAATCACTTTTTGCTTATTAATTAACTCAGAGTATGTATTAATACCTGGGGGAGCAAACAACTGCATATCTCTCTATCAGTGTTATAGAGTGTGGACAATTTATGAGTTTACCCTGTATAGGCTTTATAGAGAGTAAAACGGATTTATTTGGGGTTTGGATCCCATTGGGAACTTGGTATCTGGGTACTAGAGACAGGAGCACCTTCTAAGCCGTTTTCAATTAAGTCTGCAGCTTTGGGGGCATGGGTCAGACCCTGGGTCTGTGTTGCAGCAGATTAACATACCTGGCTCAACAGAACAGGGTTCTGAAGTCCCAAACTGCCAGAGAAAACAGGCTCAGAGGTAGTCTCAGCATATCAGGTGACAGTCCCAAAGGGGGTCTCTGTGACTGAACCCATCACACATAGTATTTGCCTATTGAGGATTTACATTATACCTTATTCACTAGTCGTTCCTGGATTATTTGTTTCCTATTTAACATTACTATATACTACTAAACAGTAGGCTTTAATTAAAAATAGTTGTAGAAAATGACTTTGTTTAGATAGCACTGATATTTAACTTATACAATGTATGCAAGAGCTATTCTACTCTATGTAAGTTCTTGTACCCCCCTCCTCACTGTATTATCTGAGCACCTTCCAGCACTGCTTTAGTAACGTGACTAACACCTGTCATGGATGGGTTTGTTTTCCCTTTAGCCTCCCCACAGGTGGAGAATTGTGTATGTAGTGTAGTGTCATGTTTTGGTAGGGTTTGTTTTTATTAAACATTCACAGTGCTCTGTGTTGGAAATGGCCAGGTTGAAGAAGTGCACCTTTTACCTGGAATGGAAGGTGGAAAGGCTGATCATCCTTCAGAACTCTTTAAAGTCAATGGGAGTTTTGCCTGAGAAAGGACCTTAGGATTTAGCACATGGTGTGTGTGTCTGCCTGTGCAGCCACAACAAAGCAGTATCCATGAGCTTATCTTCAGTTTTTTAAAATATTTGTGATAATTCAGGATACGATCCTCAGTGGTCTTTATCTGAAAAGAGAACAAAAATCCTTCTTGTATATTAACTAGGCTTAAAGTGATCAGAAAAAGGAGTGGGGCAGTCTGTCATAATCTTGGAGCAGCTTTGAGAAAACAATTCTTAGAGTGCGCCCCTCAGTGAGCCAGCTCTATTTTTCATTCTTTTTGCCAGGTCTGCGACCCTTGCAACAGCTCCTGCCCCCTTTAAATACTGACAAAAGTCAGCTGCAGTCCTTTGTAATAGTATAGTATGATCACTGCACATGATGGGAAAGAATCTGTGAAAAGGACACACAAAAAATTGCCACACATAAAAAAATCACTGTACGTACTTCCTTTGGCGGGTTTCTTACATAGATAAGGCTGTAGTAATCACACTCTCTGCTCCTTCCCAGGAGGAATTTGCTGGCATGAGTGGAAATCAATATCCCCAGCAAGAGGAGAAAGGAGGTGTCTGGAGCTGGAGAAGGAGCATGGACAAATGGTCTCATGTTCCTACAAGCAAGCAGGAGCAACTGCAGGATTTAAGTCTAATCAGAGATCACACTAGCAGCTGCTTCTAATAGGCACCTTCACTGGTATTTTTTTTTCTTTGTTTACTCCTGACCCGTGTTGAACCAGAAATAATACAAGAGGCTGTTCCCAGGGTAGTGGAGGAAAAGGACATTGTAGAGGAGCCAGGTGGATTTAGCCTGGGCAAACTTTTGATTTTCTCCCCTTTGGTCCTGAGAGATAGAGAGAGAGAGAGAGAGAGAGAGAGAGAAATCTGCTAAGATTGGGAGAGAAGAATCAGACTGCTGTGGAAGTCATATGGAAGCTCCATTGATTTTCCTGGACAGTATTTGTTATTTCTTCAATGTTTTGTGAGCCTCTACCCATAAATTTCACATACTTAGATAACGTCTTTTGACTTGTATTTATATTTAGCCGTTTATATGTAGCTCTGGGACCTCGCGAGGGGGGAGAGTCCCACAGCCTGGGATTCAGCCTAAGGCCAAATATCTGCACTGCAGTTTTACAGCCCTACAGCTCAAGCCCCATGAGCCTGAGTCAGCTGACATGGGCAAGCTGCTGGTGTTTAATTGCAGTGTGGACATACCCTCTGTATCTCTCGCTATAAGGTATATTTTCCAATCCTTTATTCCTTCTCGTAGCTCTTCTCTGACCCTATCCAATTTATCAGCATCCTTCTTGAATTGTGGGCACCAGAACTGGGCACAGTATTCCAGCAGCAGTTGTACCAGTTCCAAATATAGAGGTAAAACCTCTCTGCTCTGACTCAAGATTCCCCTGCTGCTGCATCCGAGGATCACATTAGCTCTTTTGGCCACAGTATCACGCTGGGAGCTCATGTTCAGGTGATTATCCACCATGATCCCCAAATCTTTTTCAGAGTTACTGCTTCCCAAGATAGACTCCCTGATCCTGTAAGTATGACCTACATTCTTTATTTCTAGATGTTTACATTTACAGTTAACCATATTATTTCCTCAGATACAGAACAGACATATTTATTGAACACTTCTGCCTTTTCTGCATTATTATTGTTAATTCTACCATTTCCATCTAGTAATGGACCAATACGATTGTCAAGACTCTTTTTGTTCCTCATATATTTTAAAAATTCTTCATTTCCCTTAACTCTGCTGGCCATAGATTTCTCCCTGTGTCCCTTTGCTTTCCATATCAGTGTTCTACAATTCCTAACTTCTGATTTATGTTCATTACTATCAACTTCCCCTTTCTTCCATTTGTTACATATTATTATTTATGGTTGCCTTCACTTCCCTTCTAAACCAGGTCAGTTTTTTAACCAATACAGCCTTCTTCCTCAGTTGTGGGTTTGTGGCTTTTCAGGAACCTACTAAGGTGTTCTTAAGTGATTCACAATTATCATTCATATTTTCTGATTAAATTCTTCCTCTCAGATTATTTGTTTCATAATTGTTTTCAGTTTTGTGAAATTGGCCTTATTAAAACCCCAAGTATGTATATATTACTAGTCTGGAATTTATTCTGCCTGCCTATTATATATATATGTGGATTAGGTTGATGACTGTTGTTTAGTCTAGGTAATGATGAAACAGAAATGTAATTAAATTACTTGCACTCTCTAATGAAGAAAACCTTAGGTGTAGGCTTCTACTTTTGGGATAATGAAAGGGAAATAAAATTTTAAACGTTGCAGTCAATAATTTTGTCTCTTTTTAAACACAAAGTTATTTTGGATCAAATGATCACTTGTACCCAAGAGTTTTCTGAAGTAAGTGATCTGTGAATGGGCAAGAACCCTAAACTGCTCTCTTAGTGCAGCACGCTCACACTATGTTAGCATCCACACCCACTTTCCAGGGTGTTGCTTTTATTTCTAATTTAAAGGACTAGTGCTTCAATCTAAATTTTCTCCTGAGCTGGGCTTGTTCCCCAGGTTTCTTCCTGTTGGGCATCTTTGTCCCTGCCCCCTAATTCCCTCCTCAGAGAGTGAGACTACATCCTTCTTCATTTCTAGACTGGAGGTGACAAGAGCCACTTGATCTGGTGACTGAGATAACTCCCCTATCTTTTTGTAGGTTCCCAGCACCTGACATCTGAGTGAATCCATAAAAGAGCCCTGTATCTCTATCCTACAGAGTCCTAGAACATGACACTCTGTCATGGGTCCATAATGCAGGGTTCACATAGACAAAAACATATCTCAGTCTCGGGGACAAATTATGACACTGCCTGTGACGTTATTGATATAAATGGGGACCATATAGAACATGGGTTGCAACCAAGGTCCTGTAGTGGCACCAAACCTTGGGTAAAGGGGGTCATCTAAGGTGTCTAAGACCAGGTTCTGGGTTGCTGGTTATGATTATGCTGTCTGTATGTCTGCGTATCATTTTGTAGTTGAAGTTATAAGTATTGGCTCTGTAATGTCTGTATTCTGTATTATGCTCTGCCTCTGGGAAGTGTCCCAGACAAAGCTGATGTTAGCCCGGCATAGCTGGCTTGATGGCCCATTAAAGGGCCATCGGCTACACAATTGACCCATGGAGAGAAGGCAGACACGCCTTGTGACTCAGCAAAGTATGCAGGGACTGGCCCATGTGACTCCAGGCTCCATTTTGCTGTAAATTTCCACAGTGAAGACAAAGGGATTCTTACACCTGGAAAAGTCTATATAAGGCTAATGCCACATCTCCATCTTGTCTTCAATCCTGCTTCTGACCTCTGGAAGGACTTTGCTACAAACTGAAGCTCTGCACGAAGGACTGTTGACCCATCCCAGCGGGGGATGTCCCAGAGACTTAATCTGAACCTGCAGTTTACTCCAGCACTGCTGCAAGCCTGAACTAAGAACTTTGCCATTACTGTATGTAATTGATTCCATTTAACCAATTCTATCTCTCATCTCTACCTTTTTCCCTTTGTAAATAAACCTTTAGATTTTAGATTCTAAAGGATTGGCAACAGCGTGATTTGTGGGTAAGATCTGATGTGTATATTGACCTGGGTCTGGGGCTTGGTCCTTTGGGATCGAGGGAACCGTTTTCTTTTATTGGGGTATTGGTTTTCATAACCATTCATCCCCAGGACGAGTGCACTGGTGGTGATGCTGGGAGACTGGAGTGTCTAAGGAAATTGCTTGTGTGACTTGTGGTTAGCCAGTGGGGTGAGACCAAAGTCCTTTTTGTCTGGCTGGTTTGGTTTGCCTTAGAGGTGGAAAAACCCCAGCCTAGGGCTGTGACTGCCCTGTTTAAGCAATTGGTCCTGATTTGGCACTCTCAGTTGGGTCCCGCCAGAATCGCTCCGTCACAGTGGCGTAGTCGTGCTTGGATCCACAGAACCAGGTCAATTAAGCTTTGGGTCAGAACCCCACGCTATCCAAATTTTAACTTTGGGATTGAGAGTTTGGTTGGTTAAAGGTCAGTGACCATGAGACAGAAAGCATCAGGAAAAGCAAGGAAACTGCAAGCCTTGAGAGACAGCCTGCAGTTTGATTATGAGCAAGAACTGGCAGAAATTCGAATGGAGAAAGAGGCTGATGAGAGAAAGAAAGAAGTTGCTAAGAGAGAAGAAAAAGCTCGTAAGAGGCGTCTGGAGCTGCTGGCTGCTGAGGAGAAAACTCAACAGATGCAACAGGAGATAGCTAGACTCCAACCCCAAGTCAAAAAAGCAATGGAAGAACAGCGGAGACTGTATCCTCTTGAAAGTCCAGTTTGTAACAATGTTGGTATGTTGTATAAATCTGAGCAGTTGTCTGGGGGTAACCAAATGTACCCCAACAATGCCACCTTTTATGTCAATGCTGTTACTGTGTGTTCAGTAGGGGGTGGCCCCATAAATTGTGCCAGTGCTATGGATGGGAATGGTAATGGAAAATTCATAGAGTGTGTAAAAGTCAATGGTAAAAGCTGTTTAGGGCAAATTATGGCTTCTAACATCACTCTTGTTAAAGCAGATCTGGTCAAAGAGGAAGATTATTTACCAAATCAGAGTGTGAATGTTGTGATCCTCTGTGAGTTTACTGTCTGTGTGCCTTTAGCCAGAATCCACCTTGAGTGGAATGGGGCTCAGCATGAAGTGATAGCTGGCGTCAGGAAGTTATTGCCTAGAGATCTTTTAATTGGGGAAAATGTTAAAGCTTTGTTCAGTCCAGGTAGCCAGTCACAGGAGAGGAATAATCTTAAACCTGTGTCTAGTGTGAGCAATGATTTGCCTGAGGTGGGTTGCTCCAAAGGTTTGTCTGTGCAAAAAAGCAGCTTGTCTGGGAATGAAGTTTCTAAATGTCTGTCTAATGTCTCAGAAGTGAATCTGGAGTTAAATCAAGAGCAGAAAGATCTCATTGGGGAGGAAAATGTTTCTCAGGTTAAATCCCTAACTAAGGAAGGAGACGGTAAATTTGTAATGGGTAATGGATTGGTGGCTAGTGCAGCTTGTAGAAGTAAACCTGAAATGGGTAACTGTGATTTGCTAAAAGTAGCTCAGTGTAGTGAAAAGAGCAGCAGCTTATCTGTTGGGAGAGGCAATGTGCCTGGTAGGGAAAGTTTGGAGGAGCCTAGGCAGCCTTGTGAGCTGATGGCTTTGTCTAATCAGCAGTTTGGGAAGGGAGGGATAGTGGAAGATGAGTGTCCATATCCCTTACCTGTTTCCTGTGTGGAGAAATGTGACAGTGAAGGGAATGTGCCTGTGTCGGTCGGGGATATTGACTTGCCTATGAAGGAAGCTATCTCGGTCTCCAAGCAGTTGTCTGTGAACAGCCCTGTGTGCTGGGACAAGGGAAATGAGATCCCAAGCTGTGTGTCTGGTGAAGGAGAATGTGTCTCCGGCTCTTCTGTGTCTGTGGAGCAGACGGAAGGGGCCTTTCAGCCTGTGATGGTTGAGGGTGATTCAGTTGTCTCGAAGTTGGTTGTAAATACAGCTAAAGCCCAGGAAGGGAATAGTCCTGAGTTTGTGTCTGCTGGGGAGAATGGCACTGTGACTAGGTTGCATCCAGTTAGTGTCTTAGCAAAATCCCAGAGACCAGACAGTTCTGGTGCTTGTAGTTTGCCAGTTGCTAATGTGTGGTTGGAAAAGGGTGTAGCAACTCTGTCTGATCAGGGTGATACCCTAGCCGGGGCACAAGGAGAGCATGAAGGTGATTTAAGTGTGTTACCTACTAACAGTTTGACAACTTGTAGCAAGAAGGAAAAGATTCCTGAACTTGTTCATGGCCAAGGGAAGGAGACTGCTTCGGACCTGTTATCTAGAAAGTCTGTAGGTGTGCCTAAAAGGGGATTGTGTAGAAATCCGCCTGTGGGGCCTGAAGTGAGTCTAAGTGTAAGTGAGACCCAGAAAGCGGCTGTGGTTGCTCAGGGAAGTGTTCCTGTAGAGCAAGCCCTAGGTGAAGAGGGGAAGGGCAGAATTTCTGTGAGGGGTGAATTGCTGCTTAGAGAAGCTCCTAGGGAAAGGAATCCTCATGGTAGCCTGTGCAAGCAGTTTACTGCAGCTGAAGAGTTAAAAGCTAGTGTCTGTGTTAATGCAAATTACTTGGCTGGCAGGGAGAAGAAAGAATTGCTAATAGCTGTTAGCACAGAGGGCCCACCCCATCAGCCAGTGAATTCGGTTAAGCAAGAAAAATCAGGGTTTAATCCAGAAGGAAAGAGAAGACTCAATTTTGCAAAGGGAAGCCACAGGTTAACCCTAACATGCCCAATCTCCAATGGTATTGAGCCAAGGGTGTGGCATGACAAATATGATTGTAAATGGACACTTGCAATGAATTTGTTGTTATTACTAATGCTAAATTTTGTAACTAATGTGTTGCTATTGCCAAGAACTGTAACAATGTACAATGTGCCTAATCTTTTGGAAAATCCCTTAAACATGTTGAAAGGAATACATGAAAACACACTTTATGTTAAAGGGCCTTGCTATACTGATGTTTCACAGTTAATGCATGTAAACAGTGTTGGAACTTTTCACAGGGGAAAATACATTCCAGACCTGATGTGCTGCATGAAAGGGGAAACTGAGGCACACTACCATATTGCTTTCATGGCTAAATGCCAAGAGTCCTGTACTATGAACAACATCAATATCTACATTGGTTTAATGTTAATTGGGTTCAAAACATTGGCCAAAGCTGGTATGGATAAAGCAGCTGTTTTCTTTAGCTCTTGGCAAGATCACATGAAACATACAGGAACCATGCTGCAAAAGCTAACCAAGTTATACCTTAAGTTTGTAAAGAGATCCATTCATGTTATTGAACATGACTTTGATAAACCATTTCGGTTATACACTGGTACGGCCTCTAGCCCAACACTAGCTGTAGTGAGACAGACCCAAGGAAAGGGGGCTCTTGGGATGCAGTCAGCGATGTTTTGTCATCCCTTCCTGCATCAATTTTGCGTTGGGGGTGTGACGTTATTGATATAAATGGGGACCATATAGAACATGGGTTGCAACCAAGGTCCTGTAGTGGCACCAAACCTTGGGTAAAGGGGGTCATCTAAGGTGTCTAAGACCAGGTTCTGGGTTGCTGGTTATGATTATGCTGTCTGTATGTCTGCGTATCATTTTGTAGTTGAAGTTATAAGTATTGGCTCTGTAATGTCTGTATTCTGTATTATGCTCTGCCTCTGGGAAGTGTCCCAGACAAAGCTGATGTTAGCCCGGCATAGCTGGCTTGATGGCCCATTAAAGGGCCATCGGCTACACAATTGACCCATGGAGAGAAGGCAGACACGCCTTGTGACTCAGCAAAGTATGCAGGGACTGGCCCATGTGACTCCAGGCTCCATTTTGCTGTAAATTTCCACAGTGAAGACAAAGGGATTCTTACACCTGGAAAAGTCTATATAAGGCTAATGCCACATCTCCATCTTGTCTTCAATCCTGCTTCTGACCTCTGGAAGGACTTTGCTACAAACTGAAGCTCTGCACGAAGGACTGTTGACCCATCCCAGCGGGGGATGTCCCAGAGACTTAATCTGAACCTGCAGTTTACTCCAGCACTGCTGCAAGCCTGAACTAAGAACTTTGCCATTACTGTATGTAATTGATTCCATTTAACCAATTCTATCTCTCATCTCTACCTTTTTCCCTTTGTAAATAAACCTTTAGATTTTAGATTCTAAAGGATTGGCAACAGCGTGATTTGTGGGTAAGATCTGATGTGTATATTGACCTGGGTCTGGGGCTTGGTCCTTTGGGATCGAGGGAACCGTTTTCTTTTATTGGGGTATTGGTTTTCATAACCATTCATCCCCAGGACGAGTGCACTGGTGGTGATGCTGGGAGACTGGAGTGTCTAAGGAAATTGCTTGTGTGACTTGTGGTTAGCCAGTGGGGTGAGACCAAAGTCCTTTTTGTCTGGCTGGTTTGGTTTGCCTTAGAGGTGGAAAAACCCCAGCCTAGGGCTGTGACTGCCCTGTTTAAGCAATTGGTCCTGATTTGGCACTCTCAGTTGGGTCCCGCCAGAATCGCTCCGTCACACTGCCTGAGGATGTTATAATTATCAGAACAGCCAGCATGCCCCAGCTCCAGGGCAGTCTTCTTGTCCGGCTGCCCCAGAGCCATAGACAATGGAAGCCCTGGGGTTTCCTGGTCTGAGGCAAACTGTATGGGGCCCTGTCCCAGAGCTGTGACCCCTGGAAAGCCTAGGCTGATGAGGAACTGTAAGCCTGAGTTCCCTGGGCTTCTGGGTTCATGGTTCCTCACCAGCTTGTCTGGCAGGCTGCTCTGGAGCCAACTAAGCAGGTTTAGAAGCATTCCTGGGTTCTGTTGGATCTTCATTGACATCGAACTGGCTCGGTGAAACAAAAAATTTTTTTCCAACCAATGTTACTCTCACTGACTGCAACTGGAATCATGCATATGCCACAGCTCTGAAATTCATGCCCTTTGGTTTATAGTCACAACAAAGTGACTCAGTAAACCTGGAGACTTGTACCAGTTTTGGAGGAAACAGCTGTTCTCGATTGTACTCATCACAGACATGTATGTGTGCATTAGAAGTGATTTTCATTGAAATAGCTCTGGACTCTAGTCCTGAGAATCCTATGTATGTATTTAACATACACAATACATTGCAATCTCTCTGTCTCTCTCTCTCATTCGGAGTATGTATCATTTCATGGGAGATTACTTAATGAAAAAACCTGCTGCCAGGGAAGCAAATCCAGCTGTAGCAGCTTACTCCCTTGTTTCTTAAAAAACACCAAAAAAAGAAAAAAAAACCCACAGAAGCTTATAGCATAGAAAAAGATCCTGAAACTTGAGTGTCTAGCACTACTTCCCAATGAATTAATATGCCACTATTAGAATTTACAATATTGTCATGCCTAGGATTGGGCCCTTTGTGCTAGATGCTGTATAAACACTTAGAATGACATCGTCCTGAAGAGCTAAAATTCTAATTTCAGACAAGACACAACTGCCTACATTTTGAAAAATGACCAGTGATTTTGGGCACACAACTCAAGACCCCTTAAAGAGGCCTGATTTATCAGAGCGTAAGGGCTCAACCCTGTTTAAGGTGTTTCAGTTTAGCCTTCATTGGTTGGCTGATTTCTGGCAGGCATCATGGTAGAAGTGGGCCTTGTGCAGGGATCTGAAGCATAGTGGCTTTGTGGACTAGCTCAGGGAGGTGGACTAGCTCAGGGAGGTGACAGTGCAGAGCTAAGTTTGGAAACAGCTGTGGGAGAAGTGGACAAACAAGCAAGCCAGGCTGCCATCACTGAGAAGGAGAAAAGAGTGATGGAACGAAAGACCAAAGCAGATAGGTAGGGAGGAGCAGATTTATGAAGGGCCTTGAAGGTGAGGTCTGGAAGCTTGAGCTTGGGAGAGTGGAAAAAGAGGAGGCAGTAGAGATATTCGAAGAGAGGAGTGATAGGCAAGGAAGAAAGGAGAGCTCTAAAAGAGTATGTGCTCAGGAAAGCATTGTCCCCCCATAGCTCACTGCTGTATGGGGGGGCGGGGATTACGCAGGCTACATCATCCCTTATGGTGGTGCAGCTTGCTTCTCCCTGTGCCACTGTGGATGACCAAGGTCATGACTCTACTTCCTCCCTTGTCCCTTTGAGACAATATGTTTTCTCCCAAAGGCACAAGGGAAAGCAGTCTCTAAGCTTCCCAAACCTGAGGACTGTGAATATCAAAGTCTCTTGCCTGGTGAAAGCAGTGGGGAATTGGTTGGAGATCTTTGCATGCTCCACACAACCCTTTGCATCTTTTCTAGGGTCAATCACTATTTAGCCCAAAGTTTGTTACACTACAAAAATAATGGCAAAGATGAAGTTCTGAATTAACTTATTACCTTGCAATGGTACTTGGAATGCTTGCTGTTTACTATGCATGTTTCCCAGGCTGCCTGTTCTTTTTCATGGAAAAATTTGAAATGTTGTGGGTTTGGTATGAATTGGAACAGAACCAAATAAATTTCAAACTATCGAATTTCTCCATGAAACAACTACCTTTCTGTGCCCAGCTCTTAGTGGGAGCCTTGCGTACTCTGAAAAATCAGGCCCTAAATTACCCTGTGGTAACACTTCTTCAGCACAACAAAGTTATCAGTATTTGTACTAAGCCTCTGACACTAGGTGAAATAAAATGTATTTGTCATATATCAGCATAACTGCATAACTTGGGATCATATGGAATAATGGTCCCACTCCCAAGCTGGGAACCTTTCACAAAGAACCATCACACAGGATGAATAAATGTAAAATTATACTTTTATTCAAACATTGTTGTTATTAAATATAGAAATAATAAGGGGATTATTTTTCATTTGAGTAAAATCAAAGTCTTAAATAATATTGTAGTGCAACTATTTGCATATTCACCTGAGATAAAGTACTTGTATGCTACTTATTATATAATAAATATATCTGGCACCTTTTAAATTCTCTAATACAGAGATGAAACGTTAAAAAAATCAGTGGCTCAAAATTCAGACATAATACATGTACAATATATAGTCACACTTCCGGTTAGTCAGCTGGCAATGTTTAGTTGCCTTATCCTTCTAACAATTTCAGGATTTAAAAAAATAGTTAGCATCTATCAGCCATCAAGGCCCCAGTTCAGGAAAGCATTTCAACATATGCTCATCTTTAAGCATGTACTTAAATCCCGTAGAGTTGAGTGGGACTTCAGTATCTGCTTAACTTTAAGGACATTCTTCATTGCTTTCCTGAGATGCTTTTCTGATTCAGTGCCCTTTTCAGCCCAGTTAAATAAATGATCAGTCATAACCATATTAATTTTAGTTATCAAGATAGTACCAGAAGGTCTGTTAAATACAGTATTGGGTCTACATGGTATGTTTATATGAAGTTCACAGGGAATATCAGGTAAACGTTGCACAGCTCTGCATTATCCAGTTAATAAACATATAAAAGATAAACAGGAATTCAATACATATTCATTTCTTATGCAGCAGTAGGAATTATAAATACTTTGTTGGTGTTTCTACAAAATAGATTTCATTATAAATAATGATTGAAAAATAGTTAAATATTAATAAATAGATTTATATAAAAACGGAATAACAAAAGGTATAACTAAGCCTTTCAACATCTACATTTCCTTTTCTGATTTTGGCTCCTTTTTCTCTTTACGTGAGTAGTTGGATGGTCCAGTAGTAGTTTTTGTAAGGTGGGGAAAAGTTCATTAACAGCTTTGCGTTGGATTTTCTTATCATTCATCTGGTTCAAAGGACAAAAGAAATAGTCATTTCAAAAGGTACTGTACCTTTATTAGCATGTGCTATGGTCTAGGCTAGCAGTTCTCAAACTTTGGATTTGGACCCCAAAGTGGGTCGTGACCCCATTTTAATGGGTTCACCGGGGCTGGCATTAGACTTGCTGGGGCCTGGGGCTGAAGCTGAAGTCAGAGCCCCAGTGCCTAGGGCTGAAGTCGAAGCCCTTGAACTTTGGCTTTAGCCCTGGGTGGTGGGGTTCAGGTTAAGGCCCCTCCACCCTGGGTCTGAAGCCCTTGGGCTTTGACCCCCACCTGGGGCAGCAGGGCTCAGACTTTGGCTTTGCCCACTCCCCACCCCCGCCATCTGGGGTGGCGGGGCTCAGGCTTCAACCCCTGTCCTGGAGTTGTGTAGTCATTTGTTGTCAGAAGGGGGCCGCGGTGCAATGAAGTTTGAGAACCCATGGTCTAAGATGTTGTACGGGGCATTACGTGATAGGGCAAAGTAACACATTGATGAAGAATAGCAATAACCCATCAACCAGTTCAGATAAGGAAGAGCAATCTTCTAATGAATTTTGTTGTCCAATTTCCAAGCTGCTTTATGACATGGTACAAGTCAACAGCATTCTATGCAACTGAGCTACTCTGTGGCTCATCATGATATATTAGGATAACGTTTGATTTACTGTGGTATTGGAGGACAAATTATTAAAGCAGAGCCATATACTGATGGCTGTAATTGAAATCAATGGAGTTAAACTGGTATTAACAGTGGAATCTGATACAGAATGTCACTTTTGGAGGCTGTCTTTTAATCCTGCTTGAGGTCCGACTATGAACTGATTACTACTTCCTCAACCCAGTTTAGGAGACAAATGGCTGTTAACTATGTAATAATCTGACGTAAGGTTAAGGTTGTCTGTTACTCTCATTGACTCTATTTTCATTCATTAATTTTTAGATTAAAATGTTTCAGATGTTAAAATGCATCAATTGAGCTACTTTGTGAGCACACATACATAATTTAAAAAAAACACAAATAAAAAACATTAACTAAAAAATTGCCTTGCAGGATATGACTAGATTGTCTTCCCCATAGTGAAAACACTTAAGAACATAAGAACGGCCGTACTGGCTCAGACCAAAGGTCCATCTAGCCCAGTACCTGTCTTCCAACAGTGGCCAATGGCAGATTCCCCAAAGGGAATGAACAGAACAGGTAATCATCAAGTGATCCATGCTCTGTCACCCAGTCCCAGCTTCTGGCAAACAGAGGCTAGGGACACGATTTATGCCCATCCTGGCTAATAACCATTGATGAACCTTTCTTCCATGAATCTGTCTAGCTCCCTTTTGAACTCTGTTATAGTATTGGCCTTCACAACAAGGCAAGGAGTTCCAGAGGTTGACAGTGCGTTGCATGAAAAAATACTTTCTTGTGTTTGGTTTAAACCTGCTACCTATTAATTTCGTTTGGTGGCCTCTTGTTCTTGTATTATGAGAAGGAGTAAATAACACTTCCTTATTTACTTTCTCTATATCACTCATGATTTTATACATCTCTATAATATCACCCCAAGATGAAAAGTCCCAGTCTTATTAATGTCTCCTCATACAGAAGTCGTTCTATACCCTTAATCATTTTTGTTGCCTTTTTCTGAACCTTTTCCAATTCCAATATATCTTTTTTGAGATGGGGTGACCACATCTGCATGCAGTATTCAAGGTGTGGGCGTACCATGGATTTATACAGAGGCAATATGATATTTTCTGTCTTATTATCTATCCCTTTCTTGATGATTCCCAACATTCTGTTCGCTTTTTTGACTGTTGCTGCACATTGAGTGGATGATTTCAAAGAACTATCCACTTAGACAAAAGCCTAGAAGAGTAAAGGGGCCTTAGACTTTGTCCTGAAAGTCAAGAAGCTGAGGCTCTTTGCCGCAAAAGGGGAATGAATTCTAGATTTTTGCCTTCATAAAACAAAAGGAAAAAAAGAAATGTCCTTACCGGAAGTTTTGCCAACTCCATTAGGTCTTTTACTTTTTTGAAGCTTTCAGTTAGGCTGTTGTTCAACGTATGCAGGGCATTGTGTATGTTCTTGACGTGCAATTTACTCGTAGCCGGACCAATATTATCAAACATTTTCAAGTACATGGAAATGATCTGGCTGAGTATGATTTTTTTTTCATTTGCCTGTTAGAAATACAGCACATAAAAGCGTTTAATGAACTTCCATCAACAGCAAAATGTAGAAAATCAAAATGAAGGCCCTCTGATGTGATCAAAGAGTACTCAGGACAGGGGAATGCAAAGATGGCCTAAAGCCTTGATTCTGGGTTGGCTGGGCCTTGAGCTGAGCACCTGGCATAAACTAAAGTATCCTGAGGGCTGTTGTAACTTGTGCCAGCTGCCGCAATCCCAAGGAGCCATTACAGCAGCCCAGTGATCAATGATACATAGGAGCTCCCTGGCTACCCACCTTTTTTCCCAGCCATATCCCCTACACTAGCAGAGAAGGCAGCAGAATGTCATAGGAGCCACTATGTCAGTTCTAAGCTACTAAGGGATCCCAGACTCTGAGGTGATTCTCCTGTGGCCAGTTACTTCGGGTTGAGAGCCACTTTGCACAAGTAGCACAATGCAAAGCAGCTGCACTGGTGCTCAAAATCTGGTTCTAAGAATGTAAGCTTACCTCTGTCCAACTTTTCAGTCTTTCTGTGAAAATAGATCCGCCCTCAGCTACATCTGACTGACTTGAATTCTGGAATGGAACATAGACATGACTTAGGAGACACCAAGATTTACTGAAAAACAAACAGGACCCTCCATTGAAATGGATGGGAGTAATAGTGAAATACATACAAGAATTATTTTTGCTTTACGGATTTTCAGCTGTTATAAGTCTTTCATCTTGGAGGAATTATACAACTACATTCACTAAACTGTCAAGTCCCACTGGTGTTCTGTTAATTGCCCAACAAATGTCATTAGTTGACTTACCTATACCTTTTCCGCCTGCAATTCATTTGATAAGCAACTAGCTACTCACAGTGTGTAGGTAGGTTACTACGTGCTCTTTGTGGATGCTGACATTAACAACTAAAAAATAAATACTAATAGACACAGCAAATTGTTCTTTGAATTGTCTGATCTAGTTTTATCTTCTTTTCTGAGGGATTTAAGGCCAGCAGTGCAAAATCAGTGGGCCTAAACCTTCATTCATTCCTTTCACAGTACTTAGGAAAATCTCCCGTTGACTTTAGCGAAGGAATGGGAATTCATTTACCTTAGTGAAAATTTTGTGTCAGTAAAGATCTCAGTGCAATAGGGTGACCAGACAGCAAGTGTGAAAAATCGGGACCGGGGTGGGGGGTAATAGGAGCCTATATAAGAAAAAGCCCCAAATATCAGGACTGTCCCTATAAAATCGGGACATCTGGTCACCCTACAGTGCAAAGGGCCCATTCAGTGTGATTCTCACATGCGGAGACGACCCGTGCCTGCCGATAGCCGGGGAGCAAAGTGAGGGCAGCTGGCTTCATCAGTGTTAGTGAGCATGATCAGTCCGTGTGAGCATGCTCAGTATATGCCAAGCAGCATATCTGAGGGGGAGGCACGTGGCGCTGCATATGCCTCCCCCCCCCGTATCGTCTCTGCTCACGTGATTCCCATGTTAAGGGTTTGAATGTGGCTTAAGTAGTGCCCATAGGCCTTCCCTGTTTGGGTGAATTGCAAAGAGCCCAGTTCTAGTAGAGGGGAACTGTCATTTCAGAGTCAGAACTCCTGTAATATCAGAGGTCTGTAAAAACTGGGGGAAAGTCCGATATCCCACTCTCAGACTGAGGGATTCAAAGATATTGTGGACTAGAGAGTATTTCGCATAGCTGGAAAACTGGTGTTCTGTATGCTATAGCTCAATGATTGCAGGGTTAGAAAATCCAGAGCTTTAAAAATATTTTTCTAGGGGAAATTTAGTTATTTTTACTAGTCCTGATAAAACATAATCCTAACAATACAGCGTGAATCATTCATTTTTTGTTTGTTCAATAATGTAATTACAGCGACTTCAATGGGATAATTTGCATACTTAAGTGCTTTGCTGGATCAGGGTTACCTGTCAATTTTGAGAAGTGCTGAGCACCTGCAGTGGGCTTGAAGTTCACTTGACTTCAGTGAAAACAGTAAGTGCTCAGCACCTCCCAGGATCTGGCCCTACATAGTCACATATACTATAATAGGAATCTAACATATAATCACAATAATTTTATTATATAAAATCAATATTGCATTTAATCTTCAAGCACTTGACAAAAATTAAACAAACCTTACAACATTCCTTTATGGTTATTACTGTACTCATTCTACTGACAGATAAACACCAAAAATCAGTGGCCGATCTGGAAATGGAAGCCCATGATCCTAGCCCCCAGTTCTTTGCTGTGGCTGCAAGAGCGTTCTGCATCTTTCATTCATTTAAGGAAATGAATTTAAAATGTAAAAAAAACAATTAATGCCCACCCCCATCCTACAGCTTTTACTCCCATTAGTAATCCCAGCTGACTGACTCCTAAGCAATCATACATTTATTAACATAACATTTACACAATCTCTATGAAAAGTGCTAATGTTGCAGATCTAGTATTCTTGCAAACATCATAATCTCAGTGTATGAAAGCAGGATTAATGTAGCAATGTTTCAAAAATACTAAAGAATAAGCACTAGGGGCCACCTTTGAGCAATGTAACAAGAAAAAAGCACCAGATGCATTTGCTAAAGCAAATGATCTCCTTTCATCTCTATCATTTTCATTTGTTCCTGTTTACATTTAACTACTACTTAATCCCCTATCACTGGCAAATGTAACTTTATCACCCTAAAACTAATGATGATCCAAGAGGTTGCATCCTAACTGTTACAAGATTTTCTCATTATGCATTGTTCCATGTAATTGATTGCTAAGGGAACTGGGAGAATGTTCCCCACCATGAAGCAGAAACAGTTGTATCAATTTTCACCAAATAGATTCAAAATACTACATTACTTTAATTAGTTCAGTTGGAGGGATCTGAGTTTTGGTGACAAAGGTGAATAGCACAGAGACATTGTCTAGCATCAAACTATATTCAAATAAACAATTAACTGTAAAAGCAAACCTACACATGTTGTAAAAGGACTATATTACGTTGATTGTCATAAACCAAACTCTAGCCAACTTTCAGTAATATTTAAGGCCAATTGGTGTCTAAAGCATAAGCAGTAAGAGAGGAAGAAGAATGAATTATTAGATGGTTATACTTACAAAGTCAGCTTTGAGTTTTTCTATATCTTCTTCTATTTTAGGAAGAATTGATTGACAAAAGAAACATCCAAAACAAGAGCTGATAGATAGAAGGATGAAGAGATAAATCTGAGGAGTCATTGCTGTGGAGACACTGAAGTAAAAATGCTGAAGTAGTTTCTGAATGTGGCTATCAGGCCTAAAGCAGGGAGTCTACCTTCTAACGGTCAGGTCTGGTATTAGAAGAAAGCCGAATAGTGATCTTCATCTGTCTTGCTGGTGGTATTTATACCTGGGTGTTGAATATTTTTATCTCATCATCAGAATTACGCATTATTCACAAGTTTTAGTAGATGAGATGGTGTTAGATAGGATGTGATGCTCATTGGTTTTATTAATAGGTATGGTTTGTGGGACTTTAGCGTTTAAAGTTTCCTTTAAATGACTAGGTCTCCCATGTGACAGAATATGATGCTCGGTTACGTGTCCAGCCCTGCCACCATTGAGGGATCCCTCGAAAGCATTTTCAACCTGGCACTGGAAATTTTCCAGATGGCTCATCAGCCCCATTTAAAGGTAAAATTTACGTGGTGTGCTGAAAAGTTTCAATGGTTTGTTTGTGGTTGGGAACAAGCAGGAAAGGAAATTCTGGTACAAGTTGGGGAAGTGGAGTCTTACAAAGCGTATATGCTGTGGCTCAGACAAGATTCTTGCAAACCATCAGAAAGCAAAGAAATCATATCATGTGGTTAAGGGGTCAGTTTGACAGTCAAGTCACTTGTCGTGTGCTTTTAAAGTAACCACTTTGATTAATGTTGGACTCTTCAGAGCTCTGAAGAATTTAAGATGATCGTTTCAATGTGATATTTTATGCAACTTAAATAGCCCTTTCTTTAAAGACAGAAATGTTTTCATAATATTTTCTTTTTTCCAGTCTAGCCTCAGTGACTGTAGAAAATGAAATCCTGATACCAATGTGAGGACATATTTTATTAAGTCTTTGACTCTGCAGGCTCTTTCTTTGTGCAAAGCAGGGCCTGCAAGGTTATGCTACAGCACAACTTCAAGTGGAGACTGTGGTTGGGTGCAAGTGAGGTTAAGCTTCACACTGAGCTGTACTTAACTCTCACCCACGTATGACTTTTTGCTTGCACAAAATTAGTATGGCACAAAAGCCCCTGGGCATGGGTGGAGAATGGGCATGTTTAAGGAGACATGGACCTAATCACAGTCCTCCTCAGAAGTGGTGTGCTATGCACTTCTGGCCTTATTCTTGCTTAGAATGGGGTGCACAGTGGGGAAATCTGCTCAATTTTGATTTGCTGGGCTCACACTCATTTTCCATGGCCATTTGTGGGAATGAAGCTTTCTTCAGACAGATGTTCATGTGTAAAGGGATCAAGCTATTTGCAAAATCTGTTTTGTGAAGAAACTGAAACCGTGTCAGGTAGAAGTAGGGTAGCATTCACCTTAGGGAAGGAGCAGGGTAGGCAGTAGAGAGAATGGAGGGATCCTTCTGGAGGGGGATTAGGGAAAAAGAAGAGAGACAGGGTCAAAAGAAGAACCAACTCATCACATGTATGGGATTGCTTCACAGAGGTTACAGAGGAGGAGCTCATTGCAGCCTTTGTAAAATTCAGCCTGAGGTGTTGAGGAGGATTGGATTGACACCTTGGCACTTTGAACTGCCCTGCAGGATCATTGCTGGAGTGAGCTACAGCCCTTGATTAAGTAAAACCATTCCCAGAGAGAAGTTATCAGTGGTTCACAGTCAAGGTGGAAGAGAATATTGAGTGGGGTCCCACAGGGATTGGTCCTGGTGTTGTTCTGTTCAATACCGTAATCAATGATGGAGATAGTGGCTGAGAGAGTACACTTATAAAGTTGGCTGATAAAACCAAGTTGGGAGGGGTTGCAAGTGCTTTGGAGGATAGCATTAAAATTCAAAATGATCTGGAGATATGGTCTGAAGTAAATAGGATGAAATTCAATAAGGATAAACGCAAAATACTCCATTTAGAAAGGATCAATGAGATGCATGCATACAAAAAGGAAAATGACTGCCTAGGAAGAAGTACTGCAGAAAGGGGTACATACATGTATGAACCACAAGCTAAATATGAGCCAACAGTGTAACATTGTTGCAAAAAAAAGCGAACATTATTTTGGGATGTATTATCGGGAGTATTGTAAGTAAGACACGATAAGTAATTTTTCCGCTCTACTCCGCGCTGATTAGGTCTCAACTGTAGTATTGTTCTGGGTGCCACATTTCAGGAAAGATGTGGACAATTTGGAGAAAGTCCAGAGAAAGAGCAACAAAAGTGATTAAAGGTCTAGAAAACATGACCTCTGAGGGAAGATTGAAAAAATTGGGTTTGTTTAGTTTGGATGAAGGATGACTAAGAGGGGACATGATAACAGTTTTCAAGTACATAAAAAGGTTGTTACAAGGAGGAGGGAGAAAAATTGTTCTTGTTAACCTCTGAGGACAGGACAAGAAGCAATGAGCTTAAATTGCAACAAGGGCGGTTTAGGTTGGACATTAGGAAACACTTTCTGTCAGGATAGTTAAGCAGTGGAATAAATTGCCTAGGGAGCTTGTGGAATCTCCATCATTGGAGATTTTTAAGAGCAGGTTAGACAAATACGTCAGGTATGGTCTAGATCAGGGGTCATGCCGGGTCTTCATTTATTCACTCTAATTTAAGGTTTCGCTTGCCAGTTGTACATTTTAACGTTTTTAGAAGGTCTCTTTCTATAAGTCCATAATATATAACTAAACTATTGTTGTATGTAAAGTAAATAAGGTTTTTAAAATGTTTAAGAAGCTTCATTTAAAATTAAATTAAAATGCAGAGTCTCCCGGACCGGTGGCCAGAACCTGGGCACTGTGAGTGCCACTGAAAATCAGCTTGCGTGCCGCCTTCGGCACGCGTGCCATAGGTTGCCTACCCCAGTCTAGATAATATTTAGTCCTGCCATGAGTGCAGGGGACTGGATTAGATGACCTCTAAGAGGTACCTTCCAGTCACTGCATTTTTGTCACAGCCGATTTAACGTCAGCAGCAGTGCTAGTGTGACCCAGCCTGCTAAGGTAGGGAACCATACCTCCCATGTCCACAGCAGACTGCAGATGTTCAAGTGAAAGCAAATTGATTTTCTACTACAGAACATTTGTTCTGCAAAAGGTATAAAATATAAACCAAGGATGACAACTCAATTTGAAAAATGGGGCTACTCCAACTCACCCTTAAGCAAGTAGATCTTGCTTAGGAACAAAGCCATAATTGAATACAACTGTTGTGTCATCATATGTGGCAACAAGACATTTGAGAGTGAAGGAGATGGAAACAGTTGTGCTGTGATGACTAGCACTAGTGCTAAGCTGTCTTCTGAGCAGCCAGCCTGCCAAGTGCCAATGTCTGCGTATTGAGGCTAGAAGTCTCAGGCTTACTTAGATTCTCTCTCTCTCTCTTTGACTTTTCAATTATCAATTCAGTTATTAAATGCTCTCCAGAAAAAAAAGGCAACATGTTTCCCAGGTAAATAAGACAATTGCTGTGGGTGTTGTAAATGGAGCACATATTGTTTATGGTCAGAGTCCCTTTACGTTATCCATCTCCTGTGAGTAAATGGCACCAGACTACTATCAGTATTAGCATCTTTCTTTCTTTGATAAGAAAATCCTTGATGTGGGCCATCCCCAGATCAGTGCTTTTCTCTAGATGCGCTGACCTCATCTGCATCATCCTGAGGTTGGACAACTGCCTGCATCACATTCTCTTAACTCAACTGGGGCCTGCAGTCCCTGGGATCCTGTTTTTCCCAAACAAAGTAATCAGAACAGACTACTCTTGGCTAGTACTAGCAGATCTTCTGCACAGAAATATCATTGTGTCAAATTGTTAGGAGTATCCGAGTTGAGTTGATACCATGGGGCCTAAATGTGTCTTTGTGCTGGATCCCTTTCTCCCTCCACTTCCACTCCCATTGTGCTGATGAGCAGGAAAAACAATTACAAATACAACAACAGAGAGAGAGATCTTCTAACATTTTCTCCAGTCCTGGACATGGAGGCTGTTATGAATAGTCAATCACTCCCTTTCCAGCTAGGACTATTCATGTATCCATGCTGCAATTTCTGTGTGTCAGATGCCAAAAGGGATAGATGACAAAAAAAATGAAAGTCAAAAAATTGAAAGAACAAAATGCCCTTATTCTACGTGGAATTCTGTTGTGTATATGAAACAGCACAACACTGTGGTTGCGCCTCAGAGCCCAGACCAGAACCCTGACATGGAGGACACAGCCTATTACAAGGATGTGACTATGTCTTTCCCAACTAAATCTGTAGATTTGTGGATCAGAGAACAGAAATTGGGGATCATTAATTCAATAAATGCACTTGGTTAATTTATGAAATATTGCTGCAAATGAGATGAGACTTGGTGTTTACCAACAGTGCAACACAGGGGAGCCTGTGTCCCAGAACACCAGGACAGAGCCCTGACATTGACACAGTTAAATGAGATGGCCTAAATTGCATCCTTGTCTTTTTCAGCATTTTATGTGACCTTTTACAGCTGAGACTAGATGTGCATATACCAGTTGCAATTACTTGGTGTGACTATTACAAGAGAACATTCACTTTAAATCTGTCCCACCCAATGATATCATAATAACCTAATATTTCTAGCAATGGTGTCTCAGGCAAGGTTTGGCTCGGGTGACTTGGAACGGTGTAAAACAATCTAAAACGTCCTAAATCCTGCTGGCCTAGCTCTTCCTAACTCCGCAAACTGCTCCCAACCTCTCCTTGAGAGAGTCAAAGACCCAGCAACTTGACCATGCCCACTCCGTCTATTGCAGTGGTGCTCCTCCCCTCGGGAGCGAGAAGAAAGATATGATTAAGGTGAGCAGCCACACAGTAATAATACCAAATAGCAAATTCATGCAGTGAACACAGCAGGTGCACAATCCATAGATTTGCATTTGCATTGCTGAAATGTTGTTGACATAAAACATTCATTGAATACTTGTCAGTAGCCAAGCATTTGTGAAAATCAAAGTCTGGTCATGAACAATCAGGAAACAGAAAAAGGGGCAACATTTTTTTCCAGCAAATGTTTGGCCAGAATTAGTTTGCACAACTCTGTTTCTGCTGCCAGGCTGGAATAACTTGTTGGCCACATAGCCCCTCTCTCCTCAATGCAAGATTAGGTTCTCCCCAGCACTCTGTCCTATTCATCACTTCTTATCCTGCTCTCATGTGAACCATGCTCCACACCTGTGCTGTGAATGGTCAAGCCTCAAAAAGTGGTTTAAGTTCTAATTATTAACTCCTTCAGCTGGCTATTAACTATTTCAGAAGCAGCCAGAAGAAAAACCAAAGCATTTTTTTCACTTTGCTGCCTGTAAGTCACCTGATCATTCAAGCAAAAGTAGAGGTTTCACATTTATCTGTTCAAGCAGCACCTGACAGCAATTTCCACCAGTGGCGTCCTTGGAAAGATGCTCATTCTGTAATATGCTCATTCCGTTAAACAGAAAGAGCTGATGACTATATTACTGTATAATGTCTGGTTAAAGAAAAGCTCACTGTTTTAATGAGCGTTGTTCTAGCTCTGATATTTACATGGGTAGGATTTGTAAACCTGTTAATACTTCCCAAATAAATAAATGAAGAGTAAAGGAAAATCAGGGTGCCCACAGCCTTGGTCTGAGTAGGCATTTATATTTAGCCTGACCTTTTTGAGAGCTATTCCATTATCCCTTCCATCCTTTTGTTCTTTTATTCATCCCCCACTTTTAAAAGGCCCCACTTTGAGGAAACTTTCCCTTGTGGGTGAGGTGGATGTGGCTCCCTTAAAACTTGTCAGAGCCTCTCCGCAAGTGCTAGCCAGGAGTCATTGAAAAGCAACTTAAGGAAATCACTTTCCCCTTTAGCTGTCTCAGGTTGGAGCTTAGCTGAAATTTCCCTGTGATTGCTGGACAGGCCTTAAATTACAGCAGCGATGAGTCAACCTCCAATGGAGTTGGATTGCAAAAGGCATCCAAGGCCTCATCTAAAATGAAGAATTATGTTATGCGTAACATTAATATTTGGCCATGTCTCACTAAATTTCCCAGGAGCTTTGTAATGATTTAGAGCAAGCAGAAAGGAAAGGGTTTATTTTCAAAGTGTACCACTAAACACCGTGATAAACAGAATCTTGATCATTTTAAGTACAAAGTGGAAATGGGGGTTAAGTATTAGTTGCTCTGCAGCTGACCAAATGAGAATATAGAAATACCCTAAAACATACTGTGTACAATTTAGTGAGTTCAAGACCCTTTATCATGAATAGCTATTGTTCAATGCATGGATTTTGCCTAGTATGCCAGGGAAGGGAGGAAGAGACTGTAAGGAGCCTCTTTTCTCCCTTCTGTGCAGAAGTAGGGCAGGTCTCTGTGCTTCCTTGTGCATCAGCCAGGGTGAAGACCCAGCTGTCAAGCTACAATAGATGGTATTCCATGGCTCCACTCTGGTTTGGAAATGTAGCTAGGCCTTCAGCTACCCTGTGTACACGATGCTGTGGGGAGAAGTGGTGTGGGGACTTCATACTGCTCTTTTATGGAGCACGAATAATGTCTCCTGTGGAGCATACTGGCCCAGGATCATCATGCCCTTTACAGGCTGGATGGCTCAGACCTTCTTCGCCACCTCCGCAGTATGCCTCACTGTCATAAAGGCAAGATTAAGTTGGATGCCTACTACCTGGCATTTCATTGACCAAGACTGACATCCCCATACTGATGGATGCAATGAGGTAAAGCCAACATGCTTCCATTTATGCTGAGTGGGTCCTTCTGCACAAGCACATTGGAAAGCAGTTATGTGGTTGATATGGATGTTTACTACCAGCCTCTGCCCTCCACCCACTCCAACCTTCTATATTTTGGAATATTCTGATGTATCTCATTAGTGGCCCACTGTCAGGGGCGGCTCTAGGCACCAGCAAAACAAGCAAGTGCTTGAGGCGGCAAATTACCAGGGGTGGCATAATGCTGGGGCCCCAGCTCTGACTTGAGGCAGCGTCCTGGGCTGGATCCTGACCGCCCTTTGTTCTCTGACCGGGTGCCGCCGGGGCTGTGCAGCAGGATGGGGGGAACCGGCTCAGTGGGGAGTGTGTCCCTGCCACTCTCTCATGGGCAGCAGCCAGCCCCCCTCAGGCAGGAGCCAGTAGCACGGCCCTGCCCCAGTCGCGGAGCGCAGGGGGTGGCAGCGGAACATGGTGGCTGGGCAGGCCACTCCTCCAGTGCCGGCTGTGGGCTCCTCCTCGGCTTGTCCCCGCCTCTGCCTCCTCCTCCCTGCGCTGCCTCCTGCCAGGGGAGGGGAGCAGCAGCCCGGGCTGAGCCGAACTCATGCCGCTGCGCAGGCCAAGCCCACGGCCAGCTCACAGTGGTCCCAGGGAGCGGGAGACCTGGGCACGCTGCCCTGCGATCATCAGACACCGGCTGCTCTGCCCCAGGCCCCAGCAGCCAAACCCCGCAGCCACCCCAGCTCGCTCTGCGTGAGTGCTACAGGCAGTGCCCCCCGCCCGGCTGGCTCTGTCCCCAGCCACGCCGTGGGGTGACTGCCCAGGACTCTGGGGTGTTGCTGAGGCTGCCCCAAGCCAGGCTCCCTGGGGTCCGCTGCCCCTCCAGCCACGGGGGCCCTAGGCCAGTGTGGGAGCCAAGCCACAGCCCTGCTCTCAGAGCCTCCTCCCCTCCCCGTGATGCATAGCAAGATGTGGGACCGTGGGCAGGGCTGCTACAGCCATTTCAGACTGGGATTGGTGCCAGGGGAGCAGAGGTCATTGTGCCCTTGCTGGAGGGACCCCCTCCCCGCCCCCACACCCGCTGCTTGCTCCTGCCGGCACGGGGCTGTGACACCCAGCTCCTGAGGGCAGCACCAAGCCCCTGGCATACTTTGTGGGGAAGGAGAGACAGGAGGCAGAGCTGTTCGGTGTCTCCCACACAGCTCCAGGCCCCTCTGGCTACTCGGCAGCAACAGCCAGGCTGGGTAGTGCACCAGCAGCGTGACTTGGTCTGACCCACACGGACCACATGAGCCCTGGAGTATAAATCCATCAATGGCTATTAGCCCAGATGGTCAGGGATGCAATCCCATGCTCTCGGTGTCCCTAAACCTCTGACTACCAGAAGCTGGGACTGGACAACAGTGCGTGGATCACTCGATAAATTGCCCTGTTCTGTTCATTCGCTACAAAGCATCTGGCACCAACCTTGTTGGAAGACAGGATACTAGGCTAGATAGACCATTAGTCTTACCCAGTATGGCCATTCTCATGTTCTTAACCCTGGGGGTGAAAAACCTACTATGCAGAAAAAGGAAGGAACTCCCAAATCTCATGTCATTTTCAGATGAAAGGGATGTCTGTGGAAAAACTGCACAAGAGTAGTCATAACAGCTAACCCCAAGTACAGTCAGTGTTCGTGAACATACAGAGGCCTGGTCTACACTAGGGAGGGGGTGTCGATGTAAGATACGCAACTTCAGCTACAGGAATACCGTAGCTGAAGTCAAAGTATCTTATTCCGACTTACCTCCCATCCTCACCGCGCGGGATTGACGTCCACGGCTCTCCGTGTAGACTCCGCTACCGCCGCTTGCTCCGGTGGAGTTCCGGAGTCAAAGGGAGCGCGTTCGGGGATCGATATATCACGTCTAGAAAATCGATCGCTACCCGCCGATACGGCGGGTAGTCTGGACGTACCCTGAGAATGAAAGTCCTGAAACCAGAGTCTGAGGGTCAGCTACCAAGGGATAAAAGCCCTGTAGCTTGGCCATGACTGGCCTGGGTCAGGTGACTTGAGCTCATGGGGCTTAGGCTGCAGAGCTAAAAATCACTGTGTAGATGTTTGGGCTCAAGCTGGAGCCCAAGGTCTGGGACCCTCCACCCTTGCAGGGTCCCAGAACTCAGGCTCCAGTCCGAGCCTGAATGTCTACATGGCAAGTTTTCAGCCCCGGAGTCTGAGCCCTCAAACCCAAGTCAGCTGACTGGGCCAAGTCATGTGTTTTTTTATTCCCATGTAGACATACCCTAAGTGGATTTTTCCACAAATAGTCTCTCAACTCCACCTGCTACTCTCCAGACATCTGCATCTTGAAAGTTCCACATCTCCTGCACCAGAATATTGTGTTGCAGTGCTGCCCATTCTCACAATTTTATTATGAGTCTCACAATATTTGGTGTTTTTCTTAAATCCCCAGCCACTGGAGTATGTGATTACATGAGAATCCCAGCTTTCATTAAACACAGAAGTAACTTTCTAGCCTTCGTGGTTGCAGAGAAAAGCTTGAAAATGTGAACCCTAAAAGCTAATAATCAGAAGGCAAATAAAAAGAACCGCACATTTATTATTTTTTAAAATCTGATGATTTTAAGACAACCTCTTGATTTTGGGGGGCCTAACTCACAAATACTTGATGTTGGCAACACTTGAAACATTGATGACTAACTGCTGGCACTGTATGAAAGCACTGATACAGTTGCTTTTGCTATCAAGCAAGTTAAAAATATTGTGCAACCATTTTCCTATGAATTTAGTTTAGATAATCTGGTTTTAAAAATAATATAGAGGCATTCCTGCTTTCATCTGGTTTAGCAAAAGCAAGTCTTCTCTAGTTATGATAAAGTGATATGAGCAAATATAAATTTTATTCTGTACTTTTATTGAATACCGAGTAAAATATGCAAGGTCCCATTGCTATTATGTTGAAAGAGTCATTACTGTACCCAGATGTAAATTTATTTTTTAATTTTAAATTTTAAAGCTAGCTTTAATCAGTTACGAGTTTTGAGTTGTTTTTAGTGTCTTTTTTTTTGGCTGCATTGTACTCTACAGAGGAATGGCTTCTTATTAAAACTAGTTATCCCCTAAAAAGTATCCTCCGTGAGCTGATAGTCCTTTCCAAATTAGCACTGTTCTAACCGGGACAAGGACTATGGTATTTCCATGAAGAGTGATGTAGGTTTTAGAAAGACATTTATTTAATTAACAGCCAGAAATGCTTTAGAAAATAAACATGTAACTAATGCGCCTGTAATCTAGCGTGACTAGAGTCTCTCAGCCTTGCGACTGGTTCTTGTCTCAGAGTCTGAATGAGTCCGTGAGAGTCACTAAGCACTGCATGGTCTCCAAAAGTATCTCTAGCAGCTGTGCACTTCTCCATGAAGTTTATAACACAAGAAACTTCTTGTTTGGTTTTGCATGCTCTTCTGCCAAAGTCAGGATGGCCCTCCGCAATAACAATAACCTGCAATAACAGCTTCATCCTTGACTCATCTTAGCATTCTGTTTTTGCATTCACAGTAGCTCCTATGCCCTACCAAGTCAGGGAAAATTTAAGGGTCCCTCATTCATTCTGCCCTAATTCTCCTTTGGCACTCCTTGTGGCTCAGAGACAATAACCATGTTAAGACTATAGTTTTTATTAGGGCTGGCTAATAAATTTAAACTTTCTGATGTAAAACATAAAAATTCACAAAACCAGCTCTACTTTTTATATTAATAGGGGCCCAGGTAGCTCACACGTAGCAGTAATGTTATTGCTGGTTACATATTCATGTCCCCCATGTCCGTGTTTGAACTACTGCAAAGACTTTCTCAGTCACTTGATTTTTGGAATAAAAAATACTATTGCTCAAATTTGGAAATGCAGAACTCCTCCTCTCATCTCTATTCTCCCTGCCACTCCAGAGAAAGGGATAATTTTGTTTAGTCTAAGAATAAGTAAATTAATTTGGTTGCTTGATTACAAATCAAGCAACCAAATATCTTGCTGTGTGGATGTCATTCCACAACTACTTTGTTAATGCTCTTTGTCTATCAGACTTTCCACTGTTTCATTTGAATAAGATAATTGACTAACTTCTGTCCCTTGCTTTATCCCAGGTTATGAGATATATTTAGAAGTTGTATAAAGCCCTCTCTGAAGCGTAGAAATGTCCTTAAAATCAATACACTGTACAATTTAAAATCAGTGCAACAATGTTCATAAACGCCCGTTGGCCAACTTCTGCCATTTTTTTCACCCATTTCAGACAATTTCACTGAATTCCATTGAATTCTGTTGATGTCCATAGGGTTATGGGTCATGTAAATCAGAGCAGGACTGGGCCAATGAAATGCAAATCCTTTGGCCTCAGACATTATATTCACAATCACAGATTCTTCCCCCTCCCCAGATCAATATCGTATTGGTCAGTCATCATTCATTATTTGTTGTTTGTGTGTGCGTGTGTATAGATGTGTGCCTGTGTCACATATGCAGGTCTGTATGAATACACGTGTGGTTTTAATTTGTTTTCTCTTTCTAGCTTTGTAAAAGCCAAATCCTTTAAGGAGTTCTGAATAAGCAGATTCTGTGCCAGCAGAGAGCTCTGCTGAAGTCAATGGGGAATTCATGCAGGGGCAAAGGTTTGCCTGTGTAGATCCAGTTGCAGGATCAGGCCCTGTTATAGTACCATGAGTCTCAGATTGCCCAGATCCATCCAGGAGTTCAGGGCCACTTTCCCTGATCCAAAGCAAGGATGAGTTTGTATTAGCTTTCCACTACAGCTGTCTGCTGCCTCCACAGATATCTCTGGTGTCTAATATTCACTTTCCTTTTCACAACATCTTATGCATTTCCCAAGAAAATACCCCCTAAACTTCCACCTCCAGATTGTGTGATATCCTCACTTTATATACGCTATTATTTTTAAAGGGATTGACAAAAGAATACACTAGAGTTTCTCAAGGTCTTAGTAATGAACTACAGATCCTTTTTCATGTAGGTTCCTGTCTGGTGACAGAAACTCATTATCATCTGATACTTATTTTAGGATCCATGTGAAACAAGTTAGAGAATACAGTCAACTTCCTAGTGGACAGGTGTCCACATCATAAAAACCACCATCATAGTCAGTTCTTTGTTAGAAATTCAGTCAAGAGCTGAACTTTGAACAAACGACCTCGGTTTCCGGTACTGTCAATGTAGCACTTTTCATAAGATTTTACTTCAAATAGAATTTTGGTTAAAAAAAATCATCTGCCGATCTTTTAGGCTTTTCTACCCTCTCATTGAGCCTGCCCCACTCATTTTCTTAACATGACAAGTCTATTGAACTCTCTTCATGTGTTAATGGTTTGATGATTCACTGCTTTTTGTCACATTGGATTTTATTTATTTCCATTCTTTAAATTAAAAAAGTCTCCATCCCATTCTCTGGGTGAACTTGCACAATTCAGCTTTCACAGTTAAAAATGCCCTAACTGTACAGATTTGTGTGTCATTAATCATTCATTTGTGTGTTTACTTTATAAGAAATTACCAATAAATATAATACATAGCAATGCATGTTTAATTGTACTCGTATGAGTTGGATTGCCAGCTAGGAATCTTTTCTTTTTACTTGTTTCAAAAAGCACCATTAGTGGCCCTGAATAATAACTTAATAAGGTGAATGTCCACATGTGAATGTGTGTATGTCTGTTTGTAATTTAATTATAAATATTAAGGACAGCTTAGGAGATATTTGTGAAATACCTGAATGGACTTTCCTTGTCATAGCCATTTAGAAATGTATAAGGGAGTTTCCTAGTTTCCTACTTGCAGTGTGATGCAATCCCTTCTTTTAAAATGATCCATTATATTGTTTTCGGTGGGGTTTCCCCTCACCGTCCCTGCTCTTTTATTGCCATTCATCATTGTGGTGACTAAGCAAACCATTTTTCTTTAATCACAGAAATAGGAGTACCCATGGCAAAGCAGGTATGCAAATTCAGACTTACCTCATCTGTCCTGCCTCTGGATCATTATGAGTGGGTGAGAAAATCTGTTGTATATCAATCCAGCCACAGATGCCAGTTTACCTTAAACTGGGCTTGTTAATGAAAATTTGACTGCCAAGAATTTCCAGTTCAGGTTTGAATTTTAAATACAAACCAGAAATGTGCAACAACTTTAGTTTCTAGATGCCGTGCAATAAACTAAAGTGACACTGTGCAGCCATGATGTGTTTCCTCTTGATGTGACAGGAAATAAGACTGCCTATTGAAAAGCTACTGTGGGCAGCCTGTGAATACATTTTATAAGTTACACTTCTTGTCTTTTCAGAGATCTTAACTACTGAAGTTGAGATGCCTTGGGTGGGTGCTTGAGAATATATTGATTTAGATACTCTGAAAATCCCTAAAACTCAAAAAAAAAAAAATTTAACGAGTAAATGAACATGAAATAACATTTAGAACACCAAAGAATTTAGCGGAAATAATTTGTTTCTGCTTCTTTGAGCATGGCATCGAGTCTCCGCCCCAAAGAGCTTATTGACCTATTCATAAGATGAGAAAACAACGGGTGGGCAAAACAAATGTGGAGAAGAACAAAGTCAATAATTAATTACCAGAATTTCACATAATCAAAACATAAACAGCACTGCTTGCAAGTGGCAATTTTTTTTTAATGTTTAAAAACATCTGTATGAATTAAACATTTGTTTGGAATTGGATAGCTTTCCTTATGCAGGTGCCAATCCTGCAAACACTTACACATCTGCTTAACTGTATGCATGTGAGTAGTTATGGACTTCAGTGCAGCTGTTCACAAGTGCGAAGTTAAGTATTTGCAGGATCAGGGCCACCGTTTTCAATAGTGCTGACCTTCCTAAATATAACCAGACTAGAAGCCCATACTGTCAGGCCACATCTTACTTTTTTTTCGCCCCTGATGGATAGATTCTTAAATAGATAATTAAAAAATTATTAAAAAAAAAATTCTACATCACAGGTTACTGTCTATGCTGAGGGTAACACTGGTAACTTGTCAGGAAATGTGCTTAAGCAATGGGATCTTTCGGGTATTGCTGGGAATGTAAAAATGCTGACTATGATATGGTTAGTCGTCTAATAATGGCAGCTGACGTTTCATTAGATTTTTGTGAGTGCGATTGTATTTATTTAATAGTTTGGTAAAATGCATCAAATCCTGGGTGATATCTATGAAAAACATGTACATTAAACATTTGCAGGCTACTACTTGGTCTCCACCACTTTTTACATACAAGGGGTCTGCAGGGTTCTTGCCTCAGTCCCTATGCACCTTCAGTACAGTACATGGCTATGTTATTCAGAATCAATATACAGTACAGCCCTTCTTAGGTTTAAAACCCTAACAAAAACATGTACAAATCAAATTACGTACGTTCAGATTGTTAAAGGTTCATAACTCGGTCAAATCAAAATTAGTTTTTGTCAAAACACCGAAGGCCCCGTATTTCCACACCAAGTTTCAGCTGTCAAAACCCAGCCATTTTGGCTGTATAATTGCTCAGAAAAGGACACAAGACATTTTTAAAATTGGAGAGAAGTGCGGATTTTTTTCACTCCCTCACAATGAAAAATGGCAAATCAGTTTTGCCTGGATACTTCAGAAATGTTCGCCTTTTGGCAGATTCAAGCCTCGAATGTTTCACCATTTGAAAAGTTCTGAACAACAAAAAGCAGAGTCTTAGAATGGAACTGTTCTGCAACCTTAGCCAAGATGATCACATATACTGCAGTGCTTCACATAAATAAAATGTTCTATAAATAACAATAATTGTAGCATAATGCCTTGAATTACACCTAAGGAAGGCTGAGCTGTACAGACAGCCTCATCCCCTGCATGTATTGCGTATACAAGAATGTGATGGGAACAGGACATGGGTCAGCTGGGAAAGGGGTGGATTCACAGGATCCAGCGCTGCATGGGTTTGGTGGCCCGCCTGCTATGTCTCACATGGTTGCTCTGGGTTAGGGATGCCCAGGACTACTTCATGTATGGGTAGAAAGTGACTCCCCAGCTAGTCTGTGACTCTGTGTGGGGTATGTTTCTTGCTCACTCCAGCTAGCCAAACTGAGCACTGTGCTGAGGTCCTTATTATTAAAATACATACTTTAGAAAGAAGTGAACTGCTATACATCTGTAAAGACATACTGGAGCTTTATCACAATGAAAGTGGATTCATAGTTTTGGAGGCCAGAAGGTATCATTATGATTATCTACTCTGATGTCCTGCGTAACACAGGCCATAGAATTTCACCCAGTAATTCCAGCACTTGTTGTCAACCTAAAACATACAGAAAGAGATCTGGTCTTAAATTACAGGCTCCAAGTGATAGTGAATTTACCACTTTGCCTGTTGAGCTTTTCTAATGGTTAATTACTCTCACTTAAAAATTTACATTTTATTTCCAGTTGACCTTTGCACCATTGGATCCTGTGCTTTCTTCTGCTTGAGTGAAGAACCCTATAGCATCTTCTCCCTGTGCAGGTAATTATAAAACATGATTAAATTGCCTCTTCTTAACCCTCTCTTTGATAGGGCTAAATAGATTGAGTTCCTTTAGTGCAGGGGTGGGCAAACTTTTTGGCCCGAGGGCCACATTGGGGTTTCAAAACTGGATGGAGGGCTGGGTAGGGAAGGCTGTAGATCCACATGTAGGTTGTCCCCAGACAGCCTGGCCCCCACCCCCATCTGCCCCCTCCCACTTCCCGCCCCCGACTGCCCCCCTCAGAACTCCTGACCCATCCAACCCCCCTACTGCTCCTTGTCCCCTAACTGCCCCCTCCTGGGACCCCACCCCCACCCCTAACCGCCCCCTGGGACCCTATCCCCTATCCAACTCCCCCCTGCTCCCAGTCCCCTGACTGCTCCGACCCCATCCACAGCCCCACCCCCAACAGGCCCCCTGGGACCCTACGCCTATCCAACCCCCCCTGTTCCCTGACCATCCCCCCCCCCAGAACCTCTGCCCCATTCAACCACCCCCTGCTCCCTGTCCCCTGACTGTCCCCCGGGGCCCCCCACCCCTTATACAACCCCCCAGCCCCAGCCCTGGCCCACTTACCGTGCCGAGCAGAGCATGCAGAGCAGTATGTCTGGCTGCCGTGCTGGCCAGAGCCAGACATGCTGCCGCTCTGCTTGGCAGGAGCGCGCAGCTCCGCCGCCCAGAGCACTGCCCGCACAGCGGCGTGGCTCTGTGGGGGAAGAGGGACAGCGGGGGAGGGGCCAGGGGCTAGCCTCCCCGGCCGGGACCTCAGGGGCCAGGCAGGACGGTCCTGTGGGCCGTAGTTTCCCACCTCTGCTTTACTGTCTCATTGCAAGGCATGTTTTCCAGACCCCCCTCAATTACGCTTATAGCTTATCTCCAAACCCTCTCCAATTTTTTAATAGTGTTTTAAAAATGTGAACACCAGGACTGGCCAGTCTACTACTGGTGAATTCATCGGTGCAATATACTGAGGTCATATCAGCTACTTCCTCCTGCTCAGTATTCCCATTTATGCACCCAGGAATCATGTTCATCGGGATTCATGCTTCTTTTACCACAGTATCATACTGGCTTTCAATGGGGGTTCCCTAAGACCTGCCCAGAGTCACTCTTGCCACAATGCACTCCCCCATTCATGTGTGGCCTACATTTTTGGGTGAAATCCTAGTTCCATTGAATTCAATGGCAAAATTCCCATTCACTTCAATGATGCCATGATATTACTTTTTACTCCTTGATATCTGACCTTGCATTTGGCTGTATTAAAACACATATTATTTGATAGTGCCCAGTTTACCAAGCAACTCAGATCACTCTGTGTTAGCAACCTTCCTCCTCATTATTTACCACTCCACCAGTCAGCTGCAAACTTTATCAGCAAGAATTTTTTATTTTCTTCCAGATCACTGAGGATAATAATGAATAGTGTATAACTGAGAACCAGCCCCTGCAGGCCTCCACTTGTTGACAATTCCCCATTATTAACAAAAGAACATAAGAATGGCCCTACTGGGTCAGACCAGTATCCTATCTTCCAACAGTGGCCAGCGCCAGGTGCCCCAGAGGGAATGAACAGAACAGGTAATCATCAAGTGATCCATCCCCTGTCGCTTATTCCCAGCTTCTGGCAAACAGAGACTAGGGTCACCATCCCTGCCCATCCTGGCAAATAGCCATTGATGGACCTATCCTCCATGAATTTATCTAGTTCTTTTTTGAACCCTGTTATGGGCTTGGCTTTCACAACATCCTCTGGCAAGGAGTTTTACAGGTTGACTGTGCATTGTGTGAAGAAATACTTCCTTTTATTTGGTTTAAACTTGTTGCCTATTAATTTCATTTGGTGGCCTCTAGTTCTTGTGTTATGAGAAGTAGTAAACAATACTTCCTTATCTATTTTCTCTATACCAATCATGATTTTATAGGCCTCAATCATATTTACCCTTAGCCATCTCATTTCTAAGCTGAAAAGTCCCAGTCTTATTAATCTTTCCTCATACGGAAGCCATTCCATACCCCTAATCATTTTTGTTGCCCTTTTCTGAATCTTTTCCAATTCCAATATATCTTTTTTGAGATGGGGTGACCACATCTGAACACAGTATTCAAGATGTGGCCGCACCATGGATTTATATAGAGGCAACATGATATTTTCTGTCCTATTATCTATCCCTTTCATAATTATTCCCAACATTCTGTTCGCTTTTTTGACTGCCGCTGCACGTTGAGTGGATGTTTTCAGAGAACTATCCACAATGACTCCAAGATCTCTTTCTTGAGTGATGGTAACAGTTAATTTAGACCCCATCATTTGATATGTATAGTTAGGATTATGCTTTCCAGTGTGCATTACTTTGCATTTATCAACATTAAATTTCATCTGCCATTTTGTTGCCCAGTCACCCAGTTTTGAGAGATCCTTTTGTAGCTCTTTGCAGTCTGCCTGGGTCAGAACTATCTCTAGTTATTTAGTATCATCTGCAAATTTTACCATTTCACTGTTTGCCCCTTTTTCCAGATCATTTATGAATATGTTGAATAGGACTGGTCCCAGAATAGACCCTTCGGGAACACCACTATTTACCTCTCTCCATTCTGAAAACTGACCATTTATGCCTACCCTTTGTTTCCTATCTTTTAAACAGTTACCAATCCATGAGAGCGCCTTCCCCCTTATCCTGCGGCAGCTTATTTTGCCTAAGAGCCTTTGGTGAGGGACCTTGTCAAAGGCTTTCTGAAAATCTAAGTACACTATATGCACTGGATCCCCTTGGTCCACATGCTTGTTGACCCCCTCAAAAAATTCTAGTAGATTGGTGCGGCATGATTTCCCTTTACAAAAAACATGTTGACTCTTCCTCAACAAATTATGTTCATCTATCTGTCTGACAATGTTGTTCTTTATTATAGTTTCAACCAGTTTGCCTGGTACTGAAGTAAGGCTTACAGGCCTGTAATTGCCGGGATCACCTCTGGAGCCCTTTTTAAAAATTGGCCTCACATTAGCTATCCTCCAGTTATCTGGTACAGAAGCTGATTTAAATGATAGGTTACAGACTACAGTTAATAGTTCTGCAATTTCACATTTGAGTTCCTTCAGAACTCTTGGGTGAATACCATCTGGTCCTGGTGACTTATTGCTGTTTAATTTATCAATTTGTTCCAAAACTTCCTCTAATGATACCTCAGTCTGGGACAGTTCTTCAGATCTGTCACCTAAAAAGAATGGCTCAGGTTTGAGAATCTCCCTCACATCCTCAGCCATGAAGACTGATGCAAAGAATTCATTTAGTTTCTCCACAATGGCCTTATCGTTCTTGAGTGTTCCTTTATCATCTCGATTATCCCGTGGCCCCACTGGTTGTTTAGCAGGCTTCCTGCTTCTGATGTACTTAAAAAAAAATTGCTATTGTTTTTTGAGTCTTTGGCTAACTGTTCCTCAAATTCTTTTTTTGGCCTCCCTACTTATATTTTTACACTTCCTTTGCCAGAGGTTATGCTCCTTTCTATTTTCCTCACTAGGATTTAACTTCCACTTTTTAAAGGATGCCTTTTTGCTTCTCACTGCTTCTTTTACATTGTTGTTTAGCCACGGTGGCTCTGTTTTGGTTCTCTTACTATGTTTTTTAATTTGGGGTATACATTTAAGATGAGCCTCTGCTATGGTGTCTTTAAAAAGTTTCCACACAGCTTGTAAAGATTTCACTTTTGGCGCTGTACCTTTTAATTTCTGTTTAACTAACCTCTTCATTTTTGTGTAGTTCCCCTTTCTGAAATTAAATGCTACAGTGTTGGGCCACTGTGGTGTTTTTCCTGCCACAGAGATATTACATTTAATTATATTATGGTCACTATTACCAAGTGGTCCAGCTATATTCACCTCTTGGACCAGATCCTGTGCTCCACTTAGAATTAAATCAAGAATTGCTTCTCCTCCGGTGGGTTCCAGGACCAGCTGCTCCAAGAAGCAGTCATTTAAGGTATCAAGAAACTTTATCTCTGCATCCCATCCTGAGGTGACATGTACCCAATCAACATGGGGATAATAGAAATCTCCCGTTATTATTATTATTGAGTTTTTTATTTTAATAGCCGCTCTAATCTCCCTGAGCATTTCACAGTCACTATCACCATCCTGGTCAGATGGTCGGTAATATATCCCTACCACTATATTCTTATTATTAGAGCATGGAATTTCTCTCCCTAAGATTATATGGTACAGTTTGATTCATTTATGATTTTTACTTCATTTGATTCTATGCTTTCTTTCACATATAATGCCACTCTCCCACCAGCACGACCTGTTCTGTCCTTCCAATATATTATTAAATTATTATGGTTAGTCAGTAGTTTAAATGTACAGGAGTAGAAAATATATTGCAAAAGGTACTACAGATGGGTCAGTAATGTAGAAAAAATAACATGCAATTGAGAAACCGTATTATGGCCCCGATCATCCGCCATGTTAGAGTTCCACTTGAGGTAGGAGGTAGAACAAAGGTGACTTTTTAAATGCGGGGGATAAACTTTGTATGTGCACTAAGGTATTTCTTAATTTAAAATTCGCGTAGGCTGCTCTTCTCCAGTCATCGTTTTGATCATCCGCTGGTTTGGAATTCACATCTACTATAATTGATTATAGAGAATTTTACGTAAAACAATCTTTCCTCTCATGCAGGAAGAAAAACAAACTGACTTTTCCACTGACACAGCACACTGTGGTTTCTCTTCACAAATGGTTTTCCTCATATGTAAAGGGTTACACTGCTAATATTATCAAGTGAGTAATTTACCAAGCCTGTGGTTTATCTCTGTAATCTCTTTATCATCTGGAAAGTGCCGCTGGTTATTCCTTAGGTGTTACACAGGAACAGAGAAACCCATTAGCATTTGACATGATAAAATTTATCTAGGAAATGTAACTTGGTTCTTCACTCGTGGTTAGGGACCAAGAGCTGTGGTGGTGCGCGCATACCATTGGTTTTTTCAGGGCTGTTGTAAAGAAGGAAATAACTAGCAATGGTATAGTAATACTAAATTTGTGCTATTATACATCATCTTCAACAAAATGCTGACCCTGAATTGTATAACTAAGATTTATGTCGTTGATCGGTGGTGACTGAATCACCCAATCATAGTAGTTAGCAACAGAAATGACTTACTACACACTTCTCTGCTGCAACTGAGGTTATTTCCCACTCCTCCCCTCCCCCGCCCTGCCCAGTAGAGAACATATCAGACACGTTTCTTCTGTAAGTACCAACAAACCTTAAAAGAAAAATGTTGGGGACTCTTAACTATATTAATCAGTTAACAATAATGATAATAATAGTAATAATAATAAATGTTGCATTCCTCTAAAAACATGTCTAAAGGCCACTGGAGACCTAACTAAATAGCTAAAAATATGACAATCAACTATAAGGCAGTTTAAAAAAATGGGTTGAAGTTCAGAAGAACACTAACTTTTGGATACCTTGATGAAGTTCTAAATGAAACCTCCAGACCTATTGGTATTCACCCATTATCAGCATATTTTATAGCTACAGTGTTTGTATAATTCAGTTTATGTGATCTAGAATCTGACAAAAGTGGTACACTAAGCAAGTTGGTTCCCAGATTGGTCCCAAGAAATGAGTTAGTATTCTTGGAATTTGAAGTTCCTACAGTACACACCTTTAGATACAAAGATCCGGTAATGCAGTTGTGGAAATTCCCATTTAAATTTTTTAATCAGGCTCTGCCAGTTACAGTTGGCAGCTAGATTTTGGAACAATACACTGGGACTGCTAGTCCACTGATTCTACTGATCCTGCAATAGAAGCTATCAGTTAGAGACCAATAGACATCAATTGAAGATCCAATGGAGTCTACTGGAATTTCCACTAATGCCCCACCACCAGTCTATGGGTATAATCCAACCCCCTTGAAGTCAATGGAAAGACCCCCATTAACATCAATGAAGCTAAATAAGGCCCTAAGTATCATATGTCTTAGATGCCTTATCCTGCTACCATTGAAATCAATGACACAACTCCCTTTGTCTTCACTAGGAATGGATTAGGATCTTGGGCCCAAGACTACAAAAGGACTTAAACATCTAACTCCCACTTTAGGTGCATAAATCCAAAATTTAAGAGCTACTGAGAACCTCAAACTTCTGCTAAGCTGCAGCCATCCTTGGAGGTGCCTAAATTTCCACTATTAGGCATGCCTGGGGCACCTAAGTTTCCATCTCTGGGCATGTGTACTGCTACCTCAGTTCTGACGGACAATGCCTATCTCATGCCCAATGCCCATTGGGATCCTCAAACCAGGTGTTGCCCCATGAATCTGACCCGTGGGGTCCAATCTGATAGAAATTTTCAAAGTATTCCTAACACCATACAAAATGGGAGAGACATCCTCGGTTAGAACATTTAGCTCAGTGGCTAGAGCACTCACTCAGGAAGGGGGAGACCTAATTTAATTCCTCCCTCTGCCTGATAAGGAAAAGGGATTTGAACATGAGTCTTTTATGAGATATTCTGATCTAGATCTCTGTCAATCTCTCCTGTTGAAGCCATTCCCTAAATAATCAAATAATTAAAAATGTATTGGGTCAGAGAGAGAGAGAGAATGAGAATGACTCTATGGTCCAGTGGTTAGGGCACTCACCTGAGAGGTGGGAAACCTAAGTGCAAATCCTTTCTCCTTTTCAGGTGGGGGGAATTACCACTGAGCTAGAGGGTAAAAGAGGAGAGCCCTGCTCCTCCTCCAGCTGTTTGGTGTGGTGTTAGATGGAAAAAATAGTGGGTCATTTGGCACTCCATATGAGTGGGAGGGAGCAAGGAATTGTGTCTGGTCCTTATACAGGCCACACCAAGAAGGTAGAAAGCTCCTTATGCCCCCCTCCCTGCCCACTGTGCACCATGTAAAGGCCAGGCACACTCTAGCCTCTCGTGTTTATGAAGGAAAATAGGAATAGAAACTGTGCAATGTGGCCCAGTTAATGCTGTAGTTAGAGCTGGTTGAAAGTTCCTGAAATTTCAATGGAAAAATGTTCCTCATTTTTGATCCGTTCTAGTTATGGTAGAAATGTGAATGTTTGGAATTTCCTGGCTTTTCACTGTTTGGTTTCTCAACCTTGATGTCAAATGGATTCTAGTCTTTGAATATAATATCCCTAATGTGTGTGTGTGTTTTAAGTGATAAACAAAAGCCCCAACATCAATGGCTAACAGGCAAACAGTCTTCTTCATAAGTGACCTACTAAAATAAAAACAGCTATAATTTTTCATAGTGAGAGATGCCTCTTTTCACTATCTCGTGATTCATTGAATGTTTTAGTTCTCATATAAGTCTATTCTCCACTTAATGTACCACACATAATTCCTACTTAGCATTGCGCAAGCTTTCCATGACACCAATGGCACTTTCCATGGCACCAATTCAGGAAGAGGAGGTGGACGAGGCATTTCTAGAGCAAATAACAGAAATATCCAATACACAAGACCCCATAGTAATAAGGGATTTTAACTACTCAGACATCTGTAGGAAAAATAATATGAGCAAAACGCAAAACTTCCAATAAGTTCTTGGACTATATTGGAACAACTTTTTGCTTCAGGAAGCAGAGGAAGTAACCAAGGGGACAGCCATTGTAGTCTTGATTCTGAGCAACAGTGAGGAATTGGTTGCTAATCTGAGGGTGGAAAACAATTTGAGTGAAAGTGATCATGCAGTGATAGATATGATTCTAAGGAAAGTGAGAGCAGCAGAATAAAGATAATGGATTTCAAAAACCAGACTTTAACAAACTTGGAGAATTGGTAGATTAGGTCCCATTGGAAGAAAATCTAAGGGATAAAGGAGAGTTCAGGAGAGCCAGCAGTTTCTCAAGGAGACAATGTTAAAGGCACAACTGAAAACTTTCCCAATGTGAAGGAAAAATAGGAAGAATAGCAAGAGGCCAATATGATTCCATCAGAAGCTCTTTTATGACTTGCAAATCAAAAAGGAATCCTACAAAAAATGGAAACAGAGACAAATTGCTGAGGAGTACAAACAAAAGCACAAGCATGTAGGGCCCAAAACAGAAAGGCTAAGGCCCAAAATGAGTTACACCTAACAAGGGACATAAAAAGAAATAAGAAGAGGTTTTTAAAATACATTAGGAACATGAGAAAGACAAAAGAAAAGTGTAGCTCCTCTACTTAGTGGCAAAAGAGAGCTAATAAATGAGGACATCAAGAAGGCCTATTTTGCTTCAGTCTTCACTGGTGATCAAATAGTCATCACAATTAATACTAGCAACAAGGAGGAAGACAAAATAGGGAAAGAATAGGTTAAAGAATATTCAGATAAATTACATGTCTTCAAGTTAGCAGGGCCTGATCAGATTCATCCGAGGGTACTTAAGAAACTAGCTGAAGTAAGCTCAGAATCATTTAGCAATTGTTTTGAAGAACTCTTGGAGGATGGGTGAGGTCCCAGAGGACTGGAAAAGGGCAAACATAGTATCTATCTTTTAAAGGGGGAACAAAGAGGACCCAGGTAATTATAGACCAGTCAGCCTAACTTTGATACGAGAAAAGATACTGGAACAAATTTTTAAATAATCAGTTTGTAAGCACCGAGAGGATAATAGGGTTAAAAGGAATCACCCGCATAGATTTGTCAAGAACAAATCATGCCACACCAACCTAATTTCCTTCTTTGACAGGGTTACTGGCCTAATGGTGTGGGAGAAGCAATGTATATGATATATCTTGATTTTAGTAAGGCTTTTCACACAGTCCCACGTGACATTCTCATAAGCAAACTAGGGCAATGTGGTCTAGATGGAATTACTATAAGGTGGGTGCACAGCTAGTTGAAAGACCATATTCAAAGGGTAGTTATCAACAGTTTTCTGTCAAACTATGATAATGTATCTGATGGGGTCCCACAGGGTTCAGTCCTGGTTCGGGTACTATGCAATATTTTCATTAATGACTTGGAGTGGAGAGTATGCTTATAAAATGTGTAGATGATACTACGCTAGGAGAGGTTGCAAGCACATGGAGGACAGGATTAGAATTGAAAATGACCTTGTTTAATTTGGGAATTGGTCTAAAATCAACAAGATGAAAGTCAGTGAAGATAAGTATAAAGTACTACACTTAGGAAGGAAAAATCAAATGCACAGTTACAAAATAGGGAAAGGATCTAGGGGTTATAGTGGATCACAGATTGAATGTGAGTCAACAATGTGATGCAGTTGTGAAAAAGGCTAATATCATTCTGCAGTGTATTAACAGGAGTATCATATATAAGACCTGGGAGGTAATTGTCCTGTTCTACTTGGCACTGGTGAGGCCTCAGCTGGAGTACTGTGTCCAGATCTGGGCACCCCACTTTAGAAAAGATGTGGACAAATTGGAGCCAGTCCAGAAGAGAGCAACAAAAATGATAAAAGGTTTAGAAAACCTGACCTCTGAGGAAAGGTTCAAAAAACTGGGCATGTTCAGTCTTGAGAAAAGACTGAGGTAGGAACCTGATAACGGGCTTTAAATATGTTATCATATTTAAAGAGAGAAAGGTGATAAAGTGTTCTCCACGTCCACTGAAGGCAGGACAAGAGGTAATGGATATTAGAAAAACTTTCTAACTGTAAGGATAGTTGAGCACTGGAATAGGCTTCCAAGGGAGGTTGCAGAATCCCACAGGTTAAACAAACAAACATCTGTCAGGGATGGTCTAGATTTACTTGGTCCTGCCTCAGTGCAGGAGGCTGGATTTGAAGACTTCTCAAGTTCCATTCCAGCTCTACATTTCTATGATTTTATACAGCAAATTAAAAAGTTCCATAGCTTGGCCTTTTCAACAGCATGTTTTCACTGTTCATTATTAATGTCTCTCAGAGTCACTGTAATACTGCTAACTATGAAAAGCTTTTTTGATCTTCCTGGGGTTGAAATAATGGTATTCATAGAATTCCTCTGCAATTTAGCATTACTCTCAACTCACTGTAAAATGTCACCAAGTTTTTTATTACCATGACAGTCTCCAAACTTCAATCTCTATTAGAATATTCATTGTCTTTCTTTCCCTTCCAGTAATGCTTCTCATGGACCTAGTGTGACTCTCCAAGTTTCCAACTCACTCTATAATCTTAGAAGGAAACATAGGAAACAGTATGTCAGGCATTAACTTCAAAGGTAAACACTTAGTTAAAGTAAATAAGATCCTCACCAGTTGTTTGTTTGTGGCTTACGCTCCTCTATCCTCTACACCGATTGTTGCTCTTCATTAGCAGGTGCTACCACAGCAGCCTTACTTTAAAAAATATCTGGGCTGAAACTGGGGAGATGCACCATTAAAACGAGCTCCTACCTGAGGCCAAGGAGTGACTGCAGAGCCATTCCACCGCTACAGTAGCACCCACTCTCTGGATAGATACGGTGCTACACATATCCTATCTCATACTCCCCACAGAAATAGGGACTGTGGGATAGGATACGTGTAGCACCTTGTCGTGCCTTGCCCATCCCTGGATGCTGGCCATAATGGAGCTGATCGCTATGCTGCACAATGGTGGGGGTGCAATCTATGTCCCCCATGCCCTGCACCATGGAACTGCACAGGTTCTGTTAGCAGGAGACCCCACAGGACCAGTGGAGCTGGATTTGCCCTCTAGTTTAGTTAATTCAAACCTAAAACAAGAAAAATTAGAAGTCTTAGAAGGATAGTGGGTCACTTTCAAACACATGGGAAATAAGGAGAGGCTGATAAACAGAAGGTCACCTGAGAGCTCTAAGACAATAAGGGGGACTTTTTTATTTGTTGTTTTGAAAGGTCACCCTGTGATGGCTGTAGGAGGCAGGACTAGGGAGGCCTCTTGCTAGACCTTAGGACAAGGCACAGTGGTTTCCAATTTGTTCACACATTCTCTTCTGTGATGATGTGCCAGTTGTTACTTTCTCCAGAGGTTAGTATGCAGCTGTAACAAATGAAAAACAGTGACCAAATAGCCAACCAAAACCCAGTTGATAATAATCAGTGTCCAAAACTTCATTCCCAGGCACCAGGCAAATGATTTTTCCCTGTAACATATTATCAGGAAAATTATCACTATTGTTATGTATGATTTGCATTATGGTAGTGCTTAGAGTCCCCAGCTGAGATAAGGGTCCCATAGTGCTAGACACTGTATAAAACACATAGTAGGAGACACTCTATGCACTAACATTAAGGAATACTTGTTGCACCTTAGAGACTAACAAATTTATTTGGGCATAAGCTTTCGTGGGCTAGAACCCACTTCATCACATGTACATGGCAGAGGGGCATTGCTGGCACATGATGGCATATATCACATTGAAAGATGTCCAGGTGAACAAGCCTCTAATGGTGTGGCTGATGTGGTTAGGTCCTATGATGGTGTCCCCTGAATAGATATGTGGACAGAGTTGGCAGTGGGGGTTGTTGCAGGGATAGGTTCCTGGGTTAGTGTTTTTGTTGTGTGGTGTGGAGTTGCTGGTGAGTATTTGAATCAGATTGAGGAGCTGTCTGTAAGCAAGGACTAGCCTGTCTCCCAAGGTCTGTGAGAATGAGGGATCGTCCTTCAGGATAGGTTGTAGATCCTTGATGATGCGCTGGAGATGTTTTAGTTGGGGACCGAAGGTGACAGCTAGTGGCGTTCTGTAACTTTCTTTGTTGTGCCTGTCCTGTAGTAGGTGACTTCTGGCTACTCTTCTGGCTCTGTCTATCTGTTTCTTCACTGCAGCAGTTGGGTATTGTAGTTTTAAGAATGCTTGAGAGAGATCCTGTAGGTGTTTGTCTCTGTCTGAGGGATTGGAGCAAATGCATTGTATCTTAGAGCTTGGCTGTAGACAATGGATTGTGTGATGTGGTCTGGATGAAAGCCGGAGGCTTGTAGGTAAGTATAGCAAACAGTAGGTTTCCGGTATAGGGTGGTTTTTATGTGACCATCACTTATTTGCACTATAGTTTCCAGTAAGTGGATCTTTTGTGTGGACTGGTACAGGCTGAGGTTGATGGTGGGATGGAAATTGTTGAAATCCTGGTGGAATTCTTCAAAGGCCTCTTTCCCATTGGTCCAGATGATGAAGATGTCATCAATGTAGCGCAAGTAGAGTTAGGGGACGAAAGCTGAGGAAGCGTTGTTCTAAGTCAGCCATAAAAATGTTGGCATACTGTGGGGCCATGCGGGTACCCATAGCAGTGCCACTGAGGCCATGTACATTGGCCAAACCAGACAGTCTCTATGCAAAAGAATAAATGGACACAAATCAGACGTCAAGAATTATAACATTCAAAAACCAGTCAGAGAACACTTCAGCCTCCCTGGACACTCAATAACAGAGCTAAAATTGGCAATTCTTCAACAAAAAAACTTCAAAAACAGATTCCAACGAGAAACTGCAGAACTGGAATTAATTTGCAAACTGGACACCATCAAATTAGGCCTGAACAAAGCCTGGGAGTGGAGGGGTCATTACAAGAACTAAAAACTAATTTCCCCATGCTAATTTTCCCCTACTGTTACTCACACCTTCTTGTCAACTGCTTGAAATGGGCCACCCTGAGTACCACTACAAAAGTGATTCTTCCTCCTGTTGATAATAGCACACTTTAATTGAATTGTCTCATTAGAATTGGTAAGGCAACCCCCATCTTTCATATACTATATATACTATATATATATATATATATATATATCTTCCTACTGTATTTTCCACTCCATGCATCTGATGAAGTGGGTTCTAGCCCACGAAAGCTTATGTCCACATAAATTTGTTAGTCTCTAAGGTGCCACAAGTACTCCTGGTTGTTTTTGCTGATACAGACTAACACGGTTACCTCTCTGAAACCTGTCTCTATGCACTGAAGAATTTACACTCTAAATAGACAAGACAAACAAAGAATAGGGGGGAAGTCAGAAATGCTTCATGCTGACACATTTACTTCAGAGGACTTTCTCTTAGTATTAATATTATTATTGTTATTTTATGTGACTAGTGCCAGAAGTGTATGCAGTGCTGTCATTTTGCACCAGTGCAATATTTCTCATCTGGTCAGTCATGAGTCTCAGGAAGGTCATGAGGCACTGAAAATTTTATTACAACTTGAAGCAAAGAAAATCTCTTTCCTCATGCACTGCACACCTTTACCCTTCCAGATCTCGTTCCAGAGGTTCTCTGAGAACCTCTCCAAACACGCACTCACACACACCCATATTATATAGGCTTCTTGTTATCACTGATACATTTTTACTCTTACTTTTATAATAAAGGTAAGTCACACACACCAAAAAAAGACTTTGAATAAGGGGTTGCCAATATGAAAAGATTAAGAAACACTGCAGTAAGGTGAACTGTGCTATGCAAATAAGACCATAGCATACTAACAATACTACAACACTTGTATATTGACTTCCATCTGAGGATTTCTGCACACATTGAAAATGGGAATTAATTTCTCCTAATGGTAGATACTTAAGCATTATTAGTTCCATTTTACAAATGAGAAAAGTGAGGTAAAGAAAGAGTATGTGACAAATCCAGGAATTAATGTCTAGTCCTGGTCCTTCACTATACACCCGTTCTTCTTCCCTTGCACCTTAAATTTCAATTCTCAGCCACCTTGTGGCAGTTATATAAGAAAGTTTGAAATGCATCACTGGGCTCTTCCACCTCAGTGTTACGTTAACAGGAATTACCTGTGAGACAAAGACTAACACTTTCTCCACTAACACAGGAAGCAAAAGAAAATTGGCACCGGACTGAGTCTTGTTTTCCAAGAGTGACATCTAGAGTTTTAGCTGAAATATAAAATTGCTTTTTTTTAACGTGTATGATGCAAAAATGTAATGAATTTTTGGCCACGTGTAATATTTTGTAATGTCCTTTAATAATTATTTTGCTATGTGTTTTAAAGAATTTTTTATAGAAAATACACTATTGTTAAGTGATTTGTATATGGCTTGTTTTTGCTGTATTTAATACTCCACTATTTAAATAATGATTATTTTTTTTTGCAGTTCTGCAATGATATCCTTTTCTTTTACACATGTTGATTGATCAATGAACGAAGCCTTGCACCATGCCTGGCGGTATTATTTCACTCATTTTACAGATGAGGAGACTGAGAAGCAGTTTGTCACCGAAGTCATGCAGCAAATCAGTGGATGAGCCAGGAATAGAATCACAGACTTGTGTCTCCTATTGCTGTGCTGTAACTGCTAGAAGCTACCCCACTCCTTTTGGCAGGTAGATTTTAGTAAACACTGCATATGAAAACTATTTTCACAGATAATCTGATTTGCATGTTGCTTTGAAGGAGAGATGGGCCTGAACCAAACCTGGCATCAGAAAACCTCTCAGCTCTGGAGAATTTTGGTTCTGGATCCTAGATTTGCATCTAGGGCTGCATTTACACTAGAGAACAAAATTAGTGGGACAGCGCCAATCTAAATACTAATGGCACAGCCTGCCTACATTAGCCATGCTGTTTTGGCTGCACAGAGTAAATCGTTGTTGAAGATGTGAAAACTGCTAAGTAACTTTGGGCTAGATCCACAAAGGGAGCCAGGGGGCCATGGCCCTCTCACTTTTTACTGGCTTTAAGGGCAAGCGATGGAGGGAGGGGCGGAGAGGAGTGAGCAGGGGCGGGGCCTCAGGGGAAGAGGTGGTTCTGGGGCAGGGTCTTGTGGGAAGGGGTGGTGTGAGGGCAGGGGCTCGGGGAGAAAGGGCGGAGTCTTGGAGGGAATGGGCAGTGCAAAGGTGGGGCCTGAGGGAAAAGGGGCGGTGTGGGGACGGGGCCTCGGGGGATGGCACTGGGGAGAAGGGCCATGGTTCAGGCCCCTGTAGCCCCCCACTTTTAGGGCGCTTCTGCCGCTCCAGACATAGGAATTGCAATGCTCAATGTTCCTACTCCCAACTTTTAGGTGTCTTGCCACCCAGTGGCATCCACAGCCCCCAGTTAGACACCTAGACTCCCTATACAATTATGGGGAGAGATAAGTACCTAAGAATACCTAAGGTACCTAACCCCCACCTCTCAATAGGATTTAGGCACTGAGGTTTGGCCCAGAGGGTCTCTTCTTGGGATTCTCAGCTGAGCTCTCTCGGAGTTAGGTGCCTAAGTGGTTAGGACACCTACCTGGGTGGTGGGAGACCCAGATTCCAGCCCCTCTGCTCCAATGACTATTGAATTACTTGTACAGAATGGAACAGCTTCAACAGGAAAGACAGAGACCCCCCACCACACAGCCAAGTGGCATTGAGTGAGGGGCCTTGCAACCTATTGTCATGAGTTTTAACAAGTGAGCAAGCAAATGCCTTCTTTAGCAGTTACACCGTTCCTAATCCTCAGCAGATATGGTCACACGATTGCTTAGTGTCAATATCCAATTGAAAGATTTAGAAAAATATACTAGGGGCACAATCCTGCCCTGACATGGCTTCTCCCATCCTATAACACCCAGATGCAGGGCCGGCTCCAGGCACCAGCGAAGGAAGCAGGTGCCGGGGCAGCCAATAGAAAGGGGAGGCAACCCGTCTGTTGCTGGGGTGGCATGTCCGCGTCTGCGGCAGCAGTTCGGCAGCAGGTCCTTCACTCCTTTTGTTCCTCTTCAGTGGCACGTTGGCAGCAGCTCTATCGGGTTTGTCTTTTTTTTTTTTTTTTTTTTTTTTTTGCCGCTTGGGGTGGCAAAAAAGCTGGAGCCAGCCCTGCCCAGATGGGAGCAGGTCAGAATTTCCACAGAGCACTCTGATAGGCATGTTATTGGGCCAGGTGTTTCTTGCTTAATATAGTGCTGTGGTCGCTGTAAATATGCTCAGGTTTACCAGGTGCCTGCAAAAGTTACTATCACAATGAACAATACTATTACAAGGTTGCCCCCTAGTGGAATAAGAAGGTATGTGTAAGTCTAACATTTGGTATATTTACTACCCTCTCTGAGCAAGAACTTTTGGCTGTGTGGTGCCAAAATATTGTAAACTGATGTCACTTTTGGTAGGTGATATATTCTCTGTTGATTTTATCAGGAATGATTTTCAGGTATTTCTAATCCACGCTAAACTGAAGTGCTTCCAGCTAAATCAGACAGCTCATTTTATCAGGTTTTTAACAGACATTATGTGACAATTTAAACTCTCAGACACTAGTAATATCAGTCTTCTACTCTTCACCATCCAGTATCTAGCGCCTCCTTTTTTCTCCTGTCCTTTTAACCTAGATAATGCATCCTGTCATTGGGTACTTAAAATCATTAGCTTTCTCCAGCAGTGTAAGGAAAGAATGAAGTGAAGAGGTTGATATGGATTGAAAAGTAAAGACTGAGCATTGGGAGGCTGTCAATCACATAAGAGATGCCAAAGGTTTTTTTTCAAAGCTGTTATTTTCTCATGTGAATGCATCTGATTTCCTATCTTTAAAGAGATAGAGAAGTTTTAAAAAAGTATAATTTACCTGCAAATTGTCCATGGTCATGAAACTGCTGCAATTTTTCCTCTACTTAGACCTCTCCAGATTCTCTTATTTTCACCAAATCTATGGAATATGTATATAATGTATTATTCTGAATGATGTGGGGGATTGATAAGTGCAAGTCTAGTAAGTATAAATGTCACTGTATATAGCTACAAGACTAACACAACTTTGCTATTTGGCCTGACACATCTAGTTCAGTTCTTCAAATACTGTGTACCAAATTCCCTGATAGTGCAAATTAACATAGTTCCACTGAAGTCAACAGAGCTACGTCAGTTTATACCAGCAAAGAATCTGAGCCAGTATCGCTGTACTCGGTATAGCTGAACAGTGAAATACATTCTGTCACTGAAATTTATTCTATTTCTGTCAAAACACACTATTCAATCAATGCTATTTGTTCAAGAGCAGCAGTCCTTGTAATTTAACAGGGAAAAAATCCCCTATTTCAGTCTGTGGTAAATACTACTGCTGAAAGTTAATTGCCAGAATGCAAAGCTGGCGAGCTGATGTTATGACAGTTCATTGCGTGTGTTGAAAGGCTCCTTTCTTCATCTCATCATTCTTCATGTTATACATAAATATAAAGGGATTGTTTTCTGTTCTCCTATGTGAGTGACAGAGTCTGCGATCAATCATTATAATTAACCCATGGATTGAAAATAATAGCTTGTCATCCGTAAATGCTGCTATGATTTCTGACAGGTTTCCAGAAATCTATCAAAATGTTGGTATTCATTTTTAAAATGAAATAATTGATGCTAAAGGAAATTAGAGTGCATTGCAAATTGCCACTGCATATTGGTTGTCTTCACGTGTCACGGTACATAGATATTTTGTTGATACTGTGTATACGATGAGCAAAATCCTGCTTTTATAATATATAGCAGTGCTGTTTGAGGAGGCAGAGTAGAGCCAGCCATGCAGTGGGTCCCTGAGCAATCCTGACTGTGAAAGACAAAGAAGGTTTTGTGTGGGAGGCAATATGGACCACATCTGAATGGTCTTCAGTAAAGGGTGAATTGGAACCTTCTGATCCAGCCTCAATAAGGGGTAACATGCAAGGGCTCCAGGACCTTTGTAGAAGGGGGTGGGGGCAAAGAGTTAAAATTTAAGGTATGAACAAAAAAATTAAGACAACTTTGGTTCGAAACATCACTGGAGTGGGTCAGGGGAGGGAAGTGATTTCCAGCCTGTTCTCGCCCTAACTCACAGGTTCTGCAGCAGCCCTCCGGGCAGGGGTTTAGCACCATCTTCACCTCATCTCACCCCACTTCACCACCAAACTTGGCCCCGGTACTGTCCCCAGGGAGCGCGGGGCTGCTCTGTCCCCTGGGCTTTGTTCCCAAGGCAGCAGCCATGTGCGGCACCACTCCTCCTGCAGGGGACACCCTCCCCTGCAGAGCCTCCTCTGGCTAGCAGCCATGTGCGGCGCCTCTCCTCCTGCAGGGGACACCCTCCCCTGCAGAGCCTCCTCCAGCCAGGTTCCACAGCCACTGAAGCACCTGCAGTCAGGTTCCCTGGGGCTCCAGTGCACAATGCCCTAAGGCTTAAACCCTCCCCCCGCTGGAGCCAGAGCCAGGAGCCAAGAGCTCTGGGACAGGGGGATGTGGACAGGGATAAGGGGGCTTGGGCTGGAGTTACAGCTGGGGGTAAGGGTGGGCAGGGCCACCCAGAGGATTCAGGGGGCCTGGGGCAAAGCAATTTCAGGGGCCCCTTCCATAAAAAAAGTTGCAATACTATAGAATACTATATTCTCGTGGGGGCCTGGGGCAAATTGCCCCACTTTCCCCCCCCCCGCCTCTGGGCAGCCCTAAGGGTGGGGCCAGGAGTGGAGCCACGGCTGGCAGCACTGGGCCGGGAACGGAGCCCTGGGCACAGGACCAGCAGCCGGGGCCGGGACCAGGAGCGGAGCTGGGTGGCGCTTCCTCCTTGCACCCCCCACTCCTGTGGGCTTGGCTGTGCCCCATCCCTGCATGTTCCTCTGTGACTCCCTGGGGGTGGGGCGCACCCCACAGTTTGGGGACCTTTGCCCTAAGAGGAAAAAAACACACCCTTGGGTTCTGGAGTGTTACTGCACAAGGCAAGTTGTGACCCTATATGTCATTGGGTCAGTAAAAGTGATGTGTGAACATTAGTTACTGTGCAGCTTGGTGCTGCAAACCTATGCCACCATGTATTTGCAAACACCAATATATACACTTTATACTATGTATTCAAATAATTTTGAATTCCTGATTAGTCTCCAGTGGGAATTTTTTAAAATACACCTCTACCTCGATATAACGCCCCCCAATATAACACAAATTCAGATATAACATGGTAAAGCAGTGCTCTGGGAGGGGGCGGGGCTGTGCACTCCGGTGGATCAAAGCAAGTTCAGTATAACGTGGTTTCACCTATAACATGGTAAGATTTTTTGGCTCCCGAGGACAGCGTTATATCGAGGTAGAGATGTATGTATAGTCAGTTCTATTTCAGACTAGAGCTCTTTCTTAATTATACAGTATATGAAAGATTCATTGTAAATCCCTAGCCGCATTTTAACCTTATACTTACACTTAGGCTAAATTTACCTTGCAAACCCAATCTCCCAGATCAGTAATTGTATTAATTTATTTATCATCTCTGCATTCCATGCTGTGATATGCTTTCTGCATTGCATCATTTCAGTGATAGTTAGCAGCATCTCAAAGAACACGCATGAGGAATAGGTAGATATTTTGTCATTAACAATGGTATATGTTTATTAGACATCATGAAGTACCTTAAATTAACAGTAATGCCAAACACTTAACATGTCTCATTTACATATATAACATTACACACCAGCAGTGTCTACATCTGTAACAAAGCACAAAAGTAAGTCTTAAAGACAAATGCCAGTGAGGTAATTAGAACCACTTGTGCTGAAACTAAAATCACTAGATATAGCGCTTTATCCCGAAGTACAAAGCAATGAGTGAAGTACTAGCAAGGGCTATGTCAGCTGCCAGTGGTACTGTACTAATTTGCTGGTTCTGCTACTGGAATGTATGGTCTTTGGGTGGGACTTTCAAAAGTGCTCCAGTAGGCCTGAATTTTCTCCCACCATTGACTTCAGTGGGAACAGTTAGACCAACTCTGAGCGCTCTTGGAAACCCCAGCCTTGACGACATTATGGACCAAAACCGCTTTTTCAGTGTGATACAATTGCTGCCAGGCTGATTGCATAATCCTCTTTCTGATGACTTGCAGTGCTTTTCTGTTTTGATTAGCGTGCACAGGATGGTGGCATTTTCCTTGTGTCACTTTCCTTGACTTTTATTTGATGGTTTCTATGTAAGTCTGAATCCAGGGAAGGAGAATATCAAGTTCACTGATGGCTTTATAGATGCCCTTTTCTCCAAGCTGTCAATAAGAGAAAGATGTTAGAAGCAGAAGTCAGCCATGTTTTCAAACAGTGCAGCTTTGAAATCAACTACCAGGGCTTTACCTTATCAAACGTTTTCTTTATTTTTTTGACAGCCGTAGTTATTCTAGTGGTTGGAGCACACGGTAGCTGAAGGGACAAGAAGAAAATCAGAAGAACTTGAAATGTGGAGTCTGGTGTAAGCAACTGATAATAAGTAAGAACAGAGCCCGTCATATGGCCTCCTCGGGGCTCCTGATACAGATATATTTAGGCCCTACTTGCTGTTGTAAATGGGTGAGTATATATAAGCTTTTGGAAGATATGTGAGCACACTCGGGAACGCTGTAAAACATAAAACAGTGAAACTTGTACAAGGGACTACTCACATTGGGAACCTTCTTCTTTTAAGAGCCCTCTGCAAAGTAGTGAGTGCAATTCTGTTCCCTTACATGGTTACTTAAAATGGGTTTAAAGCTACTTACAAAGTTAATTTACATTTCCACGTGGAATTTTTAATGATTGTTCTTCCCATTTTTAGTGCTCATTAAGGGCCCGATTCTGCAATCTTTAACTGCAAACTTTCAATTCCCATTGAAGTCATTGGGAGTTTTGTCAGAATAAAACCTGACAACCATTTTCTCCTGTAACTAAATCTTGCAAGGAAGCCATAGAAGTAAGTGTCAAGTAGTGGTGTCCAATCAGCCACATGCGGATATCTGAAACATAGATTTATGTAATCACTGAAGGATCAAAATGAAGATGGGTATGGAGGGAAAGGGTTTATACTGTAAAAACTAAAGATTGGGATTCAGTAAGATACTGGTCTAGTGCGTTGCTTTTATCATTCTGAATGTTTTTTTCTTCCCTTCTGCAGCCTACGGTGCCTTCTGCAGTGACCTTCATGGCATTAATCAACAGATGAGGGCCTAGAGCGCTGGCAGCAACATTAGAGAAAGAAAGCAAACGTAAAGACTTGCTACCTGTGACTTTTCAGGAAAAACTGTCAAAACGGCTCATCTGCTGGAGTTAAATAGTGCATGGGCCTGCTCCAGGAGTAAGGTCCTGCTCATCGTAAGGAGGGCAAAATCAGGAGTTTTATTTAGAAAGATGAAGGGCTGAGCAGCTGATACCTGAACCTATGGTTCCAGGGACGCTGTGTGATGCTTACATCACTGAGCTATCCCTGTTGAATTGGCTGTGATTCTTTGACTGAATTGGCATTTAGGGTCAGGGAGTGTCGTTTATGTTGTCGTTTATGCACATCAGCTGGCACAGCGGAACTCCGAACCTCACTGGCACCTCCGAGTGCTACCACAATACAAATAATAAGACTGTGGACTTATTAACTTGATGGCAAAGTAGGGAGTCCAGGTTTGGAATTTGTGTAGCAGACTAGAAGAGAAACTTAGAGGAGACTCACTCTCCCAAAGAGCACACACACAAAAAAGACCCCCATACACAAATCACAGAGCTGCCAAAGTCAGGAGCATGAAGCCATTGACTGTGTCTTTTACTAGCAATGTTCATTTTAAAAGAAATTTTCCAAGTGATTTGAAAATTATTTTAAAAATTGGGACAGTCTGACTAAAGATCCCTACTACTCTCAACTCAGGTTTAAATCTTTTGTGATGTCATAGTCCCATAATTCTCATCCCTTCTAGGAGTTCTCCTGCAAAAGAGGAAGTCGAGATCTGATATGTCTTATTAACAAATCAAGCAAAAAACTACTGATGTCTAGATTGCATTTAACCTTTATCAGAGGTGCCTTGGAAAGTGAAAATGTAAACAAAAGCTACTTTAATGGATAATGCTATAACTTTTCTATACAAAATATTTAAACATTTCTTTTTAGGCTTTTTTTAGGCAAATTAGTCATGATTCTTTATACTTTTAAACAATGATACAGTATGCCACAGAACTAATGCATCCAAAAGAGACGACACTGAGTTTATTTATTTAAATGACTGTTCATAGATTCATAGATTCCAAGGCCAGAAGGGACCATTGTGATGATCTAATGTGACCTTCTGTGGATTACCATAGAACTGCCCCAAAATAATTTCTAGAGAATAATTCTGCCCCAAGTGTTCATACATATTATACACACTGTTCTTTCCATCTACTGGGAAGAGCTCTCTGTATGTTTAGGTGGATTATGTTTGGGCTGCGGTGTAAGATCTGCTAGTGAGTCTGAAATTAAATTGCAACAATTCAAATCATGCAATGAATTTGTTGGACTTGGGCGCACTGTTCAAATGTAGGGTAAAATTTTCAAAAGCTTTAAATGACATAGGAGCCTAAATCCATTTACAAAAGAGATTTAGGCACCGGAGAGCATGTCTCATTGAAATAAATGAGAATGGGGTTCCTCAGTACCTAAATCACTTTTGAAAGTGAGATTTGGTCTCTTAAATCATGTAGAGGCTTGTGAAAAAATTTCGAATAGCCTACTGGACAATGACTTGAGCTGATGGTGTAAGAAACAGAATGATAATATAGAGCACATTATTTGGCAATGCCTTTATATCAGAAATATTTGGTCAAAAAATAGAAGTTTTTATATATAGTATGGAATCATATGTTACTGACTGAGTCAGAACTATCTTAGCTATATGACTCTTCTGGAGTACATGGGACTATACAAGATGCTTGTTTGATAATGAATTACTATTGCCTTGGTTGTCCAAAGAACTTGATTCCCAAAAGGTGTGTGCCACTCCTCCGTAACCAGTATGTTGACATGGAAGAAATTCCTTCTTATGAGCATCTTACACACAGGAGCGGCTCCAGGCCCCAGCACACCAAGCGCGTGCTTGGGGCGGCATGCCGCGGGGGGTGCTCTGCCAGTCACCGGGAGGGCGGCAGGCTGCTCCGGTGGACCTCCTGCAGGCGTGCCTGCAGAGGGTCCGCTGGTCCTGCGGTTCTAGTGGACCAGTGGACCACTGGAGCCGCGGGACTGGTGGACCCTCCGCAGGCACGTCTGCGGGAGGTCCACCGGAGCCGCGGGACCGGCGACCAGCAGAGCCCCCCCTCGCGGCGTGCTGCCGTGCTTGGGGCGGCGAAATTGCTAGAGCCGCCCCTGCTTATACATAAGACATTCTTCCTTTTTATGATTTATATCTTATCTAAAGGAGGCAACAGATGTGCAAATAAGAGGATCATGAGATTGCTAAGCTATTTGGGGATGAAGTACTACAGCAATCCAGGACTTTGTGTAAAGTATTCATTGGTTTTGTTCTTTGTCCACATTTTATGTGATTCTTATGTATGATTTTGTATCATTGATTTAAAATCAGTATATCGTTTATTTTTTAAAGTGCTATTGAAATGACAAAAAAGAGAAATCTTGCCCTATAGTAAATTCTGAAAGCTAATGTTAAATCTTTTCTCAAATACCTGTTTTATTCTAGTAAAAGAGAGGGGGACTTCTCCCTCCTATTAATATTTTTTCAGTACAGTTCCTGTCAATATCCAGAAATATACACTCTAACATATTTAGATTTTTATCTAGTAAGCACTGGCTCTAAATGTGCAATACAACACAAAACCCAGTGTATCTTGTCTACATAGTTATACAGTACAGGATCCAAGTTATTTGTAGGCTAGAGTGTGCTACAGGTTGCAAAGAGTGCAATTATTTAGTAGTAATTGATATTCATAATTCAGTCATTGCTGGTAGTTTGAGTTTCTTGGAATGTATTGGTGCCTTTAATGGCATAATTGATTTTCAGAAAAAACAGTGGAATTTCTTTACATTTTAAATACAATATGGCAAACTGCACATGTGAAAGACATCAAATTATGGCACACTTACATAATGGGTGTGCATGCATGTATGTATGAATGTAGTGTATATATTTTATATATATATAATGCTATAACATACGAAAACCTGGGATGTCCTTAACTATAGAGTCTGAGTACTGGTGGGGTTTTTCCCATTGATATTTTAATGTTTTCACATGGTACAAACATGTAGAATGTGTTTTAGTTGAGCTGTAATGCTGCAAGGGCTTCTCTATACCTGATTATTTTGTACTGCAAATATTTGTATAGAACTAACATCTACTTCTTATACATTTATTAATAGATATAATTAGATACATTTTGATTCTATAACTTGTGTCATACATTTCTCCCCTCTTTCATTCCTTATCTGTATATAAACAGCTAGTCATTTCCAGGGGTGCTGGAACAATTTGTACAGTGGGGGGTGCTGAGAGCCACTGAACCAAACTGTAAACGCTGTATATGATAGAAACCACGTCAAGCCTGGGGGTGCGGCAGCACCCCCTCCACACCTAGTTCCAGCACCTATGGTCACGTATAATCAGAATCCTCTATTTGTGACACTATGACTGGCAATCCTGGAAGAGATTATGACATGGCAAGGGCTTGTGATTTCAAATGAGAGAAATGCGGGTGGAGGGGATGAATTTCTAAGGACCAACAGTCCTGTTTTCATACAAATAAAACTCAGGAAAGTAAATAACAGAAGTTTCATGATACAGTCTCAAGATACTTTGGGATCCTTGTCTTATTTTTCATGAAACACGAGCAGCTGTTTCAAACGGAAATATTTTTTTTTTTTGCTGCATTAAAGAAGTGTGAGTAAGAATTAGGCACTCATTAAAGGTACTTTGCTGAAGTAGGAACACATAGCAGGTATTATGCTGTGTGAGCATCTCTAGTTATTATGGAGGTCAGTGGAGTTAGGAGTCTTCTGTGAGGGGAAAAAACCCTGTCTTCAGGCTTCCCTCACACAGAGTGTTTTCTGTGTCGGCACAAGACAACCTCCATCTAATCTCCAGGAGATTGTGGCCTGCTGTGCTGGGGCATTGGCTAGAGTTCAGAGTCCCCCCCACGTCCAACCGCAGCCTCAGTACTCCGGTTGTAGCTGCACCCTGGAAGCAGTAGGTGGAGAGTGAGCAGTGCTAGCTTTAGGCATATGCTAAATGGGTGTAGTAAAATTTTCCCCCGCACAACTGGGAAGCCCTGGGAATGCTCTGAGCTCCTCAGAGAGCTCCCAGTGCTCACCAAAGGATCTGTGACTCTGAATCACCCCGCCTGCTAAAGGGATGATCCAGCTCTTTTCTGGTGCTTGGGATAGCCTGGCTCATTTTGCTTCAAAGAAGATACTCACACAGTTGCTTAGGTTCTCCTGCAGGGTCTGAAAGGCGCTAACTATGTACACCTTGTCACTTCCAATACCAAGACCTCCAAAAACATTTTTCACATAGAATGAGAGAAGCTGATTTCGAACGCTGCAATTTTTCTGAAAACAAAATAAGTCAGACATTAATTTAGTGTGAAATTGTCACATCAAATTTGGCCTAAAATTTAAGTTTGATCAAATTCAGCATTTATAAAATGCACAGGCAATAGGAATCCTTTCGTCAATTTCTTTATCATCTCAGTGGACAGCCATTTGAGGTTGCAACCAAGACAGTGCAATATCGTGCTAACCCGAAAGCAAAATACACCAGAGACTGATCATTAACAAAAGTACAATCAATGAATCTATTATTTTCTGTCCTAAAATGCAAAACATAGACATGGAGCAAATATAGTGAACCCTGTATTACATTATTTGGGCCAAATTATAGGTGTCCTTATGTGGATTCTCTGGGAGGCAGGAGTCCAATTCTCCTCTTTCAGCGCAATATGCGGGGGGGAGGGGATTCAGCGCAGCTGTTTGGGATTCCTGAGTGCTCTGTGAGGTCACTAGCCTTCCTGCCATAATACACACCCCTAACAGGTCAAGTTGGGGGCATAACTGTGGTCTTGGCCCTCAGGTGAACTAGCTACCTCTGGAAAGTACAACTGGGGAAGAGCACCTGCTAGACTGTTTTCAGTGGTGTAGCAAGTGCCTCTTTGAGCATGTTTTCCCCCCTGGCCCAAACACCAATTATCCTCCCAGATACTACGCCAGCCTCTACCTTATACAGGGACAAAGTGCCTCCAACTGCTCCCAGCTGGCTCTACAGTCATTCAGCCCTTCCCTTTCCCATTCCGTCCCCCTACACCCCAGTGCTCTGTGGCCTGTAAGAGAATCTTTTTCAGTGTTAATAGGCCAGCGTGTTACTCATACCCTCAGTAGGGAGTTTTTCAATTTATAGTTCTCAGTCTAATATTGTCTCTCGGAATTAAACACAAATCACCAAATTCGCCATCAGAAAACATTCCTTTTGATCAGCCACTCCGCCCTCGTTCAGAATGAAATATGCTCAAAGTAAAGAAGTGGAAAACAAAGAATCCAGATCTTACCATAAACAACTTTTTGGTTGTCTTTTTTAACAATCTCCTGTTCTTGATGAGATCTTTCTATAAAGAATAATGAATTAATATTAATTCAGATTAATATACATCTAACCTTCTCCTCCAGACCAGAAGGAGGAAAGATGGACTTTTTGTTCTGTGTTTGTATAGCACCTAACACAATGGGGTCCTGGGCCATGGCTGGGGCTCCTAGGTGCTATGGTAATGCAAATAAATAATAATAATTATTAATAAGTAGGACTAGAAGTCAGGAGATCTGAGTTCTGTTCCCAGCTCTGCCACACACTTCCTCCATGACCTTAGGAAAGTCACTTAACCTGTCTATGCCCCCTCGTTTTACCCATCTTTAATACTGGGCTAACAATACTGTCCGATCTCACGGCAGTGTAGTGAGGATTAATTTATTAAAATTTCCAGGTGCTCAGATATTCTGATGCCACAGAAACATCTGTAAATAAGTAAAAATGAACATACAATCTTTCCAACCAATGGGATTAACTTACTGGAATAGATGCTTTTAAAGTAGTTGCCTTGACATATAGGTTCTCTGTCACTTTGGAGATCATTCCTTTTCGACAGCTGTTCTTGCCTGAGGATGCCTTTTTGCCTTCAGCAATGAAAAGACACAGTAGAACTAAAAGAAGACCAGACCTGAAAAGAGAATACAGTCTCATTCTCCCCACTCCTTCCTGCCTCTGGTATAGTCACAGCAGCCTGTGGGATATAGCAAGACTGGTTAGATGACAAAGGTTAACCTAATTCTGTTAACCCTCAAAGCAGCTTCTCTGCTGAGATGTTCATATAGATAATTTATTGCTGATGTGTTGGTAGATCACTTTTGTTGCTCTATTTTTATACATCTTGCTCCACTTTCAGCTAGTTTGACCACACCATCTGTGACGTTTGTAAAAGACATCTCCATATTTACTGGCAATAAGAGCTAGGTTTCCAAGAAAGAAGAGCTTCGCGCTCACTTTGAAAGGCTTCTTTCTTTTTCTTCAGTGGCCTACTGAAGAGAAAATGGTTAAATTGGTTAGCTTGGTTTTGTGACAAAAGCTAGTAGGTTTCTGAATATTTTCTCAAATGTAAAGGATTTCGGCAAAGCATGAAGGTAGCTTTTTCCAAAACACATGCCATAGTTTTAAACTATTCTGAAAGCATTAGAAAGCCAATTATTCCCAAGGAAATGTACTAAGCTGGCATCACACCAGTGATCTTGTATTTTAAGGATTCTGTTTGAGCTAATGAATTCTTGCTGTAAGTACATTATGAAATAACCTATGTCAGAATAGAGAAAACACAATTTATTTTCATTTTGAAGGTGTCGCTTTTTTGAAAATATGAAGGGGTGACAATGAACCACCATGAAGGATGTTATTGTGGTGGGAGTCACATCATGGTGCTGTTCTGTGTAGTTTTCAGAGTACTTTTTCTTAGCATGCGAGCACTGTTCAGTCATTAAAAAAAAGTTTGTGGTTTTTTTGGGGCGTTGTGGTAGGTAGCATGGGAGTTTGTGCTCTGCCTTAATCTCTCTAGTTAGAGTCACTTATCAAAAGCAGAATTGTTCCCTGGGAACCAAGCACTGGTGTTTGGATTGAGGTCCCAAAAAGACAGAATTGCCGATGTACTGTTTGTGACCACCTCAGTTCAAGGACTGGTGCTTGTAGAGTGAAGTAAAAAAGTTGCATGAAGAATATACCTAGAGGCTGTTGAACGGGAAATCTATCTGTAAGGTCTCAGAATCTGCTATAACTTGGCAGAGGGGTGACAGAATTGAAAGCATGATGGGTAAGATAGTTACTTCTACACAAAGAGCAAAATGGAGCAATGACAATTTACACTAGCTTTGGATCTGGCTCAGAAACAATAGGGTATAGAACTGTCAGGTTCTGAGATGAAATTGGAGCAATGGAGCAAAGTTGATACGCCTGGGATGAATTTGCCCCAGTGGTCCAGCTCCCCGATCTGGCTGAGCTGTGCTCAGTGTAAGGTCATGTGCCAGGAGAAAGTAGCTTTCAGCCACTTTTATAGACGCTTGGGCCAGTTCAATCCCTACTGGAAGTTAGAATAGTCTCTATTCTACAACTACCCAACTGGGAGATCTGACAGAACAAGGAGTAATGGTCCCAAATTGCAGTGGTGGTTTAGGTTGGATATTAGGAAAAACTTTTTCACTAGGAGGGTGGTGAAGCACTGGAATGGGTTACCTGGGACGGGGGGCGTGGAATCTCCTTCCTTAGAGGTTTTTAAGGTCAGGCTTGACAAAGCCCTAGTTGGGATGATTTAGTTGGGGATTGATCCTGCTTTGAGCAGGGGGTTGGACTAGATGACCTCCTGAGGTCCCTTCCAACCCTGATATTCTATGATTCTATGATCTTATCATTTTCTACCTCCATTTAGCCTACTGGAGTGCCCCAAAGGGCTCTAAGCAGGCCAGAGAAAATGACTTACAGTATAAATGAGATCACTAAGGGCTTGTGTATGCTTAAAATGCTACAATGGCATAGCTGTACCACTGCAGGGCTTTAGTGTAGACACTACCTATGCTGATGGGAGGGAGTTTTCTGTTGGCTTAGGTAATCCATCTCCATGAGAGGCGGTAGCTAGGTCGATGGAAGAATTCTTCCATCAACCTAGCCCTGTCTACATGGGGACTTAGGTCACCTTAACTACACTGCTTGAGGTGTGGGTTTTTCACACCCCTGACTGACATAATTAAACTGATCTAATTTTCTAGCATAGACCAAGTCTTAGAGAGATTATAAGATGCCACAGACTCCAGTGTCCTATGTAAATCTGAATGTCATCAGTGTACTTTTTTGTTCTCAACTTTACATTCTGATGTAGCCATCACCAGGATGCCCCAGGGTCTGGAAGAAATAAACCGAGGGATGACAGGTTTGCTTCAAGTTTAACACACACAGAGCAGACATGCTGCTGGTAGAAAGAAGTAAACAGTGTAAGGAGCTGGCAAATAGACTCACCGGAACCTACACTGGGGGAATCTGACTACCCAATGAATAAGGTAACGCGCAGCCTCTGAGTCAAGATGGACTCTTCTCTGCTTCTGGTCACCCCAGCTGTAACAGTGGTGAGGAATGTATTCAGGCAGAGTTATTCTATGCTCTAATAAAAAAAATATAGCAGTAAGGATATATTACCGACCAACTGACCAGGATGGTGATAGTGACTGTGAAATGCTCAGGGAGATTAGAGAGATTATTAAAATAAAAAACTCAATAATAATAATGGGGGATTTCAACTATCCTCATATAGACTGGGTACATGTCATTTCAGGACGGAATGAAGAGATAAAGTTTCTTGACACCTTAAATGACTGCTTCGTGGAGCAGCTAGTCCTGGAACCCACAAGAGGAGAGGCAATTCTTGATTTAGTCCTAAGTGGAGCACAGGATCTGGTCCAAGAGGTGAATATAGTTGGACCTCTTGGTAATAGTGACCACAATATAAGTGACCATAATATAATTAAATTGAACATCAGTGTGGTGGGGAAAACACCACAGCAGCCCAACACTGTAGCATTTAATTTCAGAAAGGGGAACTACACAAAAATGAGGAGGTTAGTTAAACAGAAATTAAAAGGTACAGCACCAAAAGTGAAATCCCTGAAAGCTGTATGGAAACATTTTAAAGACACATATAGGCTCAACTTAAATGTATACCCCAAATTAAAAAACATAGTAAGAGAACCAAAAAAGAGCCACCATGGCTAAACAACAAAGTAAAAGAAGCAGTGAGAAGCAAAAAGGCATCCTTTAAAAAGTGTAAGTTAAATCCTAGTGAGGAAAATAGAAAGGAGCATAAACTCTGGCAAAGGAAGTATAAAAATATAATTAGAAAGGCCAAAAAAGAATTTGAAGAACAGCTAGCCAAAGACTCAAAAAGTAAAAGACTCAAAAAAAAATTAAGTACATCAGAAGCAGGAAGCCTGCTAAACAACCAGTGGGGCCACTGGGCGATAGAGATGCTAAAGGAGCACTCAAGAACGATAAGGCCATTGTGGAGAAACTAAATTAATTCTTTGCATCGATCTTCATGGCTGAGAATGTGAGGGAGATTCCAAAACCTGAGCCATTCTTTTTTAGATGACAAATCTGAGGGATTGGCCCAGACTGTGGTGTCATTAGAGGAGGTTTTGGAACAAATTGATAAATTAAACAGAAATACGTCACCAGAACCAGATGGTATTCACCCAAGAGTTCTGAAGGAACTTAAATGTGAAATTGCAGAACTGCTAACTGTAGTCTGTAATCTGTCATTTACATCAGCTTCTGTGCCAAATGACTGGAGGATAGCTAATGTGAGGCCACTTTTTAAAAAGGGCTCCAGAGGTGATCTCGGCAATTACAGGCCAGTAAGCCTGACTTCAATACCAGGAAAACTGGTTGAAACTATAGTGAAGAACAAAATTGTCAGACACATGGATGAACATAATTTGGTGGGGAGGAGTCAACATGGTTTTTGTAAAGAGCAATCATGCCTCACCAATCTACTAGAATTCTTTGAGGGGGTCAACAAGCATGTACACAAGGGGAAACCAGTGAATACAGTGTATTTAGAGTTTCAGAAAGCCTTTGACAAGGTCCCTCCCTGAAGGCTCTTAAGCAAAGTAAGCTGACATGGAATAAGAGGAAAGATCCTCTCATAGATTGGTAACTGATTAAAAGATAGGAAACAAAGGGTAGGAATAAGTGGTCACTTGTAAGACTGGAAAGAGGTAAATAGTGGTATCCCCCAGGGGTCTGTACTGGGACCAGTCCTATTCAACATATTCATAAATGATCTGGAAAAAGGGGTAAACAGTGAGATGGCAAAATTTAATGCTGATAACTGCAAAGTGATGCATATTGGAAAACATAGTCCCAATTATACATGTAAAATGATGGGGTCTAAATTAGCTGTTACCACAACTCAAGAAAAAAGATCTTGGAGTCATTGTGACTAGTTCTCTGAAAACATCCACTCAATGTGCAGTGGCAGTCAAAAAAGCAAACAGAATGTTGGGAATCATTAAGAAAGGGATAGATAATAAGGTGGAGAATATCATATTGCCTCTATATAAATCCATGGGATGCCCAGATCTTGAATACTGCGTGCAGATGTCATTGCCCCATCTCAAAAAAGATATAGTAGAATTGGAAAAAGTTCAGAAAAGGGCAACAAAAATGATTAGGGGCATGGAACAGCTTCCATATGAGAAGAGATTAATAAGACTGGGACTTTTCAGCTTGGAAAAGAGATGACTCAGGGGGGATATGATTGAGGTCTATAAAATCATGACTGGTGTGGAGAAAGTAACTAAGGAAGTGTTATTTACTCCTTCTCATAACACAAGAACTAGGGGCCACCAAATGAAATGAATAGGCAGTAGGTTTAAAACAAACAAAAGGAAGTATTTCTTCACCAACACACAGTCAATCTGTGGAACTCCTTGCCAGAGGATGTTGTGAAGGCCAAGTCTGTAACAGGGTTCAAAAAAGAACTAGATAAGTTCATGGAGGATAGGTCCGTCAGTGGCTATTAGCCAGGATGGGCAGGGATGGTGTCCCTAGCCTCTGTTTGCCAGAAGCTGGTAATGAGTGACAGGGAATGAATCACTTGACAATTACCTGTTCATTCCCTCTGGGGCACCTCGCATTGGCCACTGTCGGAAGACAGGATACTGGGCTAGATGGACCTTTGGTCTGACTCAGTATGGCCTTTCTTATGTTCTTCAATGGGATTACTCATGTGCTTAAAGTTACACACACGGCCTAGGAGAGTTTTTTAAAAAGGAGAGAGACAAAGAGGGGACAAAGAGGAGGTAGTAATGGGGATCACTTAACATTTTGGACTTATGGAAGAGGGGTAGAGCTAAGGGCCCTTGGGTGTGTTTAGTGCTACCTTAAGCTTTGAGTTCTGTGTTTACTGTTTGAATACCATAAAACATGACGGATCAGATGTAGTGAACTTTGCGTCAATACCTGTAGTTTAAAATAGCTTTAAGCATTAGAGCAGCTGTCTCCTTGTTTGTGCCTGGAAGTGGATTTCAGGGTGCAGGACTAATATATTCAACATGCCTTACTCTGCTACAAATTTCACGGCTGCATCGCCTCCCCTTCCTCCCCCCGATCCCCCACCTGCAGTGTCAGGAGAGTTCCAGTTATAAATGGGCTACATAGCCCAGCAGTGATGGGCTTTCGCAAGAAGTCTGATGATTGTCTGCACCACTGAAACTTCAGACGTGGCTGAAAAGCATTTCGGTCCGGAAGTTTCATTTTCCACTTTCCGCATGCTCCGGCCACAAAGTGAGACAACACTAGTGACTTCAATCTACTGGGCTTCTCCACCTCTGCAGAGCTCCCCACATGACTCAGCAAGCCAGAGAGCATCTTTTTGTGGCCATGGAACTAGCATTTGACTCCAATTCAGACCTAGATTAACTGGTGCAGAAGGTTGGCATGCCAATAATAAAAAGAACTAAAGAAAATGGTGCTATGGTACTATGGTAGCTCAGTGCTTGATTGGGGCTCTTAGACAATCCCATAACACAATAATAAATAATATTTATAGTACACTTGGTACTGAATACTGAAGCTATTCAGTACTTTAAATGTTTGTGGTTCAACTGAGAAAAAATTCAGTTCACCAACTTTTTAGCATAAATGCCTGCATTTCTAACAGTCCAGGAGAGCTGCAAAGATTCAGATAGACACCAGTGCTCAAATCTCCAGAGCCAGTTTGAGGACACTTGCAAGACCCAAAATGACACAGTGCTGCAATTTTAGGTCTCAGCAAGATTATCTGAAGTTATGGATTCTTGTGGGGTTTTGTAGATGGCAGTACCCCTGTTGGCTTTGAGACCAAAAGAAGCGAGGGGCTCTAGTGACTACCCTTCTTGAAGAGAAGTTTGGAAAGGAATAGCTCCCAGCATCCAAAGCTGGCTCTACAAGTTTCTTAGCATTGTTAGGTGAAGTGGTTCAGTTCAATACATAGATAGATAGGTATAGATACACTAAATAGGTGCAATATACTATTGCATTTATATACCACTCCCTGTATCCTTCAGCTACCATCAATGACGTTTATGAACTATTACTAGCCATTTGTGTTAATATGTTTTTATAATTACTAAACATTATGAGCCAAGTTTTCAGACATGGATGCCTAAATTATGCATACACACTTTGCACCTGGGCATGTGATGATTCAGTGCAAGGACCTTTATATAATATACATAAATGAAGTGTTTTAGTTGACCACTAGGTGTTCACAATTATACATATGCAGTTATGAGTATAAAAATGCACATTACTAAATCAGGGATTACATAAATACCACATCCAGAATATTTTAGGTTGTTGTCAGAAGAGAAACTTCAGAACACTCCAAAGGCATTAGATAAAGCAGAATTAAAACTTAAACTTGGGGAAAGAAAACAAAATACTGTTACTTTTATGCTGGAGATTTATCTCTGTTTGTGGTATGTAAATAACACCATGTCGGTGGTATAGAATGTGAATTGTTTTAAAACACTCTGGTTATCGTCTCTCCTCCTTTGGAAGCCTGTAATGATTCAATTGGTCAGAGAGTCTAATCTTTTTAACCTTAATCAACTGATCTGTTTTCATTTGCCTTTTAGTAAAACAGCTGATTGTCAACAGATTTCTTTCAAATTACTGGAAATTTTACCTCAGTCATCGGATCAGAATATCTCTGATCAATCAGACTTCTTAGAGTCAGTCTACAGTTATATTCAGATTCCAGTTTGAAATCTCCAAGGCACAAACATTAAAACTTCCCTATTGTGCATCTGTTATCAGTCTCCTTCCCTTTCACAATCATATATAGATAAAAACTTAAATTTTCGAAAGTAACTAGTAATTTTTAGTGTCCAATTCTGGATGCCTGAGAAGCGTCTGCATTTCAGAAGCTGGGGCTCAGCTCTTTTTGAAAATTGGGCCCCTTTAAAATATTTTAAGTTGCACATAGAAAAACTGAAGCATCCAAAATCACTAGTCACTTTTGAAAATTAAGTTCCTTGATACAGGCTAAGAACTATACCCACTTATACTGAGTTTACTGTCCATACTCTTGACAGCTGCTGAATAAATGTTTATTTAGGTAAAGCAATTAGGGCACATGAAACATAGTATTTAAGTGTTGGCATGCTAGTCTCATCATCAACTCAATTAACTACAATGATTCTAAACTCCTCATGGAGCATTATTATTTTTCTGCCACCAAATTCATATTAACAAAAGCCCAAAGCAGAGTTAATCTGTGTGAATACCCTGCAACCGAAGACATCGATATTGAACTTCCACCAATAGACATAATATTATTCCTAGCTCTTATTTTCTTGCTAAATGAACGGATGTTCATCACTAGTTCCAATCTGTGAAGCTTTTTTCTCTTGTAATTTCAAGAGGGTTTTCTAAAAGTTTATTACAGTTAACAAAGAGCTAAATGGAAGCCTGGGTGTGTATCAGTGATTGAAGAATCCCTACAGTAGCTAGAAGTAAGATGATAAACACTACCTATTTTTAATTAGAAATGTTCTCTTTCTGCCTCCCCCTCTTTGCCCCATTTTTCACAATGTTTATCTGAATTTGTTTTCCACTCTGCCCACTCTCTGCTCTACTTTTTCATCCATTTCTTAATCTGACTTTTTTTTCCACTTCGCTCCCTCATCCAAGGTTGCACCAGGAGACCTTCCAAACTCCAGCAGGGGATCGATAGGAGGGGTACTGGCTGAGGTGAACTGAGAGATGAGCTAAAAAACTATGGCCTTCCGGTGACTAAAGCCTCAATCCTGCAAAGACTTCAGGGGATGGAGAAAACAGCAACAGGGGATGGAGAAAACAGTGGTGAGTAGGATAGACTTAACTTTTAGAAAAGACAGTATCATTCTTAATACAAACTTTATCAAGGAAGAAATTTTGCAATATAATTTCTGAAATAATAAATACTGTAATATAATTTCTGGAAAATCTCCTGAAACTACAGTGATACATTATTATATATATATAGGGAAACTTGAGAGACATAGCCAGATAGTAGAGAAAGTGCTGGAACTGATATACTGGGCAGGTGAAAAACAGATGACAGAAACTGCCCTGAGAAAAATCATTAGAGCTGGTAGAATTTTTTGTTTGGTTGAAATGTTTTTTCAACGCAGAATGGCTTTTTTCAATCAAACAGAAATTGCTATGGGAAATGTTCATTTTCATTAAAAAAAAAAAATCTGAAGCCAACCAAAAATCACTTTCTGGTTGTTGACAAGCAAAACAAGTTTTGGTTGGTTTTGTGTTTTGGGCTGAAATGTGTCTGGTTTTGGTTGCTGAAAGTGAACATTTGTAGTGTGCTTCCAGCACCTAAACGTCTGTTTGGTAAAGGTTCAAAGCATTACAAACATCCCACAACCTATTCTAGAATCTTCTTTCTATGTTGTGGTTAACCATTCTTTACGATTCTCTCCTCTGTCTTCTCCATTTCTCACTGGGGGTATTCCTTTCTTTTCTTTGTTAGCAGCAGGTCTTAAGGAATCTCATTATTTGGGAAATGACTTGCTTTCTCTGATCTTACATATTTTTGCCGGATAGAGTTCATTTATTTTAATTAACCCTCTGAAATAATTACATGTCTGTGTTCTTTCAAAAGACAAAATACAGGAATTGAATGATGAGTCACACAAAAGATACTGATTTTTAAAAAGTATATAAAATTCAACAAGACCAGTACACAAAAATGAGCACCATAGAAACAGTTAAGTGTAGTGGAAAAACTGGGCTTCTTTTAGCTATCATTTATACATAAGAGAGTGAACTAAAAAATGAAGCCTAAAAGTTTATAGAAAAATAAAGCATCACAAGGTATTATTGATATTTAGATAGCAAGACTGCATCAGATCTTTCAACAGCTGTATCACTGTTCCCTCTAAGCTGTGCACGTGTGCGTACGCACACAGATCCTAAACACCACGCACACAAAAATTTGCACAGAAGCACAAAAATTTGCACAGAAGAAACTTTTTGCACACATGGCCTATCAAAAATTTGCACAGAAAAAATGTTTAGTGCACATGGCCTGTCAAAAATTAGAGGGAACATTGAGCTGGATCCAGATCTTCACCTATAAGAAGTACTATTAGAGACTTTGCGTTATAACAGAAAGAAATATATCACTTATTTTGAATTAAATATAGTTTATGATAATGATAACACTGATGTCTAAAACCCCAGAGAATATAATTCAGATGATAAAGATAGTATTTATTGCATTAATTGTGTGTTATTTTAGCAATATCAGGAAAAAAGTGAAATATTATTTTCATTTAACTGCAGATGACTTATGCATTTCCAGGCCTAATTATCTGATCTTTGTGATATGCTGTTGTGAAAATGAGTACAATATTTCTAGTTACAGCAGAAGTATTTTACAAAATAGAGGATGTTTTATAACATATATAACACACTTTCAGTATGTTTAAAAGAGGGTCAGTTGCAACCAATTAAATTTTAAAAGTTGAAACTTTAACTCGGAGCTTCTTAGCAACACTGAATTCAGGAACGCTCCCAAATCTAAATATTTGTAGAGTTAATGAAGTTTTTAGTGAGTTCTAATTTACAGCGAACAAGTTATCTTTGATAAGTGTTCCAGTTAGAGATTTAGGCACCAATTCAGCAAACAGAGATGCATGCACTTAACCTTACTCACATGACCAAAGTTAATGATAAAAACATAAGAACAGCCATAGTGGGTCAGACCAAAGGTCTATCTAGCCCAGTATCCTGTCTTCCTACAGTGGCCAATGCCAGGTGCCCCGGAGGGAATGAACAGAACAGGTGATCAAGTGATCCATCCCCTGTCGCCAATTCCCAGCTTCTGGCAAACAGAGGCTAGGGAAACCATTCCTTCTCATCCTGGCTAATAGCTATTGATGGACCTATCCTCCATGAATTTATTTAGTTCTTTTTTGAACCCTGTTACAGTCTTGGCCTTCACAACATCCTCTGGTAAAGAGTTCCACAGGCTGACTCTGCGTTGTGTGAAAAAATACTTCCTTTTGTTTGTTTTAAACCTGCTGCCTATTCATTTCATTTGTTGGTCCCTAGTTCTTGTGTTATGAGAAGGAGTAAATAACACTTCCTTACTTACTTTCTCCACAACAGTCGTGATTTTATAGACCTCTATTATATCCCCCCTTAGTCGTCTCTTTTCCAAGCTGAAAAGTCCCAGTCTTATTAATCGCTCCTCATATGGCAGCCGTTCCATACTCCTAATCATTTTTGTTACCCTTTTCTGAACCTTTTCCATTTCCAATATATATTTTTGATGGTGTCCTGTGGATTTATATAGAGGCAATATGATATTTTCTGTCTTATTATCATCCCTTTCTTAATGATTCCCAACATTCTGTTCGCTTTTTTGACTGCCACTGCACATTGAGTGGATGTTTTCAAAGAACTATCCACAATGACTCCAAGATCTCTTTCTTGCATGGTAACAGCTGATTTACACCTCAGCATTTTATATGTATACTTGGGATTATGTTTTCCAGTGTGTATTACTTTGCATTTATCAACATTGAATTTCATCTGCCATTCTGTTGCCCAGTCACCTAGTTTTGTGAGATCCTTTTGTAGCTCTCCGCAATCCCTCAAGGAAGGTGTTTCTTCCCCTGCATCTCCCTTGATCCAAACTTGGACATTCTGAAAAATCTCACAAGAAAGAAGTCCTCACAAGATTTCCGGCCTGTTTTTTCAACCAAACCATTTCAGTACGTTCAATGGGTTCCCAATAAGCATCTGGTTTTTAGATGTTTATCCAAATTTTGAACCTACTGAGGTTTATTCTTGATTATCTGTCACCACTGCATGATAACATCTCATTTATTTCATATTCCTGTAACCACGCAGCAAAGACAGGGAGATAATTTATAAATCTGCAACTTCTCCCTTATCTTGGTTTAGATAATGAGGTTACCTAATAAACGTAACAGTCGCAGGCAAAAATTCTGATTGCTTCTGTGCTCTTCAAAAATATGGAGGGGGTGAGTTGCTACAAACACCCTTCTTTAAAAGACTCTTCACTGGCTTTTCTCAAATAAAATGCAAATTTTAATATTGATATGCATTTTCAATGTTACTGAGTCACCAACATGAGAGGATGTTTGCAGGGAATGTTCTGTTACTAATTTTAAAATAGAAATGGAAAATTTAAGAAATATCTACAGGGGAAATATGAATTCACAATGTTGCAGCTAAGATGTTCTTAAAGTAAAAATCAATAACAATATGTAAAGCTTTTCACCTGCCAACACTTATACTAGTAAGCAGTCCCATTGAAGTCAGTGAAACTACTCATGTCAGTACAGTTAAGCATGTGTGCACATGTCTGCAGGATCAAGGCCGAAGTAACTGATTTTATTTAGGCTATGTCTACACTAGAGGGCTTACGGCAGTGCAGGTGTATCGATGCAGCTGCGCTGCTGTACAATCTCTCGTGTAGCCACCCTAAGCTGAAGAGAAAGAGCTCTCCCGTCAATATAATTAATTCACCCTCGAAGAGCAGCAGTAGCTATGTCACTGGCAGCACTATCGCCAACACTAGCGCTTATGCCAGCATAATTTATGTTGCTCAGGGAGATGGAATATTCACACCCCTGAGCAACATAAGTTTTGCCAACATAATTGAAGTGTCCGAAAATCATTACCATATGACCAACGCATCACTGCGAGATACAAAATGAGTTGACCATCTCAGACTGCTTCCTTCTAGGCAGGTCTCCATGTAGCAGAAACTCTCTCACACCCCTAGCTGCCCCCACCAGGGAGATGTGCCAGTAAACTTTGTGCAGCCCCACGGATTTCAAGTGCACCACTTAGACACACGTGAACCCTTATCACAGCATCATGGATTTGCACAACTAGTTTGGGGTTTTTTTACCACCACCATAGCACTACCAGAAATAGTAGAATGTTGCACTGCACTTGTGTGAATGTTAAAGGTGAACATCTATATATGTATTTATTATATTGTTTGTAAATGTTGCACTTACTAAAGCAACTATTCTTCACTGGGAAAGAGCCACATACAACGTGGGAATCATCCGAGTTCAGCCATTTTTGAGTTATCAATGTGCAAAATGAGGCTGTGAAAGTGCAATTACCTAACTCAGGGATTCTCAACCTGGGGTTCAGAACCACTATCCTTTAGTTTGGAGCACAGAGTGAGGCTCAGCAGGCTGCAATTTTTTCTCTCATAACGTGCAAGAGTTCACAATATAGAAAGGTTTGAAAAACCACTGACCTCACTCCAAAATGACTGGCGAGGTTTTACTCTGACCTGTGAGAAAAGTTTACCAAAGATGAAGGAGTTTGGAAAGCTAGGAACAAATGACAATCGGGTGTTATAATGGAAATCTGTATATAATCTTAACATTAGTGAATTCTGTAATAATTCTAGTTCCTCAGGGAATCATCAATAATGGCAGTTTTTGGAGCACAGCTCCCATAAGACAGCATTGATTCTTCACTTCCACTTTAACAAATGTATTAGAATGTTGCTAATATTGCAGTATAATTCAGTTGGTATAAACACAGATTAAGAACCTGAGTTTTGAAATCAGTGAGAATTTTGTCACTAATGTCAGTGGGATCAGGAATGGGCTCTTGAGGACCTGAGTAGTTTGATACAACTCATATATATCAATGAGTAATGAAAACCAAATCCAGAAACTTCAAGAATAGACTAATCACAAAAAAACTGACTAGCTTTCATAATTTATCACAAATAAATGAGCGGGCTCCCTGCACATTTTCAAGATCGAATGAGCTGTGTGCACTTGCAGGTAGGAAACTGCTCCTTGTTGGAGAGCTGACTAAGCTAAAACAGTAGGGTTTTTTTATCAATGCAACCTTGCAATTCTCAGGAAACAACATCATCTCGCATTCAGTCATTCTGAAACTGGGGCTCAGATTTCCATCCTAGAGTCTCACAAGTTCTCTTAGACAAGGATACCCTAAAGTTTTAAGTGGGGCAACAGTCACATATAATTTTTCACTCAATTTCTTTACAGTATTTCAATCTGACTTGGTTTTAGTAAAACAGGGAGTGATTTTTGGTTTCGAAACACTTGTCACGTGTCCATACCTCAATTTCTACAAAGAAAACTGGCCCGATTCTGCCAGTATTTAATCCTGCCCCTTAAATGGTGATGATATGTTTAAAGCGCAGGTTCTCAACCTATTTACCGTAGTGGGCCAAATATGCAGCTCTCTATGCATTATGTGGGCCACATCCACACAATATACATACTGCTTGTAGAGCCCTGAGGATGTCACATGGGCCGCAGCTGTGTGCTGATTGGGCCGCAGGTTGAGAGCCATTAGTTTCAAGACTACTTTTGTTTATTTATTTGGGGGGCTGTTGGGTTATTTTTGCTGAAGGTAAGTGGGTGGTTGTTTTCAAGATATCTTTTATTTTCTCCCTGGAGGTGGAGAGGGATATGAATACTTTTCTTTTTAAAAACATTCATCAATATATTTCTGTTAACAGTAAGGAAACCAAAAGCTGTGCATTTCCCCTGAGGATTGGTACCTAATGTTAAAAGTAGACAGAGTCCTCTGATTTACATAACTTCTACAATGCTTAATACTTTTGTTAGTGATGAACATGCCTCATTGGCCAAAGCCACTCTCATTTGACTATCTCTGAAGTTACATGTTAACAAACAATCCACCCACAGGGAGAAATATATTACAAATGTGTAAATTTATAGCTATGTATTACAGACACAGAACTGTTATCACCCCTACCATAGTTTCAATTACACCACTTACCTATCCTGCACATGTGGCTTATTAGCTACATTAGTCGATTTTCTTGAATTATGGTCAGGAATCTTAGGGATGCTATGTTATTTTCAAGCTTATATTTGCATATGTGGCATGTTATTGGGTAGATTTCCTTTAAACTGTACAACCCCTCAGAGTTGTATTCCAGGCTTTATTCTTTTGCATATTTATAATCTCTCCCATGACGGCATCATTCATAGACCTGGGATTGATTGTAACCTCTGTGCCAATATTAGCTCACTCTAGGGGCCTGATTCTCCTCTCAGGTAAACCAGTTTTATACAGGTTGTAAATCTACTGACGCCTGAGTTACACTGAAGTGAGTAAGCAATATCAGGTCCTAGGTATCTATTGCTAGGGAACCCCACGGGTAAGATTTATGCTTTTTCAGCTCACCCTCTGGCTTATTCAGATCTGGGCTTGGATGACTACTTGTATCTCAAAGCCACAAGCTGACATGATAGAACCGTTTTCGGGCAGCCCCTCTGAATATTTTCACCTTTCTATTGTCCAGATTTTGCATCCAGCAACAGCAGATATTAGACATGTCAGTACTCTCGTTGATTCTGGGTCACTTGTGAAGCATGGAAATGTCACCATTGAGAAACTCTGTGATTACTGTGACTAAGCAATAGTTAGGCTGTCACCAATACTTACTCAGCAGGATGTGGAAACTGCTCTCCAAGCTTTGGCTTCACTATCTCTGTTATGTGAAGTCCAAAAGGCCACCTGCTTTGTAATTATCTATGAGCAAAAGAGGAGGTCTGTTTGCTTTGTATTCTGAGGTGCCTCTTGCTCCCCCACTCCTTCCTCTCCAAGGTCACCCTAGTTTATGGACGATATGTTGTTATACCAATAAAAACTAGCAGGATCTTATTAAAGGGGAAAAGACATTTGTCACATTTATTGTAAATACCATAATAAAATAAAAGATAACAGCAAACAACGTTGTTTGACTACTTATTCCTATGATTACTTATATATATATCCATTCACACAATCATTCATACAAGTTCTGTGTAGATATTATAGTTACCGGCCTAGATGTTGCTCATGCCAAGTTACTGGTCAGGTATCTTGGTCATGAGGATGGAGCCGAGTCTGTGTCAGATGCATCTGATGCTCCTGGAGGCTGGCAGCAGAACCATAGACTCAAAGTCCTCAGTCTTTAGAGTCCAGTTTTATAGGAATTTATTCCTATGCCAGTCCATGAGAGTTGCTTCATTCTGCTGTTGCTAAATCAATCAGCAGGTGGCTGGCTCCATGTTGTCAGATGCTTGTTTTTCCTTCCTTTGAGGTGGTGGGGGTCATCTGGTTGATCCCACTTGACACCTTCTTCAGCCGACACTGAATTCTTCAGGCTGGTAACTCCCAAACCATTCATTCATTATTTAAACTAGGCACTCATTCACATACATTCTCTATCTTAATCACATCTATTTCACTGTCTCTTTACCTTTTGGGGTGTTACCAATTTAGAGAACAGGCACTTAGAGTCAATTGACATTTAACAAGTTTTATACAAAGTATTTCTTTGAGCAGGCTTCACACAGACACAGCTGGTGGCTTGCAGGTTAGAGGCTAAATCTTGGGAATCACATTTATTTCTAATGTAAACCTTTAATTGTAAAGTCTCATTTAACAATAAATCATTTCTAATAATAAATCATTTTTCATATAAACCATGTCTAATATAAACCTTCTTTAATATCCCTACAATGTGACAAATGAAGCAAGAGGGAAGACATCTGGAGTGACAAGAGTAGATGTCTCATGCCAAGGCTGATTGGTTCCAACATGCAGATTTTTTTAGGAACTCTGTTGCTGTGGCTCTGGGTAGAGGGCAAAAAAAAGTTCTTTTCCTCCACCATAGCATCTACAAAATCTCAGTCAGCAAGTTCATTGTAAGTGGTAGATAGCCTGGCAAATCTGAACTAGCTCAGCTCAGTAGCTGGTCTGAGATCTTCCCATTGAGAGACATTGTTTACTATTTTGCTAACAAGACTGATCACATTAGGGATAGGTTTTCTTCTTCAGTGGTCACAGTGCAAACTCTTGAGGGGACAAAGGCCTTGTCTTCTCTGCTAGAGTTTTGGCCAATGATGCTCCTCGGTTGTTGGGAGAACATCTTCCCACAACCTGTGCTTTGGATCCAGGGAATCCATGTCTTTTCTGGCTGATGAAAGGCAGTGGGGAAGTACTGGTTCCCTTCTGTGTAGAGATTTTCAAGGCCTCTTTTAGAGAGGGCAGACTGCCTATTGCTCGCCCAGTCCAAAAGAGCTCAAGAGTGGTGACTGCAGGCATGCTGCAAAAGACAGCTGTTTGAGAGGCCATCTGGAGAGAGCTGAGGAAATGCACCCCACAGTGATGCAGAGGACCGGTGGCTGGCTGGCCAACTGAGTTCCTATGGAACGACTTTCAGTTTGGCTGTGGTTTAAAATAAGTGTGTTTATTCCAGGATTAACTATGGTATGGGCCTAGAACCGGGGATAGGCATTGTGATAAATGAAAGAGGAGGGGAATAGAGCTCTTTTATGGACACCCAGCTAAAAAAAAATTAATGGAGATATACCTATCTCCTAGAACTGGAATGGACTCTGAAGGGTCATTGAGTCCAGCCCCCTGCCTTCACAAGGCAGGACCAAGTACTGATTTTGCTCCAGATTCCTAAGTGGCCCCTTCAAGGATTGAACTCACAACCCTGTGTTTAGCAGGCCAATGCTCAAACCACTGAGCTATCCCTCCCACCACAATTGGCTATAAAGTCCTTCTTAGTGGCTGTTTTCTGCTTGCTTTACCTGTAACAGGTTAAAAAGTCTCCCTGACTAGGTAAAGAAAGCAAGTGGGCACCTGACCAAAAGAGCCAATGGGAGGGCTAGAACTTTTTTAAATTGAGGAAAAAACTTCCCTTTGTCTGTTGTTGTTGTTGTTCTCTGGAGATAGGGGACAGAGCAGGACAGGGCTGGAGCTATGCTGTAAAATACTTTAAAACCAGGTATGAAAAAACATCAAATCATACCTCAACCCTACTTATCTGAAACCCCAAATATGTAAGTAATCAGGGAATGTCTAGGAAGACACGATTAGGGTTATTTCTTTTATTTCTTATTGGCTTGTGGACTCCTCTGTGCTAACCCGAGATGTTTTTGTTTGCTTGTAACCTTTAAGCAGAACCTCAAGAGAGCTATCTGGATGCTTAATTTTTGTAATTGTTTCTTTTAAGATCTAGCAAAATGTCTAAGTTCCAAATGTATTTCCTTTCTTTTGGGGTTTAATAAAATTTACCTTTTTTTAAGAATAGGATTGGATTTTTGTGTCCCTAAGAGGTTTGTGCATGTTGTTTAATTAGCTGGTGGCAACAGCTGATTTCCTTTGTTTTTTTCTCAGCTCTTCCCAGGAAGGGGGGTGAAAGGGCTTGAGGGTACCCCACAGGAAGGAATTCCCAAATGTTCCTTCCTGGGTTCTCAGAAGGGGGGGAAGGGGTTTGCACTTGGGTGGTGGCAGCATCTACCCATCCAAGGTCAGAGAGAAGCTATGATCTTGGGTGTTTAATACCAGCATGGAGTGGCCTGTATTAATTTTTAAAATCCTTGTGCGTCCCCACCTTCTGCACTCGAAGTGCCGGAGTGGGGAATCAGCCTTGACAGGCACCTTATTATTTTAAAGCTATATAAATAAATATTAGAATTAATAGAAAAATTAGGGCCAGACAAAGAATGGGCTATACCTGGGTCACCCACAAAGGCTTACCAGCAGGCAACTCAAAATATTCCCCTTATGTCCTCCAGGGGACCCTCCCAGCTCAGGCAGTGAGTGACCAACCTCAGGAACCTGAGTTACCTCTCACTTCGACTAGTGTAACTCAGGAATAACTCCACTGACATTAATGTCCCTTCCCCAGTGCAAATCTATTACAAAAGGGCAGGTGGGAATTCATCACTGGGCTATAACCAGTGGAGCTGATAAGGTGGCAGGAGGGATGAATTGCACTTGGAACAAGGGAGGTGCAGAGTTAGCTACACCCATTTTGTGCCCGAATCCTGTGCAGCAGGACTCCTGAGAATAGGACATTCCTTTACTCTGTCTATTACTCACTGGTACAATGACTATCCAGGGCTGATCTGGTTCCACCTGCATAGGGGAAACGCAAAGTTGCCCCTCTGAGGCCCTGCACTGTTCTGTTGAATTCTCACTACAGAGGGAGAAGCATGTCCCAAACCTTGACCTTGCATCCCCCATGATAGTGTAGTGTGAGGCCAGTAGACCGTCAGCCATGCAGCATCTTCCTGCATGTGCAAGTGTTTGAGTTAGAAAGGAAAGCCTCATGAAACTGCAATATTTGGAAAATCAAAGTATTTATTATAATAAATAACAATGAAAGAGATAGCAAACAAGCATATAGTGTATGCTTTCAAGTGTATTCCATAAATATTATAGTAACAGTTGTTAAGTTATATCATATTTCATGTAAAAGTATCTGGCACATTTTTATAAATAAATTCACACTATTAATTTATATAAATAAATGCACTTTATAATTATTGCCGTTCAATAAATTAGCATTAAATATTAAAAGATTGAAGGATCAATTAAACAAAAAGACAGCAAAATTTCCTAGAAAGATTTTCCAGCTAAAGATATTGGGACAGATGCAGGCATGCATCACTGCATAGCTTTCAAAATATCCACTTGTGCTTGTGCACATAGACCCCAATCAACAAAATACTTAAGCACTTGGTTAAAGTTGAAATGTTTGGCACTGTTAAATAACTACCACTCCTATAGGTGTTCTTCTTAATAGATAAATGGTTGGTATCATAGCAGTGGTTTCCTGGAGGTTCTTTCAGTTTTTCTTCTTGTTTCCTCCCTTACTAGTAACAATTCTCTTCGGTGCTTCAGTGCATGCATTTTCCATGTAATCAAAGAGCAAATCCAGCTCCCCAATTGCTTTGTTCTTTCCACTAACTCCCAACTATATATATAAAGGGGGGAAAAAAGAAAATTCTTTAATATCTCATTATGTCACCAAAGTTTTAGATTGGAATATAGTATTTTCATAGAAATAGGGCTAAATCCTGGTCACTTTACTCTTACAAATAATTCCGTTAATGTCAGGAGACCTCAAGATGGAAACTACCTAATCCAAACTATGCCAATGCTGGAGTGTTCCCTATAGTCTATATTCCATGACATTGCCCAATTCCATTTTAAATTACTCCAGAGATGTATCAAGTGAACATAGAAATCACTCAATGTACAATAGCATCATAACGGTGCTGAGGTTTGGCTTATGATGCTTTTAATATGACATCTGAGGAAGCTGTCCCTAGCTGATTGCCCAATTGGTTGAACCGTCCAGCCTACAGTCTCTTTCCAATAGAAGATCACATTGTCCACTAGATGCTTCTACAGTTCCGCCATAGTTGGTGGAGGAAGTTTTTAAGTTCTAAAAATACATTTATTTTCTTTTAAAGTTAAAAATTGCAATGACTTAGCTGTAACATTTAATTAAGTGCACATGGTGCTCTCTCTATTACAGTTTGCCTATCATTACAATCTCAGTTTTGGCAATAAAGAACATAAGAGCCAGGTTACCATTTCAGGGACATACTTGCATAGTGCTATTAACAAACACAGGCCCCAAGCCTGCCAGTGCTTACACATGGGAGTAATTCTATGCAAGTGATGAGTAATCTTTTAACTTCAGTGGAAATAATCACTTGCAGGATCAGGGCTATAGATAAGACATGATCTCGATGCCAAAAATCTTACAATCTAAATAAACAAGACAAAGAAGGAATAAAAATGTCCCTAGCCCCCTATCACCACTGCAGCCCTCACTCCTTAAATAATCTCTGCTCACGTTAGAAGGTTAGCTTCACAACTAGGTTTTTTCTGCATTAAACTGTTTATAGTTTTGGATTACACAAGAGCCAACATAAATGGGTTTTTTTTTCATCATTAGTCACTGCTGATAATAGGCCTGATCCAAAGTTCATTGGAGTCAACAGAAAGACCCCAACTGACTTCAGTGGGCTTTGAATCAAGCTCAACAGGGACATTGGAACAATAATGAAAAATAATGACCTGGCAAATCACAGCAAATTCATTAATCTCTTGGTCTTAAAATCACCAAGTAAGTTATTTGTAATAGCTACTTGGGGGCCTGGCACTGGTCTTGTTAAAACAAACGTACCTGTTTCATTTTGTCTTTCATTTCTTCCAGGTTCTTTTCGATATGTTCTCTGTGTCCTGAGAATTTCTGAAAAACAAAAGCCAGGGTTTGGTTGGTGACTGTGTGACAGTGCGGTTTTTCTGTTTCACACCTTTCTATTAATCTACTTGATTTCACAAACCTAAATTTGGGTATCTTGATCTGAGGTTTCCTTTGATTTCACCACCCAGTGGGTGGTCACCTTGCCACTACAGCACACTGCAAAGGCTAAACTTGAAATTCAAAAGCCACCTGAGAGCAGAACAAAGGATGGGAACCAGAGAAGAGAAGGTGCAGGAGAGGTAGAATGGGAAACAGCCAGGGTCTATATAAGTGTGCCATACTTACGCAGCCACTTAGCTCTGTGCTCAAAGCTGCTAAGAACTGTGCCACCTCATGGATGTGTGGATAACGGTTCTTGGGCGCAGAGAGAAGTACTTCATCCACTATGATCTCTATTACTCTCTTCATCACATAGCAGCGATTAGTCTCCTGCAAAACACAAAGTAGGAGGGTCACACTATATAATTACAAACCAATAAATCCAGCTTAGGCAGCTGGCTGTGTGCAGCATATGTAAAGCTCACCTGGACATTAATGTACAGCTGCTGTCCAATAAGCCTGTTGTCTGTGTCCTGGTCCGAGAGCCTAGCCTGAGAGGTAGAAAGGAATTCAGTATTCTACAACAATAGTGCAGGACACTACAACTGATACCCTGCTTTGAGTGACGGCTGCCGGATTCGGGGATTATACCTCAGAGGGGACCTCGGGTGAGATGGAGAAAGCTGAGCCTACTGGGGAGGAGGGAGAGTCAGAAGAAGTGTGTAGGAGGTTACACTCTTAGGAGGAGCTTACTAGTTATTTCTAGAGTCATGTCCATGCCCAGCTTTGAATGGGGCTAAGGAGAGAGAGAAATGAAAACTCTTGTTTCAAAATTTGCCAGCCCCAGGTGAAGCAGACGAAATTTAGCTGAGTGCACAGCAGTTCATTAGAAATGAGCTGTGCTTCACCAGTGGGTTATCCCTCCACAGATCGCTGGGGTAGTTACAGTAGGTTGTGGTTTCACAAAGCTATGTACTTAGCAAGTAGTATACTATACCTGCCTCTAAAAGCATCACTGCAGCATAAGTACATGTCCATGTAGAGGTGGGAGGCGGGGGTAGCAAGAAAGTGGAATATGGGAGGGGAGACCCATGGCAATGGAGAGGAGAGAGGGCACTCAAGTACTACCATAATAGATAGATAGGTTACTATACCAGTTTGGCCAACGTGTAGGTGCGATTCCTGATGTAGGATTGCTGGAAGCTGATCTTTCTGAGTCTGCAGACGTGACCGGCAGGAGCAACTCCTGCTCCTTTTGGAGGCATGGGGAGGGCCAGCAGAAGGAAAGGAAGACAGCAGAAGCAGAAAAAGATCCATGCCGGGGAGCACTTCATCCCGTTCTGTATGGACACCATGGCTCAAAATCCAAAGTAGTGAGTTCAGCTGGGCCGCAGCTACAGTACTCTGCACCGATGAGAAAGAGAGACGGCCATCATCAGAGAGGTAGACTGGGTAAGACAAAGCAAGAAAGCCAGGTAGACTTCAAATCTTACCTTTGCTGGGATTCTTGTTGTGCTATGCAGGAGTCTAGGTGCATCTTATATAGACCCAGCAGCTTTTTTTTCCTGGGTGTCTGGTGATGAATTAAAAATGACATCAGCAAGTCTCTTACTTTCCAGCATCCTCTTCTGAGAATAACCACCACCAAACCCACATACAACACAACCGCAAGGGCTTTGCATTCTTCTGTTTCTTATAAGAAGTAACCCCATTTTTAATGTTGGGGTAGACAGGGGCTTTTCCTGACGTATTGGTGAAGTTACACGGATGTGAACCTGGGATGTTCTTTTGAAAAAAAATATTTATTGTAAAGTTGACAGGTTTTGTGACCTTTGTCTTGATCATTACACACCAGCTCCCTCATCAATTTGATTTTAGATTTTGCAAACACGTTTTATATTTATACGTATTTATTATTTGTATTATTGTAGCGCCAAGAGGCATTAGTGGAGACTGGGGCCCTATTGTGCTAGGTGCTGTACAAATACATAGTCAGACGCTGTCCCTCCCCCCAACAGCTGGGGTCCGTGCACCTGCCCAGAACCCTACTGACATTGATGGAGTTCTGCCTATGTCCACACAGCTCTCTTTGGAAGATCAGGGTCTAAATATAATCAATAGAGTAAGACCTCATTTATTGGACCCCACTTTGCTCCCAAATCCTCATTTTCCAAAACTGAAACATGTCCCACAGTGAGCATCATTTGCCTTGAACTGCCTCACATTTGTACAACTCTTCATCTAAATGAATTCCGTGTTCTTCATTCTATTCAGATAAACCAGAGTCCTCAGAGCACTAATACTACACTTTGTGCTTAAAAGAATGGGGGGTGCAGGGGAGGGGAATTTAACTTTTTGTAAATATTACCCAAAATCAAATGGTAAGAAAGATGTATTATTATTATTATTATTTATTATTTATTAGGCACCAACAATGTGCACAAGAAACAAATATTGAGATAGTCATGTCCTGATGCGCTTGCAAATTAAGGCCCCAATCCTGCAGCTAACTGCAGCTAACCGGGGGCCATTCCTGTACTTGGATCCAGGGCAGGTGCAGGGCTGTTCCCATGTACAGTCACTGGGGAACTGAGGCGTAAAAGACAGACACAGGTAAGACAAGATGAGCTGGGAGAGCGAAAGGAGAGTTAACTAAGATCATGTTTTATTTTTAATATAATGTTGAGATGGGAAGGGCACTTAATATGGGTTAATTATAGTCCTAGGCTGGGAAAAGGAAGGAGGGGATTAGGAGATGGGAGGGCTTGAGGATTTGGCTACCCAGATTGCCTACCCTGGCCAGTGATCCTGGAATGCAACTGGGAACATCCTTGGACCCTCCTGGGAAGAGAAACTGTTCCCTCCAGCCCAGACCCCTTCAGACGCAAGAAAAGACACCCCTCGCCTCTGAGGATGCCTAGGACATATTTCCCCATCACTCAATCTGATCTTTTTGAAGTCTCAAGAAGGTCCCAGGGCTCAGAAAAACAGCAAAAGAAGTCTTGGGTGGAGAACGAGCCTGTGCCTGTGCTGCAGGCAACTCCATGGAGCCTAGAGAAGAACCTTCCCAAAGGGTAGACCCTGGGGAGGGAACACCCCAACTGTTTGTAGGTTATCTCCCATCCACGGACATCGCAGAGCCCCTTCACAACCTAGACTACAGCATCCTGAGTGATATCCTTGATGTTGTGGCAACTCAACACGACAACCAGACACTCTGGGAATGTTTCAACCAACTACCCACAGTCAACAAGGTGGTTACCGCTCAACATGAATCTCATCAGTTTCCCTGCTTTGAATTATGGGATGAGATTTTTTTGTACGAAGAAGAGAATCTAAGGAACACAGATATCAACTCCTAGTCCCCAAACCCATCTGTCAGGAGCAACTATGGCTACCCCATACCCTTCCCATCGGACACCTGGGTAAGGTGAAAACCCAAGAAAGATTGTTGGCCTGATTCTCTTGGCCAGGGATATATAAAGAGGTAGCTGATTTCTGTTTATCATACCTCAGTTACCAAAAAGTACCCCCAAAGGATCAAGACTGGGCCCCCAATATCCCCCTTCCCTCATTGCAACCCCGTTTGAGGGGGTGGGGATTGATATAATAGACCTTCAGGAGAAGATCACCTAAGGTCACAAGTTTATTTTGGTACTTGTGGTCTATATTACCTGATATCTAGAGGCAATTCCTTTATGAAACACCTTTTCCTCCACCCTAGTGTGAGAGCTACTCCAATGTTTTCCTGGGTTGGCCTTCCATCAGAAGTCATCACTGATCAAGGGATAAATTTCATATCCCAGGTGTTCCAACAAGTTTGGCACTGTTGAAAGTATGACCACTCTGGACCTCAATCTACTTTCCCTAGACAGATGCTCTGGAAAATATGTTAAATAAGTTTCTGGGACCAGAGGCCAAAGACAGCTGCTCCCCTATCATTTCTTTGGAGTGCAAGAGGTACCACAGTCCTCCACTGGCTTCACCTGTTTTGAGCTTTTTAATGGGAGACTGCCTTGAGGAAGATTAGACCTGGTTAGGAAGCTTTGGGAAGCTCACCTCCACCCACTCTACCACTGTCTTCCAATACGTCATTCAAATGAGGGAAAGGTTAGAAAGCTTGAGCCACTTGGCCCAAACTAACTTCTCTCTCTCAGGCCCAATAGACCCAAATGGCGACAATATAATTTCTGGGAGACTGAGTGTTCCTACTCCCTCCCACTCATACAGCAAGCTCCGGCCAAATGGCAGGGCCTGTATGAACTGTTCCATGGGGTGGGACCAATAGATTATAAAATGTATTGCCCAGACCAGCAAAAACAAAAGCAGATGTATCATGTAAATGCATTAAAAGCCTGGCAGGGGAGAGGTAAAGGAACGCCTTCATCCACGTGGAGGAGAAGAGGATCTGGGGCCTCAACTCCCTAAGAGGGCCAAAACTGGGATAGAGGAGGTGTCACTTGGGGAGGAGCGGTCTAATGGGCGGAGAAGACAAATAAACAAGCTCCTGGGAGCTTACAAGGAGGTGTTCTTCCCACTACAGGGACAAACCTTTCTGGTGACTTGCCACATCCACAGAGGTCTGGGGCCAAGCCCATTCAGAAGTCATATCAAATACCAGAAGGGGTAACACCTCTGTTAGTTCAGGAAGTTCAAGAAATGTAAAGATTGGGAGTAACTGAGGAGTTTCATAGTCCCTGGTGTAGTCTGATGGTTTTGGTACCAAAGTCAGATATAATTCTCCAATTTTGTGTTTCCATCAGATAAACGCCATTTCTGACGTTGATGCATATCCAATGCCCCAAGTCAATAATCTGCTGGATCGCCTCAGTCAAGCCCACTTTATCACATTAGATCTAACTAAGGAGTATTGGTAAATTGCCCTTTCTCTCAACTGCTGAAAAAAAACATATTTTCTACCCCAGTCGGCCTATTCCAATTTGTTACCATTCCCTTTGGGTTGCCTGGGGTTCTGGCCACCTTTCAAAGGCTGATGTACCAAATGTTATGGCCCCACCATCACTATGCTGTGGCCTATCTAGATAATGTGGTTGTCTGACTGGCCCACACACTTCCAGAACCTAGCAGGCATACTTCAAGCCCTACAGGGGGCCCAGCTAACAGCAAACCCAAAGAAGTGCAAGGTGGGAAAATGGAAAAAGAAATATTTGGGGTATCTAGTTAGGAATAGTAATGTCCAAGCCCTAGTGGACAAAGTTGAAGCCCTAGCAAACACCCCATACAAAAAACTAAAAAGCACATCTAGGCCTTCCTAGGCCTAGCAGGGTACCATAGCAAATTTGTGCCCAGCTTTGTCTTATTAGCCATATATCTTACCGACCTTGTTAAAAAATCAGCCCCTCGACAAGTTACATGGTCCCCATCTGTGATCAAGCATTTCAAAAAATCAAACTGATTCTCTGCAGCAAGCCAGCATTGCCCATCCCTGATTTCTCTCAAGAATTCAGTTTACAAAGAGACATCTGAGATGTGGTGCTATCCAAAACTTTCCATGGGCAAGAACACCCTCGCCTTTACAAAAGTAGAAAACCCTTAGACTGGGAAACCCAGTACTCTGTCCTCAAGAAGGAATGCCTGTCTGTAAAGGCACTGAGATACTTCCTGGTTGGAACATCCTTTGTCTTAGTCACTGACCATGTAGCACTAAGGACTCGAACGGCCTTGAGACAAGTTGGTACTTATTTAGCTTTACAGCCTTTTTGATTTCAAAGAGAACACTGGCCCGGGAAGGCAGATTTCCTTCAAAGAACCAAAGAAGACGGAGGGCTCTGTGGTGAGTGCTCCTCCAGGGCCACTCAAATGTAGGTAGCAGGGAGGTATGTCAAGGTATATGGGATACCGTTCCTTTGGGGTCAAGGGCCTGCAGCTGGCTAGCTTACTGATTAGCCCTTCCTGCTGCACCTGAGAAAAGAGCTGGAAATTAATTAGCTGATCGTTATAAACGAGGGCAGCAGGAAATGGAGAGGGGGAGACTGCAACTCTGTCCAGAAAGCTAAGGGCCAGGGTGCCACGCTCTCAATAGACTGCTACCGGAGCTACTGCTGAGAAGAATTGCTCCAGAAGCCTAATGGACAGAAGGGAGACACTGTGATGTCCTTTGTTGCTGAGGCTCTGAGGTAAGAGCCAGGAAATTTTGGGTTGCTGAGGTTACTGGTGTGAGGGACAGACTTGGGGAAGGGACTACTTGGCCTGCACAGGCTTTTGAGGGAAGAGTCTATGAGGTTTTGATTTGTTTTGTTATGAAGGCTTAAAATAAAACAACTAACCCCACTGGAAACTGCTTCCCTGGATTCCTTGAGTGAGCTCAGGCAGATCTGCCCCAGGGAGTAAGCTGGCTCAGCAAGAGCAAAACCTGACCCAGTGGAAGGAGGGCACTATAAGACAGGCAGCATGTGAAGAGGTGGGAAGGAGAGTGAGAGCAAAGCTACAAAGAGAGAGGTTGGGTATGAGGCTCGAGTTTCTTTCAAGTTTCCTTCTTGAACCACTCCCCAGTTACTAATTGCTGTCCTGTAGCCAACTCCCTTTTGCCTTAGTAAGGGTCTGGTGGTCTTCTCTCACCTTTCCATCCACCTCTGCAAGAGAACTGCCAGGGATCGACCGTTGTCAATGAGGATTCAGACATCCTCCTTCATAGTAATTAACTATTGACCCCTGGACTTGGCATCTGTCTCCTCTGATCCGACCTGACCCCACCCTGGGTGTCTGTTAGTTCTGTCAGTCACCCTCTCTATGAGCATGCCAAATAAGACCCAGTTTTGCCTGCATTCTTCTCTCTGGGTTTGAGTCCTCTAGGCCAGATTCATCAGCTGTGTAAGTGACTCCATTGACTTTAGTGGAACTGTATCCACCTACACCAGAGGTGAATTTAGTCCAACCCCAGCCAGTCCTTTCCATTTCTGCTGAAGGCTTTGAAGGCCCAGTTCCTCACTGCTTTTGGCCTTGTTTCATCATTTATACCTATGAAACATGGGTGTAAAATGCTACTATTCAGCTGTGGTCGCATTTTGCATGTGCCCTCCCCTGACATGGCACAGGTGTAAATGATGACATGAGATGCAAGGCAGTGAAGAACTGGGTCCTGAATCTTTCCTTCATCCCTGCTTTTATGTAGTGATTGAAGACGTAACCTTCGTCCTTTTCTCCATCTGTCTTCTCCTGTATTGCTAATTGCAAATTTGGACGTATGTTTTTTTCCAGACAACACAAGTAATGCTTCATGAGCATCTCTCTTCCATCTGTATAGTAAATGACTGTCTCAATCATATCATATCCTCTGCCTACTTTAAAATGTCTTATTGCTAAGTCCTCCAAAGAGTGAACCTCCTCCTGGCAAAAGCTTTTTTACACCACATGTCTGACTCCATAGTCACCCTCCTTTGCTCTTACGATCAGAAATCGTGAGAGTCATAATTGGCCATGAATTTTCTCTTTCCTTCCATGTTGCCCTTCACTGCGTCTCCTAGTTCCACAGCCGAAGTTCAGCTTTCATTTGGCTATACTGACAGTCTCACCCATGTATTAATTACTTCCTATTGTACAGTACCCACTTTTATGAATTTCCTAAATCTCTTTAACTTTGGGGAGTCCAGGATTCTGGAATATATCAACCCATCCTTCCACCCCTTCCAGTTGCAGAGGAAAGCTTGAAAGTGCAAACTCTAAAAGTCTCAGAAAACAGAAGGCAAATGAAAAGATCATAATTTATTTTTTTAAAAGTCTTATGACTTTTTTGCAGGGTCTGACTCATAATTTTAAATGTGTGGAGTTGGCCACCCTGTTTAGCAAAGGTGTCTGCCAGAGGATAGCTGGCCTAAGTTCTGAAATGGTCAGGGGTGCAGCATACCTCTGATAGGCTCCACAAGGGAAATGAGGCAACTGAGATTCATATGGGACTAATTAACTTACTGAGTAACTTGAAGGCAGTTAATTAGGCAGGGAAGTCCCTGGGCTTGATGTAAGGAAAGGAACAGCCCCCTGTATGAGAATGTTCCCAAGGGGAGGACTTCTTAGGAGGAACCATGTGAGGGGGGCTCACCAGGAGAGGAAACTAAGGAAGAATGCTCTGAGATGGGAAAGGTTTTGAATGGGATGAGCTACGAAGGCCTAGTCTGACCAGAATGTGCCCCCCATAGAAGGACTTCACTAGGTAGCACCAGAGTCCCAAGTTCAGAGGGAGCATATGCTGTTCTGAGGAAGGGTTGTCGCAGTTTCCCCTCTGTGGGCACCTAGATCCAAGAGGCGATACACTTCCCCAGCTGATAACAAGAGGCCCTGGCTCCAGAGAAGGGTCCCAGGTCAAGAAGGCTTCATTGTTAAAGGGACTTGGACATAAGGGGAGGTTGCTGGACTAAGGGTAACTCAGTCCCCTCCTCCTCCTGCTTGAGATGCTGGGGTGAGGCCTATTTGTATAAAGCTTCATTTTTGAGTTAAAGAAAGTAGACCCATGAACGGGCACTGCACATAGACATAAGCCTGTGTGTGCTTATTGAAAGCCCACTAGGGGAAACTGAGGCAGAGATGTAATGGTGATGCTGCACTGGGCTGCCAGGGGGTGCTCCCATAACAGTGTCTAAATCAAGTAAGTGGATCCATGGTAACTCTGTTTAAATTGCAAAAAAAACCCTTTGATCCTCAGAAAAAAGTTCTTCGTAACGTTTTTTGAAAAATCAGCCCAACTAATTATATTGAAACTGCATACGATGAGCTTCCATATCCTTAACCTCATTTTTTCCAGTGACGTCTCAGAAATTATCAGTGTCCCCCATGACTGACCCCCAATGATAACCCTTTAGGTATAATTACGTATGTGGTTTCCCTAATTCACCGGGAAATTATCGTGGTTTTACATTCTCGACAATGACTGACTAACCCATATATTGTTTTTGGGGAGGACTGGAAGTTTACATCACTTCTGCCCCTAAAGCCACAAATCTTCCTCCTTGCTTTTCAATCAACCCACAGGTAAACAACCAACACTGTTGATGTACATCCATTATGCACACCATCAGGATGGTCATGCAGGAATTGTCTTGTAGTTGATTAGGTATAGGTTAGGGCGATTCGGTCCTTCCCAATTCATGGGCTGGTCCTTGGCACAAAGCCTATGTACTCTGGCATTGCATGAGGGATGTGAGTTTCACCCATTTCCCATGGTTATAACACTTCTAATTTCTCTTGTACTACTGGGGTTCTTCTACAAGTTGAGTTGTTTCTGACTTTAAATTGGTGCAGTTATGGTACATTAAATAAGAGATGCTACTTAAATATTATAATCTAAAGGTTTTGTTCTTGAAAAGGACATACTGTGATGCTTTTTTAATAATAAAGAAACTGAATAGAGAAGGAACTATTAGCTAATTGTGGCCTAAACTTTAAATAACTTTGCGCGGCTGGTTTTTTAAATATTCTTATTCTTCTACCAAAAGCACTGAGATGAATGTGGTCTCAATCAAACCCCCTACTGAGCCAGCTTTACGTATCAATATATGGGTGCTACATGTATTATTCTGCTAGATGTGATTATAACTTCCGTTGTAGTGACATGAAGATTCAACACAATTAGCAAACAACATTGGACTCAGTTTGTTTATTTCAACAGCACTACAATAGGCAGGAGGCTAGCCCAGTGTCTGGTGATAGTAATCATCCATAAATGAATTGTTGTACAACAGTAATGCATAAATAAGAGTTATTAATCAGATCTGCTGTGGTAGGCGCCATCCCTCTGAAGAAGTAGAAGTTTACAAACAGAAAGCAGAATCTCATTTTACCTGTTCACAATTTTATGGTAAATAAGTTCTAAACCATTATCGGCTATTTCACCATATGTATGATTCCTTTGATTTTTAGAAATTAAAACCAAGCTATATCATGCTAATTATGAGATACCACTGATCTACTTAGTGACCTACATATATACAACTCTTCAGAAGTTAGGTCAGGTGTACTGAAATTTCTGTATTTCCTGTTGTTTGGTGGTGGTGGTTGCTCTGACTGCAAGACAGTGACTCAGTGACTTGGCAAAGCGAAATTACTGGCATATGCAAAAACCCCACTGCTAATGGGCGTAGAATTTTTCAAAGCTGTGTTAAAATCTGAAGTTCAATGCTGCCTTAATATTACCCGCATTGAATTTATCCAGTAGACTAGGTCTTATTACATAATCATCCAAGGTATCTGCAGCAATAGTAATTAAACACACACACACACACACAGTGCATATACATCTGACCTTAGAGAAAAAGGTGCAATTGAAACATACTCAACAAACATGGTTATTTAGTCGTTGAGAGAGCATTGTTAGTCATCTTCAGAGAACTAGAATGGAATACAACATATGTAAACAGCTTGAAATAAAGAGTAAAGTGAAGACCCAAACTCCCAATGGATGTGTGTGATTAAAAAAAATGAGCCAACAGGTAAATTGAAAAACAAAAAATACCTTGTCAATTACTTCCTTTTAATGTAAATAAACTTAAAATAGAAATATTTAGGGTATTAAGTCCTTCACACACACTCCTGGAGGATTTATCAATCTCTGGAGGATATGAATAGTGACGTGATACAAGACCACTTCAGCTGTTGTCTTTTCTCCCATCTGAGGCCATGTCTCCATTAGAAGGGGCTTGCCAGTATAGCTATATTGGTATATAGCTACACAAGCAAACCCTCCTATTGGAGAGACAGTTTATGCCAACTGAAGAATCCTTTTGCCAGTGTAGCTGATATCAGTTCCCCCAAACAAAATAAGCTCTACTGGCAAAAGGACTGCATTAGGGCTTTTTGCTGGCATAGCTATGCCCATTAGAGGGGAATGGGTTTTTTTTCCTCACAATCCTAACCAACATCACTCTACCAGCAAAATTTAAGTATAGAACGAGTAGGGCTAATTCTTCATTACATTAGTGAGCCTGAGACTCACCTATGGTATGTAGGCTTTTACTCACATTACTATAGACTTACATTTAACCAAGTAGTAGTTAACATCGAAATATTTAGGGAACTTGTGTCTTATGTTTATAAATATTTAATTTGAAACTCCAAATAATCCTCTTTTCCATATTGGCTAATCTATTAGATTCAGAGCCAAAAAGCTTGGATATATGTAGTACATCTACTATGTCCTAAGTAGCAACTGTCTCAAAGCAGCCAAAGGAAACTTTTCCTAGCTCTCTCAACAGCTGCCATACCTTGCACGCATTATTTTATGCTTTTATTTTAATAGAAAGCATTTGAAATAGGGTGGTCTAACAATTAAAAAATTAATTGCAATTAATTACACTGTTAAAGAATAATAGAATACCATTTATTTAAATATTTTGGATGTTTTCTACATTTTCAAATGTATTTATTTTAATTGCAATACACAATATAAAGTGTACAGTGCTCACTTTGTATTATTATTTTTATTACAAAGATATAGTATTTTTCAGTTCACCTAATACAAATAATGTAGTGCAATCTCTTTATCATGAAAGTTGAACTTACAAGTGTAGAATTATGTACAAAAAAATAACTGCACTCAAAAATAAAACAATGTAAAACTTTAGAGCCTACAAGTCCACTCCATCCTACTTCCTGTTCAGCCAATCACTCAGACAAACAAGTTTGTTTACATTCGCAGGAGATAATGCTGCCCCCTGCTTCTTGTTTACAATGTCACCTGAAAGTGACAACAGCTGTTTGCATGGCACTGATGTAGCTGGCATTGCAAGATATTCATGTGCCAGATGCAGTAAAGATTCATATGTCCCTTATTGCGTCAATTGCCATTCTAGAGGACATGCATCCATGCCGATGACGGGTTCTGCTCAATAATTATCCAAAGCAGTGCGAACCAATGCATATTCATTTTCATCATCTGTGTCAGATGCCACCAGCAGAAGGTTTTCTTTTTTGGTGGTTCAGTTCTGTAGTTTCCGCATTGAAATGTTGCTCTTTTAAGACTTCTGAAAGCATGCTCCACACCTCATCCCTCTCAGGGTACGTCTACACTACGGGATTATTCCAATTTTACATAAACCGGTTTAGTAAAACAGATTGTATAAAGTCGAGTGCACGCGGCCACACTAAGCACATTAATTCGGTGGTGTGCGTCCACAGACCGAGGCTAGCATCGATTTCTGGAGCGTTGCACTGTGGGTAGCTATTCCGTAGCTATCCCATAGTTCCCGCAGTCTCCCCTGCCCCTTGGAATTCTGGGTTGAGATCCCAGTGCCTGATGGGGCAAAAATCATTGTCGCGGGTGGTTCTGGGTAAATGTCGTCAGTCATTCCTTCCTCTGGGAAAGAAATGGCAGACAATCATTTCGCGCCCTTTTTCCCTGGATTGCCCTGGCAGATGCCATAGCATGGCAACCATGGAGCCTGTTTTGCCTTTTGTCACTGTCACCATATGTGTACTGGCTGCCGCTGACAGAGGCGATACAGCAGCGCGATACAGCAGCAGCATTCATTTGCTTTTGCATGATAGCAGAGATGGTTATCAGTTGTTCTGTACCGTCTGCTGCCATTGTAAATTGGCAATGAGATGATGGTTACCAGTCCTTCTGTACTGTACTATCTGCTGCTGTCATGGGTGCCCCTGGCTGAGGTCAGCCGGGAGCGCAAAAGACAAAAATAGGAACGACTCCCCGAGTCAATCCCTCCTTTATGGTATCTAAAAATAGAATCAGTCCTGCCTAGAATATGGGGCAAGTGTACTAGAGAGCCAGTGTATCAGAGAACCAGAGAGCACAGCCGCTCCGTGTCAGATCCCGCAGAAATGATGAGCTGCATGCCATTCACAGGGGGTGCCCCTGCAACAACCCCACCTGTTGCTTCCCTCCTCCCCCAGCCTACCAGGGCTACCGTTGCAGTGTCCCCCCATTTGTGTGATGAAGTAATAAAGAATGCAGGAATAAGAAAAAGTGACTTGTTAGTGAGATAAAATGAGGGGAAGGCAGCCTCCAGCTGCTATGATAGTCCAGACAGGACATTAAGCAGTGTTGGGGAGAGGAGCCCAGCATCCCGCTGCTATGATAGTCCAGGCAGTACAGAATCTTTTCTTTACACATGAAGGACCGGGGCTGATGGAGCTCAACCCCCAGTTGCTATGATGAAGACGGTTACCAGCCGGGAGCACTCACGGGCTGATGATGAGGACGGATACCAGTCCTTCTGCACTGTACCGTCTGCCACCAGGCTAATGATGATGATGGATTGCAGTCATATTGTATCATCTGCCACCAGGGATGGGGGGGAAAGATTCTGCAGTTCACTGCCACAGCATCGCGTCTACCAGCAGCATTCAGTAGACATAGGGTGACATTTAAAAAAGTCAAGAGACGATTTTTTTCCCTTTTACTTCTGGGGAGGGTGGGGGCGGTAAATTGACGAGCTATGCCCTGAACCACCCCGGACAATGTGTTTGACCCTACAGGCATTGGGAGCTCAGCCAAGAATGCAAATGCTTTTCAGAGACTGCAGGAACTGTGGGATAGCTTGAGTCCTCAGTCCCCGCTCCCTCCCTCCATGAGCGTCCATTTGATTCTTTGGCTTTCCGTTACGCTTGTCACGCAGCAGTGTGCTGAGTCCCTGCTGTGGCCTCTGTCTGGAGATTTTTAAAAAATGCTTTGGAATTTCGTCATCTGTAACAGAGCTCTGATAGAACAGATTTGTCTGCCCATACAGCGAGCACATCCGTATGGTCCATGCTGGAGCTCTTTTTTGGATTTGGGACTGCATCGCCACCCGTGCTGATCGGAGCTCCACGCTGGGCAAACAGGAAATGATATTCAAAAGTTCGTGGGGCTTTTCCTGTCTACCTGGCCACTGCATCCGAGTTCAGATTGCTGTCCAGAGTGGTCACCGTGGTGCACTGTGGGATACCGCCCGGAGGCCAATACCGTCGATTTGCGGCCACACTAACCCTAATCCGATATGGTAATACCGATATTAGCGCTACTCCTCTCGTTGGGGAGGAGTACAGAAACCGGTTTAAAGAGCCCTTTATATCGACATAAAGGGCCCCTTAGTGTGGACAGGTTCGGCATTAAATCGGTTTAACGCTCCTAAAATCGGTTTAAACGTGTAGTGTAGACCAGGCCTCAGATTTTGGAAGGCACTTCAGATTCTTAAACCTTGGGTTGAGTGCTGTAGCTATCTTTAGAAATCTCACATTGGTACCTTCTTTGTGTTTTGTCAAATCTGCAGTGAAAGTGTTCTTAAAACAAACGTGCTGGGTCATCATCTGAGACTGCTACAACATGAAATATATGGCAGAATGAGGGTAAAACAGAGCAGGAGACATACAAGTCTCCCCCAAGAAGTTAAGTCAAATTTAATTAACTTTTTTTTTTTTAAACAAGCGTCATCAGCACGGGAGCATGTCCTCTGGAATAATGGCCAAAGCATGAAGGGGTATACGAATATTTAGTATAACTGGCACATAAATACCCGGCAATGCCGGCTACAAAAGTGCAATGCAAACAGCTGTTCTCACTTTTAGGTGACATTGTAAATAAGAAGTGGGCAGCATTATGTCCCATAAATGTAAACAAACTTGTTTGTCTTAGCAATTGGCTGAACAAGAAGTAGGACTGAGTGGACTTGTAAGTTCTAAAGTTTTATATTGTTTTGTTTTTTGAGTGCAGTTGTATAACAAAAATCTACATTTGCAAGTTGAACTTTTATGATAGAGATTGTACTTCGGTACTTGTATGAGGTGTACTGAAAAATATGATTTCTTTATCATTTTTTCAGTGCAAATATTTGTAATAAAAATAATATAGGGTGAGCACTGTACACTTCGTATTCTGTGTTGTAATTGAAATCAATGTATCTGAAAATGTAGAAAACAATCCAAAAATATTTAATAAATTTAAATTGGTATTCTATTGTTTAACAGTATGATTAAAAGTGCGACTCATCACTATTAATTTTTTTAATTGTGATTAATTTTTTGAGTTAATTGCGTACATTAACTGCGATTGACAGCCTTAATTTGAAATAGTGCTTTCCTCATTAGATATGTTGAAGAGCAAAGCATTAGCTGCATGTAGTAGATTGTACTGTGTTACAAAATGTTAGACTTCTGCATAGTCCTCATCTTCTGGTCCTGAGACTCATTTCTGTAAAGATTAGAATAATTGCATGGAGTCAGGATACTAATTTAGGTCACTTCTACTGAAACACTTTGTGACTTTGCACCCCATAATGCTTTATAGAAATATGCTTATGAGTGTAAATATGACATAACTGGAATATGTTTTATGCTAGATATGCCATGTAACATATCTTTGCAAAGGTTATGTTCTACTGAATGTATTAATCCTATTTGTAAGTATGTATCATTTTTATATCTGAAGTTATGAGTGTGGGCTCTATGCTTGTATTTAAAGTGTTTTCTGTAGGAAGCACATAAGATAGATTTGGTCAACATAGTGTGAAGAGGTTATTCAAGTAACTGGGCATACTTAGCTAACAATGGACCTTGGGAAACGCCTCAATATCCAGCCTGCTTCAAAACAGGAGGGACCTTGCTTAACAATGAGTTTGGGAGTTAACTGAAGGCAAAAAACCTGCATTGCTAATGTGGTATCCGAACAGTACTACTGAATGAAAATGTGCACTGAGCTTTCTGTGGCTGCCTTGAAAAGCATAAACAATTATCTCCCAAAAGCGTCAAAGATGGACAAAAAAACTTGTGGAAAATTCTGACATTCATTTTGTCTAAATTTTCCATAGAAATCTGATTTTTATTTTCCCAGTGGCAATTTGATAACTGAACATTTTTGGCAAAAAGTATAAACATTTTGATTTGGAGATGCTGCCATAGTACCTCACGAGAGTTCTAGTCTCTTCCATAGGCTGGGCCTGACTCCATCTCCCATGAAACACCAGGATCTCCCCTTTTGGAGAGAGGAAGCAGTGCATCATGGGAGTCATTGGCCATGGTGCATCCATCATGGGCCACCATAGTCCAGATAGGAAACTCAGGCCAAAGATTAGCATAAATGAAGCCACCAAACTATAACTCCCATAAGTAGGGCACTACCAAATTCACGGCCATGAAAAACACGGCATGGACCGTGAAATCTGGTCTCCTCCATAAAATCTGGTCTTTTGTGTGCTTCTACCCTATATTATACAAATTTCACAGAAGGAGACCAGCGTTTCTCAAATTGGGGGTCCTGATCCAAAAAAGGGTGGCAGGAGGGTCACGGTATTGCCACCCTTACTTCTGTGCTGCCTTCAGAGTTGCAGAGAGCGGCGGCTGCTGGCCAGGTGCCCACTCTGAAGGCAGCAGCACAGAACTAAAGGTGGCAATACCAAACCATGCCATCCTTACTGCTGGCGACAGCACTGCCTTCAGAGCTGGGCTCCCGGCCAGCAGCCGCCGCTCTCCAACTGCCCAGCTCTGAAGGTAGTGCCGCTGCCAGCAACAGCGCAGAAGTAAGGGTGGCAATACTGCAACCTCCCTACAATAACCTTGCAACCCCCACCCCATGATGTTATTTGATAAAATATGACCATTAGATCATTGTTGCTACCACTGTTATATAATTGCAACAAATCTTGTACAGAGGTTGTCAAGTAAGGTGTCGATGGAAAGGTATGATTTGCTGAATATGATTATGCTATCTGTATGCATGTATCATTTTTGTATCTGAAGTTATGAATATTAACTATGTACCTGTATTTCAAATGATTGCTCCTGTGGTACATCTGGGACGGACTATTCAAGCTAAATGGCTCATCAAGGAACACTTAACTCACAATGGACCATGGAAGATGCCTATCTACACTTAGTGGACTTTCCTGTGATGGCCTCTGCTATGACTAAGCAAAATCATGCATGGACATGTGACTTGCCCATGTGACTCCAAACACCATCTTGTTACCTGAAATTTTCCACAGTTAGAACAATGGGATTCCCTTCACTTGACAGAAGCTATAAAAGGCCCAGCTCCATTTTGCCTCTTTCCTGCCCAGACCTCTGGACTATGAACTTATACTAATGGGGGCATTCTAACCAAGGGACTGAGGGCCTTCCAATGGTTTGGAAGCAACCAGAGACTTAACAAGCCAGCAGTTTATTCCACCACTGCTACAAGCCTGAACGAAGAACGTCGTAATTATCGTGTATTTGATTCCTTTAACCAATTTTAATTCACACCTTTCTTTCTTTTTATAAATAAACCTTTAAATTTTAAATACTATAGGATTGGCAATGGCATGATTATTGGGTAAGATCTGAGTTATATATTGACCTGGGTGCATGGCTGGTCCTTTGGGATCAAAAGAACCTTTTGTTTGATGAAATTGGTTTTAAATAACCACTCATCATGAAGTCTTGTGTCTGGGTGTTGAATCCAGGACTGGAATAATGAAGGAGGCTGCATTTCTGACTTTTTGTTAGCCAGTGTGGTGAGACAGAAGTTTACTTTTGTTGCGGGTTTGGTACGTCATGAACATAAGAACATAAGAAAGGCCGTACCGGGTCAGACCAAAGGTCCATCTAGTCCAGTATCTGTCTACCGACAGTGGCCAATGCCAGGTGCCCCAGAGGGAGTGAATCTAACAGGCAATGATCAAGTGATCTCTCTCCTGCCATCCATCTCCATCCTCTGACGAACAGAGGCTAGGGACACCATTCTTACCCATCCTGGCTAATAGCCATTTATGGACTTAGCCACCATGAATTTATCCAGTCCCCTTTTAAACATTGTTATAGTCCTAGCCTTCACAACCTTCTCAGGTAAGGAGTTCCACAAGTTGACTGTGCGCTGCGTGAAGAACTTCCTTTTATTTGTTTTAAACCTGCTGCCTATTAATTTCATTTGGTGACCCCTAGTTCTTGTATTATGGGAATAAATAAATAACTTTTCCTTATCCACTTTCTCAACATCACTCATGATTTTATATACCTCTATCATGTCCCCCCTTAGTCTTCTCTTTTCCAAGCTGAAGAGTCCTAGCCTCTTTAATCTTTCATCGTATGGGACCCTCTCTAAACCCTTAATCATTTTAGTTGCCCTTTTCTGAACCTTTTCTAGTGCTAGAATATCTTTTTTGAGGTGAGACCACCACATCTGTACACAGTATTCGAGATGTGGGCGTACCATGGATTTATATAAGGGCAATAATATATTCTCAGTCCTATTCTCTATCCCCTTTTTAATGATTCCTAACATCCTGTTTGCTTTTTTGACCGCCTCTACACACTGCGTGGACATCTTCAGAGAACTATCCACGATGATGCCAAGATCTTTTTCCTGACTCGTTGTAGCTAAATTAGCCCCCATCATGTTGTATGTATAGTTGGGGTTATTTTTTCCAATGTGCATTACTTTACATTTATCCACATTAAATTTCATTTGCCATTTTGTTGCCCAATCACTTAGTTTTGTGAGATCTTTTTGAAGTTCTTCACAATCTGCTTTGGTCTTAACTATCTTGAGTAGTTTAGTGTCATCTGCAAACTTTGCCACCTCACTGTTTATCCCTTTCTCCAGATCATTTATGAATAAATTGAATAGAATTGGTCCGAGGACTGACCCTTGGGGAACACCACTAGTTACCCCTCTCCATTCTGAGAATTTACCATTAATTCCTACCCTTTGTTCCCTGTCCTTTAACCAGTTCTCAATCCATGAAAGGACCTTCCCTTTTATCCCATGACAGCTTAATTTACGTAAGAGCCTTTGGTGAGGGACCTTGTCAAAGGCTTTCTGGAAATCTAAGTACACTATGTCCACCGGATCCCCCTTGTCCACAAGTTTGTTGACCCCTTCAAAGAACTCTAATAGATTAGTAAGACACGATTTCCCTTTACAGAAACCATGTTGACTATTGCTCAAGAGTTTATGTTTTTCTATGTGTCTGACAATTTTATTCTTTACTATTGTTTCAACTAATTTGCCCGGTACCGACATTAGACTTACCGGTCTGTAATTGCCGGGATCACCCCTAGAGCCCTTTTTAAATATTGGTGTCACATTAGCTAACTTCCAGTCATTGGGTACCGAAGCAGATTTAAAGGACAGGTTACAAACCTTAGTTAATAGTTCCGCAATTTCACATTTGAGTTCTTTCAGAACTCTTGGGTGAATGCCATCTGGTCCCGGTGACTTGTTAATGTTGAGTTTATCAATTAATTCCAAAACTTCTTCTAGTGACACTTCAATCTGTGACAGTTCCTCAGATTTGTCACCTACAAAAGCCAGCTCAGGTTTAGGAATCTCCCTAACATCCTCAGCCGTGAAGACTGAAGCAAAGAATCCATTTAGTTTCTCTGCAATGACTTTATCGTCTTTAAGCGCTCCTTTTGTATTTTGATCATCAAGGCGCCCCACTGGTTGTTTAGCAGGCTTCCTGCTTCTGATGTACTTAAAAAATATTTTGTTATTACCTTTGGAGTTTTTGGCTAGCCGTTCTTCAATCTCCTCTTTGGCTTTTCTTATTACACTCTTGCACTTAAGTTGGCAGTGTTTGTGCTCCTTTCTATTTGCCTCACTAGGATTTGACTTCCACTTTTTAAAGGAAGTCTTTTTATCTCTCACTGCTTCTTTTACATGGTTGTTAAGCCACGGTGGCTCTTTTTTAGTTCTTTTACTGTTTTTCTTAAATTGGGGTATACATTGAAGTTGGGCCTCTATTATGGTGTCTTTAAAAAGGGCCCATGCAACTTGCAGGGATTTCACTTTAGTCACTGTACCTTTTAACTTTTGTCTAACTAAGGCCCTCATTTTTGTATAGTTCCCCCTTTTGAAATTAAATGCCACAGTGTTGGGCAGTTGAGGTGTTCTTCCCACCACAGGGATGTTGAATGCTATTGTATTATGGTCACTATTTCCAAGCGGTCCCGCTATAGTTACCTCTTGGACCAGCTCCTGCGCTCCACTCAGGATTAAATCTAGAGTTGCCTCTCCCCTTGTGGGTTCCCGTACCAGCTGCTCCATGAAGTAGTCATTTAAAGTATCGAGAAATTTTATCTCTGCATTTCGTCCTGAAGTGAAATGTACCCAGTCAATATGGGGATAATTGAAATCCCCCACTATTATTGTGTTCTTAATTTTGATAGCCTCTCTAATTTCCCTTAGCATTTCATCATCACTATTACTGTCCTGGTCAGGTGGTCGATAATAGATCCCTAATGTTATATTTTTACTAGAGCATGAAATTTCTATCCATAGAGACTCTATGGAACATGTGGATTCGCTTAAGATTTTTACTTCATTTGAATCTACACTTTCTTTCACATATAGTGCCACTCCTCCCCCTGCACGACCTTTGAAAAATCATGGCGATCGGGGGAGGTCCCGGATGACTGGAAAAAAGCTAATGTAGTGCCCATCTTTAAAAAAGGGAAGAAGGAAGATCCAGGGAACTACAGGCCAGTCAGTCTCACCTCAGTCCCTGGAAAAATCATGGAACAGGTCCTCAAGGAATCAATCCTGAACCACTTAAAGGAGGGGAAAGTGATCAGGAACAGTCAGCATGGATTCACCAAGGGCAAGTCATGCCTGACTAACCTAATTGCCTTCTATGACGAGATAACCGGCTCTGTGGATGAGGGGAAAGCAGTGGATGTACTATTTCTGGATTTTAGCAAAGCTTTTGATACAGTCTCCCACAGTATTCTTGCCAGCAAGTTAAAGAAGTCTGGGCTGGATGAATGGACGGTAAGGTGGATAGAAAACTGGCTAGATGGTCGGGCTCAATGGGTAGTGATCAATGGTTCCATGTCTAGATGGCAGCCGGTATCGAGTGGAGTGCCCCAAGGGTCGGTGCTGGGGCCGGTTTTGTTCAATATCTTCATTAACGATCTGGAGGATGGTGTGGACTGCACCCTTAGCAAGTTTGCAGATGACACTAAACTGGGAGGAGTGGTTGATACGCTGGAGGGTAGGGATAGGATACAGAGGGACCTAGACAAATTAGAGGATTGGGCCAAAAGAAATATGATGAGGTTCAACAAGGACAAGTGCAGAGTCCTGCACTTAGGACGGAAGAATCCCATGCACTGCTACAGACTAGGGACCGAATGGCTGGGTAGCAGTTCTGCAGAAAAGGACCTAGGGGTTACGGTGGACGAAAAGCTGAATATGAGTCAACAGTGTGCCCTTGTTGCCAAGAAGGCTAATGGCATTTTGGGTTGTATAAGTAGGGGCATTTCCAGCAGATCAAGGGATGTGATCATCCCCCTCTACTCAGCACTGGTGAGGCCTCATTTGGAGTACTGTGTCCAGTTTTGGGCCCCACACTACAAGAAGGATGTGGATAAATTGGAGGGAGTCCAGCGGAGGGCAACAAAAATGATTAGGGGGCTGGAGCACATGACTTATGAGGAGAGGCTGAGGGAACTGGGATTGTTTAGCCTGCAGAAGAGAAGAATGAGGGGGGATTTGATAGCTGCTTTCAACTACCTGAAAGGGGGTTCCAAAGAGGATGGATCTAGACTGTTCTCAGTGGTAGAAGATGACAGAACAAGGAGTAATGGTCTCAAGTTGCAGAGGGGGAGGTTTAGGTTGGATATTAGGAAAAACTTTTTCACTAGTAGGGTGGTGAAGAACTGGAATGGGTTACCTAGGGAGGTAGTGGAATCTCCTTCCTTAGAGGTTTTTAAGGTCAGGCTTGACAAAGCCCTGGCTGGGATGATTTAGTTGGGTTTGGTCCTGCTTTGAGCAGGGGGTTGGACTAGATGACCTCCTGAGGTCCCTTCCAACCCTGAGATTCTATGATTCTATGATTCTATGTTCTGTCCTTCCGATATATTTTGTACCCCGGAATGATTGTGTCCCATTGATTGCTCTCGGTCCACCAGGTTTCTGTGATGCCTATTATATCTATATCCTCCTTTATCACAAGGCACTCTAGTTCTTGTCATGGAAGAATAACCACCAGTAGTGTGGTGTGTCTGCCCTTTTCCCGAGCAGCTTGTCCTAAGTTGTGACCCACAGAAGCATGGTGACACAACCCACAACCCCATTTTGGGTCAGGACCCCTACAGTTACAACACTGTGAAATTTCAGATTTAAATATCTGAAATAACGAAATGTATGATTTTTTTTAAATCCTGTGACCGTGAAAATAACCAAAATGGACTGAGAATTTAATAGGGCCCTAGCCATAAGGCATCGCAGCACTATTTCCAAATAAGTATTTCTGATTCCAGCCATTCCATTTCGGCAGAAAATAGAAAGATTGGGTGGAAAACTTTTGTTTTTATAAAAAGTTGCTTCATCAAAACCCTGTTTTTTCTATCAAAAACACTCTTGAACATTTTCAACCAACCCTATTTTAAATGGCATCTGAGTCCTCTTGAAACCGGCATGAAGAGCTTGATAGGAAAGGGTAAACCTTTCTAAAGGAACTCTTTCAGCTGAGGACTTAAAAAAAAACAAACCTCCTCTTCTGGGGTTAACAGTTGTATACAAGTTTCTTACATCTTGTTTATAGTGGTAGGAGCTCATTCCTGATACCAACATAGAGCAGCAAGCTGGTTTGTAAGGGTCCAGTTCAGAGAGAGCCTCGGTCTTTCAACTTGGACTATGGTCTTTGGTTCTAGATCAAGTTAATCATGATTCCAAATGTCAACTTGTCTATAGTGCATGAGTAACTGAGTTTTTATAAAGTTCTGGATTCTTCCAGGGCAACAGCTTGTCCTCCAGAAGGCCACAGAGATTCTCTGAACAGCTGCCTCTGTCTGTTGGAAGAGACAGGTCCACTGAGACTTTTAATGGCCTTCTGGAAGGCAAACTACTGCCTATGTTGGGCATGATAAGCTGAATGGAAACAAGGCAAACGATTTTTTTTTTATTATTTTTAAATGTATACAAAATTCAAATTCTTCATTGTACAAATATATTTAAAAACAGCAAACATTAACTTATTTTTTTTAAATGGCTAAGCAATTATTTTCACCTACTTCATGTAACTTGTTTTTGTCAATTAAAAAGAAAAAAATAGGCCATCAGCATAAATCACAATCAATTTTAGCTGTGACCATCATTACAGTAGTTCACTCACCCAGGAACAGACAACTAGAAGAGGAGTATGAAAATTGAGGAATACGAAAGGGTAATTAAATACCTGTGTTTGAAATGAAGGTTTACCCCCTAGTGTCTAAAACCAACATTAGAAGCTGGTCTTGAGAACAGTACAGCTGTCAAAGTCTTCTAGGCAAGAAACAAGTGTGGGTTTTTTTTTAATTGTTTATTTTTTAACTAGAACAATCCTGGAGTCCGAACCAAAACCTCAACACTTGTTGCAAATATCACATCACATTTGTTGAAATATTAAATGTGGGTTTTTGGGTAGTAGGATCAGATACTGCTAAATGACTTCGTGACAACACAGTCCTGTACATATTCAGAATTCACACAGGATTATGAACAAACACCTAACAGTTGCTATGTTAGGAGTCTCCTAACTCAGCCATACTTGAAATCAAATGTCTGAGGTACGGTATTAAGTGCATGATGGTATCGTCCCAGAATACTGTTCTTGGTGTACTATATTCTTGTAGTAAAACATCTTCAGAAATTATATACATGTTGTATAAAAATAATTACTGTCAATTTCAAGAGATGCCATAACTGAAAGATGAAAAGCAGGCTATTGTAAAATAGTAGATACTATCCACCCACAGCTCCCATCTCTTTCAACAGAAGTGTCAAATGCTTGACATCGTACAGGGTCAGGCCATCTTACCAGTATATGAAAGGCCAAAAATACAAAATTTCCCAAAAATCAAAAGAACACAACTGTGCAATAAAAATACATCATTGTACAAAACAGTGACTCCCTGGTGGAACACACTACGACTTGCCCCAGAAATTCTCTTTCCTCTTCTGAGCTCGTTCCAGAATCTGAGATGCTAGTGAGCTAGAGGCTGCAGAGCGAGCAGAGATCTGGGACAATCTGTCGTCTGTGAGTGCATGCAAAAAGGAAAACAAATCTATAACTAAATCCACGGATGAGACATAAATTTTAAACAATTAAGACAGCTGTGGCTGACTTCTCAAATGCAAAAGATTGTATACCACTTACGACAATGGATGCTACAAAATCAAATACAAACTTCTAAATTATTGTTAGCTTTGTTGTTGCAGGGGAAGATAATTAGAAAGCTACAAGGATGCTGACTGGGATTTTTAAATTAGGTGCTCAATTCTCAATGAAATGCAGTGGGAGTCAGGCAGTGAGGTCTCCTTTGAAAACTGGCGCCACTGTACCCAATCTTTATAGCATAAAATGATCCTCCAGTAGTACAGAATTGGCATAGTAACTCCTATGCTTTTTCCCCTTCCCCAGCATATTTGGGGTGGTTTTGGTTCATTTGTTCTAGTAATCCCTGGGTGCTGTATTGGTCCCTTGGCGCTTATGGCAGCTAGTGTAAATTAGAGCTGTCCTCAAGCTGCTCTCAGTTACTCCAGGGAACCAGATGCTGCACCGCTAGTCTAGAACTGGAAGCACAAGCGGAGCTTAAAGCTCCTTTGTACCCCCCCTACCCCAGCCTTGAGATGCACTGTGTGCTCCTTGGTTGTAGCTGAGGATCAGGGCAATTCTTTTTATTTTAGTCACCGCAGCTGGCTGGAAAGTGTGTGGGCAGCGATTATTGCTCAGCAAAGCATCTATATGTCTACATAAAGCATATGAAATTCAACGGTACTCTGCAGCATCCCACAACCTCACCACACATTTTAGATAACAGCGCTGTACCAGACTGCATCTTTGTTACTAAAAACCAGTGACGAAGCGTGAGCTGTCATAAATAGACTAGACTGTGCCCAAATACAGGTATTTTGAGTGTATAAATTTGTTACGTATACAAATGGATTGAAAGCTCAGCCATATACTTATATACACAGCTACAATTAGCAGTTTGCTCATAAAGGGGATTTTTTTTGTATGTGCAATTCAGGAATCTATTTAAGAATGTTTGGACCAAAGGCTTTCAAAGATTTAAGGCAAGTTTCAGAGATGGTACTAAATGTTAATCTTATTTAAACTCACAGAAAACACAGCAGGGTATAATGTCAAGTTCTGTTTGATTTCTGAAAAGTCACAATACTATTTATTCTCCTTGTCTGGAAAATTGATAAGACTGTTACTGATAGTGACCATCTTGTTAGAGTAGTGACAAAATCTGTAATGATACTATGGATGTACAGCAGTGCATCAGGTCAGAGAGGCAGTCTCCTGGCACAGATACTCAATTTTGAAAGCTCCCTTGGAAAATACATGGAGCCTGTATTCAAATTCTCATGAGAACAGGATATCCAATAAGGTTACAAATACTTCTATATTCTATCTAGTTGGATTAAAAATACCAGAGCACCCTCAGGCATAGTACTTTTGCACTTTGCTTGTAGTCGAGGCTTGAAGCAGAAAGGCTTGTGAAAATGTGGGAGGTGGAGAGGGTAGTTAAATCTGAGTTTGGAACAAATACTTATATTAGCCATACTGAACCACAGCTATGATCTGTTTCATTTTTAATGACATTTCATGGTTTATTTATAGGGTTTGTACTTAACTTTTCAGATTACTGGGCAGAGAAAAATATTTTGATTTCTTTTGATGATATGATGGTCTGGGTATGCATAAAGGTTTTACTGGCCTACGTATGGGGTGGCTGCATTATGTCCTATATAGATCCATCTCCCACTGGGGTGCAGACAAAGTCAGAATTCATCCATATGATACATACTGTTTAATACTTCAGAATGAAAAATACCTTCATCATTATAGTTTCTTTCCTGCAGCGGTAACTGGAGATGGCTCATCTTTGGACTCGCAATGTTCCCTATAAGAAAAGGCCACAGGTGTTATTTTTATACCATTAAAAAGAGCTGTTTTTGTATCAGAAGTCTATATGGGATGACACTTCATGTCAAAAACTATTCAGAACATTACTCCTAAAAATGTAACTAGCAATTAGGATACTGCATACTTACTAATTACAGGACTGAGACTCCCTTACTTATCCTCATTATAATAACTCCCATTGTAATAAGTTTCTTATAACGGTAGCCTGAAAATGGAGCTGAGATGAGGATGGAATAAATGTATTGCCCTGTATTCTTTTCAAGGCAGCATCTTTGGAGACTGTTACTGTAGTTACAGAGTGAAGTAAGATCTAATGGTTTGCACTTAGGACTTGGAGGTAGGATATGGCCCTAGTTCTAATCCCAGCTTTAACAATGACTTTTCTCTGGATTTAGGCAACTCGCTGAACCTGTTTACCACTTGCTCCATTGTAAAATGGAACTATTACCTTACTTTATCCATCTCTGAAGATGCAAGGACTTGCGTGCTTTTCAAGAGCATGTGGTTAAAGTTTTGTGGAACTGGGACTTAAGCATATCAATTTCACTTTGACATCTAAGCAATTGAGGGGTTTTGTTATTTATCACATAGATGCCACCACAGTACGGTTACTACTGTCGTTTAAAACTACTCTGAGCCATTCTAGCCCAAATTGCTCCTCTAATGAAGCAGCAGCAAAGAGTCTTGTGGCACCTTATAGACTAACAGACGTTTTGGGGCATGAGCTTTCGTGGGTGAATACCCACTTCGTCGGATGCATTCGATGAAGTGGGTATTCACCCACGAAAGCTCATGCTCCAAAACGTCTGTTAGTCTATAAGGTGCCACAAGACTCTTTGCTGCTTTTACAGATCCAGACTAACACGGCCACACCTCTGATACTCTAATGAAGAGTTCACACAGCGTATGCGTACAATGCATTGTAAACCTGAGACCCAGGCTTATGGACTCGGTGTTTACAATCCTGTGCTTGAGTGACCACACTGTATTGTAAGCCTGGACCCAGGTCTCTCAGCTGTCCTAACACATCCATACTGCGGTATGCAGACCTTCTGACTCTGGTCTTTGGCTTCAACTGCATCCACACTGCAACATGACAAGAATTGGACCCAAGTCACAGCAGGCACTGGGGCTCTGACCCACCCTACTAGCAGGGCCTTAGAACCTGGGTCCTGAGTACTTGCTGACCTAACTCAGACACATTTGTGTGAGGATGGAAGGGTAGCTTAGGCTCAAACGTGAGTCAGAGCATGGACTTACTGTGCAGTGTAGACACAGTAGCAGGGACCAGGAAATGCTGCTGAGATTCCAACAGACCTTTTAAAGATAGAGAAGGCTGGATTGTCCCCTTCTCTCCCACTCCACACACAAGGGTCCTCAAAAACCTACAGTTCTCTCAAAATCCACATCGATGTCTGGTGATCCTGTAGATGCCAGGGCCATCCTCACAGATGGGACTATGACGACAGATTTTCATTTGCCAGCAACTCTCTCCTGAACATCCCAGCCCTACAAAGGTGGGTGCTCCACAGCACATAAAAGGGCATGTAAACAACACAGCCTCAGCTTTTCAGCTGATTCCCCTTCGAAAGCTATAGTGAAAGGGGGAAATAAGTGTTGTACCACACCTAGCCTACTGTCCTTGCTCTTCTCCCTACACAGGGTGCACTGTAGAGTGGTATGATGTTGTTGTGGAAGTGTCCAATTACTCATCTGTGTGAGTAACCCAACAGGGAAATGTACTAGGTTTTCCCCCTGCTGCCTACAGAAGAGATGACAAAACTGTTCACATAGAACCAATTATTTGAGGTATCTAGTAATTCCTTACTAAAATCAAGAAAGCTCTATTAGACAGACAGATACTGGAACCTAAGCATAGAACAAAGGCCAGATCTCCCCATAGCAGTGTAACTCAAAGTATCTCATTTAGGTGGAGAATAGTACAGTTCTAGCAAGATGAAACATTCTGGTAGAAAAGAGTTTCTCTGCAATAGGCAGTCATTCTTTGTTGAAGACACAAAATTTTGGGCCCTGCACATTTGCAAGATAGCAATTACCACACAAACTCAGTGGATGGAAAAATCCTATTTAAAAAAAAACAACCATTATGCTGGAACTCTGGATCCCTGAGAGTCCCTTGAATGCGACAGCATGGACTCCAGTAGGAGGGAGTAGCACTTTTGACTGATTTCTGCACAGGAGCTGTAGTTGGATGTGCTGAAGTGGGAGAAGCTCTTTCATCAGAAGCATTGACAGTGGGCCAAGAATCCTTCCGCAGAGGCAAAGGATCTAAGGTTTTCAATCCAGCAGCTGGGGATACAGCTTCTGCTTCCCCTTCAAACTGAAATACCATAGAAAAGACTACTATTAGTTTATACACAAAACTGCAAATTTGTTTGAGTTATATCAAACATCAAGTACAGAGGCATATGCAGCTGGTACATGTTCACTGTGTCTTGCTGGAGCTTCCAGGCTAGGCAAGTGACTTAAGGCTTTGGGACAATGTTAAGCAAAGCTTAACAAAGCTTAACATTAGATTATCCCATTATGAGGGATAATCTAAACATGACCAAAAGAAGGCTTTACACATGTGTAAAAGCATTAGATAGCTTTCTCAATTTAATCTGGCTCTGCACTATTATGCCATGTGTGCATTCACACAGAATACCAGGTCAGATTCTTTCCTTTAGAAAATAAATCACTTCCAAGCTTCCATGACCATCTCCAGGAGCACAGAACACATGGAGACAGTATAAACTAATGGACTGAGCAAAAGCCTGGTAGTTGGATTCCTGCATTTCTAATCCTACCTCTAACAACAACTTTGTGGTCACAACCTCTGTGTTTTGATTCCACATCTTCAAAATGGGACTATGAGATTAATATGGGGATTAATACTCAGTTACCTCAGAGGAGCTTTGTGAAAGTTAATGTTTATGAATTGCTCAGTATTAACACTGAAGACCTATGTAGGACTTTGAAAAGCAGGCTGACTCTTTTATAACAATAAAACAACATTAATTTAGTCACAAAACCCCTAAAGGATTTAAAACTCTACTAAAAGACAGCCAGCAACTAAAAGATGTTTAGAACACTTGGGAAGCCGGGAACATTGCTACAGTGACAGGATCCTAGGGAGACAGGATGCAGTAATATTTGCTGCACTGTTAAAATACCAACTATTAGATACTGAGGAAAATCCTGAATAAAGGGAACAACCATATTTTATTTCCATGAGGGGAAACAGTGAAGGATATAAAGATAGAAGGAATTATGATTATGAATAAATTTTAGTGGGTAGCCAAATAGGAAAGTGGAAGACATAGGATAGTTACAGCTGACTCGTCATTTCAGACCTGAGGCTTATTACCCAGGGCAAAAGCTGAACTCTGAATTTAAAAAAAAAATTCAACTAGTGTTCCTGCTTCTATTATAGATTCTACCACACTGGGAGAAATCTGCAGAGAAATCCTATACATATTTAGAAATTGACACCACATACTTGCTTGTGAAGTGATGCAACTAAGGACGGTGGAGGTTTTTGGAACACAAGGAGCCCAATCTATTGAGCTTAAGGAGAAAGCTAAGGGGTGAATTTATCAGAGTTTATAAGTACTTACATGGGGAACAAAAATATAATGGGCTCTAGAATACAGAAGTATAACAAAATCCAATTCTCAGAAATTGAAGCTAGATTAACTCAGATTGGAAATAAAATGTACATTTTTAACAGAGAGGATAATTAACCTTTGGAAAAACTTGCCAAGTGTTGTAGTGGATTCTCCATCACTGGCAGTTTTTAAATCAAGATTGGATGTTTCTCTAAAAGATATGCTCTAGTTCAAATGGGAATTAATTCAGGAAAATTCTGTGGCCTGTTATGCAAGAGGCCAGATCAGATGATCACAGTGGTCCTTTCTGGTCTTAGAATCTATAAGCCACGAAGACCCGTGAAACTAAATACTGTCTTAGTATCTTTTTGACCCCTCTGCTAGGATGTACAGAGAAATCAAATCTGAAGTAAAATGAAGCAGAAAATTCCAAAAACAATGGAAGGGGAGAGTGACCCCAATGTGGCATACTTCCCTACCCAACCCATGGAGTTTGGAGCTCCGCATGACTTCAGGAATGAGCTGGGATATGGGTAGCAGGGAAGTCAGCTGATCTTGGCAGCAGTCTTTCCTCTGGACTCTGCACACTTCAGAGCAGAAATATATATGGGAGATAATGCAGCATTCCCTCCCATAGTCCTTCAGTTTCCATTGCTTAACAAAAATATATAACTATCAGCATAGGTGCCGACTCCATGGGGGAAAATTAGTAGGTGCACTGGCAGCCCCCCGTCCCACCTCCTCCTCCTCCTCCTCCTTCTCCTCCTCCCCCTCCCCTGAGTGTGCTGCATCCCCACTCCTCCTACCTCCCAGCGCTTCCCACCCAGCCGCCGCTAAACAGCTGTTTGGCAGTGTTAGCACGCTCTGGGAGGGAGAGGGAGGAGCAGAAACGTAGCGCGCTCAGGGGAGGAGGCGGGGAAGAGGCAGGGCTGGGGCGGGGATTTGGAGAAGGAGTTGGAATAGGGGAAGGAAGGGGGCGGGGTTGGAGCAGGAACTTTGGGGAAGAGGTTAGAATGGGAGCGGGGCAGGGGTGGAAAGAGGCGGAGTGGGGGCAGGGCAGAAGGGTGGGGGGTCGAGCACCCATGGGGAAGAGGGAAGTAGGCGTCTATGGCTATCAGCCTCTCCATCACAGATAACATTGAACATTTTAGACTGGAACATCCCAATCCTTAAACAAGCTTAAAACAATTATTCAAACTGACATTAAAAGGATACCCTATCTATATTTTTCTTTACTGCATATTGACAAATGATTGCTTTGTCTCACCTCTCTGGATTTTCTTTCTTCTGAGGCTTGTTTGGATGAAGAATAGTGTGTTTCTAAAGACTTTTTCTTTCTCTGCTGTGGGGATGAAGACTTCATTTTAGATGGAGACACTAAAACTGCACCTCCTAGAGTAACAGAAGATAAAATATTTTGTTACATTAAAAGCTTTTAATAAATTAATTCCCTCAAAATGTTGCTTTTCATTTTAAATATTTTTACCGACAGCTGGCGTGGTAAGATCATGATGAGTTCTTTGGGCTCCACCAAGTGTTTTCAACTTTGGAGTAGAAAGCCTGCCCCGCTTTCCTGATGATACTGAAGAAGAATCTGACCTGTCTGCTGAAGGCTTCAGTAGTGAGGCATTTTCTCTGCAAAAATGAGGAGGATGGTCTAGTGGTTAGGGCTCTGGCCTTGGTCCCTGTTCTACCACAGACTTCCTATGTGACCTTGGGCATGTCACTTAGTCTCTCTGTCCCCAGTCTGTAGAATGAGATAACAGCACCTCTTTACCTCACATGGATGTTGTGAGGATAAGTATGTTAAAGACACAGAGGATCAGATACTACATTGATGGAGGGTCATAAAAGTATTTTCTAAGAAAATATGACTGAACGTCATGTGTTACCAACAGAGTTTGTAAAACATGCATGGTAAATTGTAATTGTAATTAGAGGAAACATGGGCAAAGCAACTGCCAAACACTGTACTCAGAAATAAGTCCTTGATATTTCTAAATATCTTCCTACTTTTTTTCCTACACCCAGGCATTGTCAGAACTCCAAGGTTACCAATACATTCCCTCCCTCTCTCCTGTATCAGGAAACCATACCCAGGGAGATCTGGACACAGCTTCCTGCAAAGCCCATCAACACTGTTCAAGTTTGTTGAAAAAGTCACAGGGTATGTCTACACAGCAGCTAGGAGGGTGCTTCCCAGTGCACCTAGATAGATACACTAACTCTGCTCAAGCTAGCAAGCTAAAAACAGCAGTGTGGATGCAGCGGCATGGGCAGTGGACTGGGCTAGCACCCGAGTACAGTCCTGCCTGATCCTCTGGGTACATACTCTGGCTGCCAGCCCATGCCGCCACCAGTGCTGCCATGCCACCCTGCTATTTTTAGTGCGCTAGCTCAGGTGGAGCTAATGCACGTCTGTCTTCCCACACTGGGAGGCACTCTTCCATCTGCAGTGTAGACATACTCTTAAGCACTATACTATGCAGTCCGTTCAACAGTGACAGATCAGACTATCCTTTCAGTCCTACCAATCCTTCAAAATTGAGTCTGAAGAAGACGCCTAATTTTAAATTTTCCACATGGCTACATGCTGTGCTATCACTTGCCTACTTTGAGTGGCCTTCTATACAACTTTTAACATTTTAAATGTTATGCATTAAATTTACTCATATTAATCAAAATAGTATTTTGTGTTTAGTTACTACAAATTGCACTTTTAAAAAAAAAGTTTTGCATTACTAAAATCTAATTTTCTTTGACGGAAATCATTCGCTGAGCAAAATCTGTGAAGCAGCTCAGGGTCTATTTCTTCCTCCATTTTGCCTTTCGCCTCTGAAGGGAATTGGTGTAAGAAACAAATCCTCTCTTATTCTGAAATTTAAGACACTTGTTGCTAATTATTAACATACAGACTCTTGCCAAACTAGTGCCCTAGCTAATTACCTGTTAAGTGCACTAGCGTGTAAAGTTTAGTTTATTTTTAAATCACCCCATAAAGCATGGAAAAGTAAGAAGACAATGAAATTTTAAAATGTACCCTTTTATTTTGTTGTCCACAGTAGGATTCTTATCATTTTCTTCCAATTTCTGAGCCTCTGCTGACTCCTGTTTATTTTCTTTTTCTTCATCTTCCTCTAATCCTGGTGGCTGATTTTCCACTTGTTCAGTACTGTCCTGTTCACCCCAAGCTAGACGTCTTCTGACTGGTACAGTGGAGGCATATGACATGCCTAACTTCTCTGTATTGTTCTGTTGGGACTGTTCTATTGAGTCAGGTTGCTGCAGTACGTTTTGGCTTGCAGACATCTGTTTCTCAGGAGCTCTACAAAACAAAGCAAACAATGTTTCACTCACCAAATATTCACTTGTTTTTTTTCCAATTTACTACGTATGTATGTGTCTCCAAAAACTGCATACATCCAATTCAAGAACAAGAATACAGGTTAATCAGTCATTTTCAAAAAAGGAGCTTACAGTAGACTTCTAAGTCCATACTTCAGCACCTACTTGATTTTCAGACGTGCTGAGCACCTAGTGGACCTCAGTCAATGGGAATTGTTTGATGCTGAACACTTTTGAAAATTAGGCAGGTGTTAAACAGACTTTAGAGCCTATCTTGTGGCTCCATCTTTTGAAAATCTTGGTCTTTAAATTGTTCACAGAAGTCAGGCATTTGTGCATGCAAATGAGACTAGTGTACAAGAATCCATTTTGCACAAAAACAAACCAGCCAGTTTTGAAAATCTGGCCTTGTATTTGACATCAGACATTATGGTGTAATAAACACTCTTAAGTTTCATCTTGCTTTTATTATAGGTACAATTACACAAATAGATCAATTATCCTCCCTCCCCCTTAACCCCGTGCCTCCAAGACACTGCCTGGGAAAAAGAGGCTTGTACATATAGTATCCCATACAATGTTTTAAACAATCAGATTTAAGGTGAGGTGACCAAGCTGCTTTTTTGGTTTAGGAATAATTAGCTATACAACATTATTAATAAAAAGCTCTAAAACTTATTAGCAATAAATGACAGATTTAGTATCTGCTCCATCCATCTTTATGGCCTCCAAAGGGCAGAAGCAAAAAAACATGAATACATAATTGCTTTTTCTTGATTTTAGAAACAGAAGTGCAGTGGGACTAGATCTGCTAATCACAAGCCTATTGATTTGTTTCTACAAAAACACCAATACAAATGTATGTAGGCATGACAAAATTTACATAATGTAGGGTTGTGATGGAGTGGGAGTAGCCTAAAGCTAACTCACCACTCTGTAAACTTCCCTGCATTTGCTAAATTAGGAGATAATTAATTAAGGACTGGGTGATTAATCAGTTAACAAGAGAATTCAGTTCATCAGATGGGGATGGTTAAAAGGGAGTCAGGAAAAGAGAGGGGAAAGGAAGGGCAAAGCAGCCCAGGATCTCAGAGAGAGATCTCTCCCTCCACCCCCAGCTTGTACCTAGAGAGAAGGGTGAAGCTTGGGGAATGTCTTAAGCTGCAGAGAAACAACTGTCCATGACAAACATAGGTGCTGGAAGTAGGGATGCTGTCGCACCCCCTGGCTTGAAGTGGTTTCCATTCTATACAGGGTGTACAGTTTGGTTCAATGGCTCTCAGCATCCCCACTATACAAATTGTTCCAGCACCCCTGATGACAAATAAAACACTGGTGAACCTACACGGGAGTGTGTGAGGACTGCTTGCCAAGTGAGAATCAGGCTACCGGGGAGTGTATCCTACCTTGTTCCTTCAGTAAATGTAGTCAAATTTCATATTTGGGTTCTCAACACATTACAATAAAATTTGAGTAGAAAAGTATTTGACCTCCCATCTGCTTTAAAAATATTTATGCAAAGTCTAGTAAACATTAGGGATCTTAAAGTTGTGTTAAATCTCAATTTAATTTTTAAAAAGTTTGGTTTTTAAAGCTACAATTTTACATTCCCTTCATATCCAGAATAAGCACCTTACCCAGCTAGATCTAGCGCTCTGATGGTGTTACTAATGGTTTCTTCGGAACTGGAATTTGAGGACACGTCCCAAAGTCTGTTGTTATCTGAAAGAATCTGATTCAGATGATACCGAGAGAAGTGGGTTCCCTGTACTCGTTGCCTGTAAGCCTCCGCTTTCTCTCGAAGTTCCTTCACCTGCATATACAGATGTCACAGGGTACATTTGTTTGATATTTTAAAATTCAGTTAAGTTATTGTGAAGTATTGTTTGAGCTAGCTAATTCTAATTACAGTAGAAAGGCATGTTACACACAGTACAGGACCAGTCACAGCAAAAATACTGCCAGGTGCAATAAAAGCAACAAAACAAAAAGTTAAGCCAAAAGAGCAAATGTATTTATTTAGAAAGCATGTGTTTGAGCAGCCAAGCTAATGCATAGTTACCGATCACTTAGTCAATAAGCATGAAAAAATTATGCAGCATCTATGAACAAGTTTAGTGCTGGATTCTATTTCTTCGTCAATGTTCAGAAATCATGAAATTGTTCCAAGCATTAAAACAAGAACTTAGGTGCAACCAACCTCCATAAACCACATGTAATTTAGGATGTTTTGAGAATCCTAGGGGGAGGAATACAGAAACAGTCTTAATATTTCTTTTCTATGACATCACATTTTAACATAACTACTCCGTGAACCATTGTAAAGCTGTCACTGTAGCGCTATGCTGCCTCCTAGAGATTAGGTACAAAAATGTTGTAATCTGTTATGTTTTAGCAATATTTTGCATTTCTTGCAGTGATGCATTTAAGCATCTGAGCCTAACAGATCACTTTTAAATCTGTAACTTCTGAATACTTCAAGGTGGATGTTTAAGTCAATGGACCTTCTCATATGTATAAAGTTAAGCATATGCAATAGTGTTTGCAGGATGAAGACCTTGGACTGTGAGTTCTGTGACACTGCAATAGTCACTTGCTATACGTTTGTACAGAGCCTAGCACAATGGGGAACTGATTTTGCATGGGGCATCTAGATGCTACTATAATATCAATATTAATAGCTACAGCATTCATGCTAAGACACCAGTCACTGTAACATCTACGCATGAGATCGAAAACATACATTTTAAGAACAGTAAGAAATTATTTTTGGTCTTAATTAAAATATAAACATTTTAACCCCTTAATTTTAGTCACGATAATGCCATAATTTTATTGCTAAAATATTTTCACAAAATTAAGAAATTAGATTATGAGAGCTCCTGCATCACACACACACACACACACAGTCTTGCCCTCCACCCAAATATTGTTTGCTAATAAAAAAAATCTTGCTTATATTTTTATATTCTTAAGAATTAAACAAGATCCCTCAGCAGCAATATTATTGCTATATTGATACTGGCTCATGAAAAAGGTTAATGGAAATGCAGTAGGACAGGGGTCCCCGGGGCGTCTAAGTGCACCCGCGTACTGGCCAGCGAACGAGCATCAGCCGAAATGCCGCTGACAAGCAGCGTCATCCACTGATTTTCGGCGGTATTTCGGCGGTGACGCCTATTGATGTTGCCGCTTGTCAGCAGCATTTCGGCAGATGCTCGTCCACCGCCATGGTCCTCCATGGCTCGTTGTCTGGCGGGCACCAGACGAAAAAGGTTGGGGACCACTCCAGTATGATAATATAATGGCTGAGAGCAGGCATGCTTTTGTATTAAATCTCAACTAGTTTCTTTTATTTACCCTTCAATCGTATGTTAGATTTCTCTGTTTATCTGCTGGAAGAATTATACTAAGGGGCCCAATTCTGCCTTCTGTTGTGCCCATGTAATCACAGTGAAGTCAACTGCACAGAGGAGTGAAAATTCACTGGGGTTGCATCGATGAAACTGCAGACTTTGGCTCACTGGGCCTCTCAGTTTAAAAAAAAACCCAAACTATTCTTTGAGAATTTGACACTTAAGACTACAGAATGCTTGATAATACAATGAAATTTGTAAGATTATTCAGTTTAAACAGAGGGATGAAAATTAATGATAGTTGATAGACTGAACTAGAACAGTCGGAATATAAATTCAGAGCAATAGGACTCTGCAGGGGGAGAAAAGGCATACTGAGAATGCTCTGCCTCCAGTGAATTGTGAAGTACAAAGAACAACCAAGCTCTTTCAATGACCCAGGAAGTAGCATTATCCCAGCAGGACACAGGCCCTAGACAGTCCTACTGTGATTATGAATTACCTCACATTAATTTTTTAAAGGGATGATTCAAAGTGATTTCTATTCTACTGCTGAAAAATAACCCTTACTAATACATATTAGAACAGTTTCCTGGAAGCAATCATTATAGCTAAAGTTATACTGAGATTTTTGTTATAACCCTTGTTTTCGCATGCTTTAGAACCTCTCTTTTGGGGCTGAAATTGTTTGTGTGGTCTCAGCTCACAGGGGAATGCTTTTGCAAAATTAGAGAACAGCTTAAGGTGTTTAAGTTACTAAAGACTGAAATAACAGTTTTGTCTATGGTGGTGAAGGGTGTGGTGATGTGTGACCCCCGACTGACGTGTGTGGTGGCAAGGACCCCCTAGTGTAGATACAGTTACGGTAACTCCTCATTTAACGTTGTAGTTATGTTCCTGAAAAATGCGACTTTAAGAGAAACAATGTTAAGCGATTCCAATTTCCCCATAGGAATTAATGTAAATAGGGGGGGTTAGGTTCCAGGGAAACAATTTTCACCAGACAAAAGACTGTATTATATTTATATATATATATATATATATATATATATACACACACACACACATATATACATACACATACCACAGTATAAGTTTTAAAGAAACAATTTAATACTGTACACAGCAATGATGATTGTGAAGCTTGGCTGAGGTGGTGAAGTCAGAGGGTGGAAGGGGGTGGGATATTTCCCAGGGAATGCCTTGCTGCTAAATGATGAACTAGAACTCGGCTGAGCCCTCAAGGGTTAACACGTTATTGTTAATGTAGCCTCACACTCTACAAGGCAGCACGAATGGAAGGAGGGGAGACAGCATGGCAGACAGAGACAGGGACATACACCCTGTGTGAGAGATGCACATTGTCCCTTTATGTATGCTGAACCCACTCTAAGTACACTGCCTTTTTAAGTAGATCAGCAAGTTGAGACAGCAGCTGCTGCCAGCACACTCCCTCCATCCTGAGCCCTGTCATGTCCCCCTCTGCTCTATGGAAATGGGGTAAGCAGGGGGCAGGAGCAGGAGGGGAGGGGGACACCCTGTTATTAGCCACCCTCTTCCCCTCACCCCCACCCAGCAAGCAGGAGGCTCCCGGGAGCAGTTCCAAGGCAGAGGGCAGGAGCAGCACATGGCAGTGGGGGGAGGGACAGCTGAACTGCCAGCAATTGATAGCCTGCTGGGCGGCTGCTGCACAGGGAACTTAGGGAAATGGGGAGCTAATAAGAGAGCTACAAGTCCACTCTGGTTCCAAGCCCCCACCAGCTAGCTGCAACGGGCTGCTCTTCCTGCAAGCCGTGGACAAAGCAGATGGCTGCTAAAACGACATTATAAGGGAGCACTGCACAACTTTAAACGAGCATGTTCCCTAACTGATCAGCAACGAAACAACGTTAACCGGGACGACTTTAAGTGAGGAGTTACTGTACACCAGCAAAATTGCACTTTTGCTCAGGAGATACTTAAATAAGCTATGTGGCCGCCTGACAATATCCTGAATAAATCTTATGGAATTAAGAAACTTTTTTGAATTAGGTTAAACCTTATTGAATTAGGGTTAGTACCTTTGGGGTACACTGTATTAAATATGCAATTGTGTATGTGTTAGTGTGGCACCATACGTGCCTTCTCTAGTAGGAAGGGGGATGCTAATATACTTCCTCCATTATCGGCTCTCTGAGGCGACCCCTCTGGTAAAATGTACATATACTAATTCAAACTGGATTCTCCAGAACAACAGACAAAGAAAGAGTTTTTGGATAAACACTCTGGTTTTAAACTGGCTCCTGGCCTTCTTCCTGATCCAGCAAATGGAGTGGACTCTTGGTCCATGGAGGGCCTTATTCTTTGGGAAGAGTTGGAAAGACTGGATCTACAGAGGCCTCATAAATCTGAGTGCTTGTTCTGAGCTGATGCTGTCATGAACTTGTAGCCACAAGGAATCCCCTTGGGTAAGGGATTGAAGGACTGCTCCTGACAGAATCCATGTTAGGGTATGTCTACACTTGAAGAGTTTTTGCACTGTAAATTTCACTGTTGATAGGAAACCGGTGAAAGTAAAGTGCTGGTTTGTGTACTCACTTAGCACAGGGGTGGGCAAACTTTTTGGGCCGAGGGCACCTCTGGGTGGGGAAATAATATGCAGGGCTGGGGCAGGGGGTTGGGGTGCAAAAGGGAGGGAATGCAGGGTGCAGGAGGGAGGTGCAGTGTGCAGGAAGGGGCTCAGGGCAAGGGATTGGGGCATTGGAGGGGTGCGAGGTGTATGAGGGGACTTAGGGAAGGGGGTTGGGGTGCAGGGTGCAGCAGGGGGCTCAGGGCATGGGCTTGGGGTGCACTGGGGTACAAGGTGCAGCAGGGAACTCAGGGAAGGTAGTTGGGGTGCAGGAGAGGTACAAGGTACAGACGGGGATTAGGGCAGGGAGTGGGGGCGGGGTACAGGAGGGGTTCGGGCTCCGGCCCCACTTACCTCAAGCGGCTCTAGGGTCGCACTGATGCGCATCAGGGCCAGGGCAGGCTCCCTGCACCGCTGCCCTGTCCCTGGTCCCACACCGTTCCAGGAAGCACTGCAGCCCCTGAGAAGGGGGGGCGGAGGGCTCTGCTTGCACTGCCCTTGCCGTGCCTCCAGGTACCTCCCCCAAAGCTCCCATTGGCCGGGGTTCCCCATTCCCAGCCAATGGGAGCTGCGGGGGGCGGTGCTTGGAGGCAAGAGCAACGCATGGAGCCCTCTGCCCGGCCCTCCGCCCAGGGGCCGCAGGGACATGGTGCCGGCAGCGCCGCAGGCTGTAGTTTGCCCACTCCTGCATTAGCAGCACTTCCATCCCCAATGACAGCAGCGCTCTAGGGCAGCTATCCCACAGTGCAGCTCTCTCCAGTTTGACAATGGGTCTTGTGGGAAGGGGGGGGTGATCACAGGGCATCCTGGGTCCCTGCACAGCCTCCTCTCTCCAAACACTGATAAGCTCCAGTAGCTCAGCCTTGCTCCAAGCAGAGGATCGTTTGCTCTGTGGAACAGGCTTTGTCACCTGGCCAGATAAGTGAGCACTTGCCAAGAAAACAGAAAGGGGAGTTTCAAAGCTCCAGGGGCTTTACTTGGGGAGGGGTGGATGTCTGTTTACTTGGCATCAGAGCAGCAGAGCTGCTGGTCGGAATGGTCACCTAGCACCGTGGGATATCCTCCAGAGGCTAAAAGCTGTGTAAACAGGAAGAATGAGTCTTCACTTGCACATCACCGTAAAAGCATCATCGGTAAGAGCTATACGTCCCTCGTGGAGGTGGTTTTCTTTTTGCAGTGAAACTTCTGAGTTTCACTGCAAAAGGTCATTGGCAAGAATAGACGCTCCCATGGTTTTTGTGCAAAAAAGGGACTTTTTCTGTAAGTGTAGACATGCCCTCAGGGTTAACTCTGGTAAATGTATTAGCATGCATGTAGGTTCTTTTATTTTTAATATATTTTCTCTGTAATGTTTTTTACCTTCAGAATAAAGTAGGCTTGCATAGGAAGTGCTGTGTGGTACCTTATAACTGTACCAATTATACCTATTAACCATCTCTGAAGAGAAAGCAAGCATGTGTCCTTGAGCAACTGTCTGTGCTGGGGATAATACAGTGAAGGCAGAGAACTGTGTATGCTGGAAATACCCACGTCGGGAGGGAGGGAGATGCAGGTCTCCACCAAGAAAGGCAACACTGGGGATCTGGAAGCCTGAGAGTGGGTGCCCTTGCTGGGGAAATACAGGTGCAATTGCCATGACTATACCTGTAAAAATGCAGTTTTGTCACTATATTCTGCGTCCGCTCTAGGAGCACGATGCCAGAATAGAATACTGATATAACTATATTGGTAAAACCTTCAGAACGTAGATCTGACCAAAGGACTGGGAATGGGGATAGAACACTCAAGGAAATAAATACAGGCGTGACTGGCACAGTTTTGTTACACTTTTTAAATTGGAGGTAGAGGTAAAGAGGAATGGCAGGAATGCAGGAATCACTAAGAATAAAAAGATTGGAAAATGAAGGAAGGGGAATTGGGACAGTCACAACTCATCACCTATCTAGCTACGATCATCAGCAAGCAATGTTTTGTAGATGTCAGAGCAGAGGCCAGTCTTAAGGAGAGATTTGATAGTGTTAAGATAGTAGTTGTGTAGATCTTTTCATGGAACTTTTCCCCATGCATCCGGGATGGCATGGAGAAGGCAGGATGGTGGTCAGGGCCGGCTCCAGGAGTTTTGCTGCCCCAAGCAGCCAAAAAAAAAAAAAAAAAAGCTGCGATCGCAATTCAGCAAGAGGTCCTTCGCTCCGAGTGGGAGTGAGGGACCCTCCGCCGAATTGCCACCGAATACCTGAAAGTGCCGCCCCGCTCTGGAGTTGCCGCTCCAAGCACCTGCTTGATAAGCTGGTGCCTGGAGCTGGCCCTGATGGTGGCTGAGGGGAGAAGCTGACGGGGTGGGCATTAAAAAATAGCAGTGCTGGCAAAGTGACGGTGATGGATGACAGTGTGATAAGTTAAAAGATCAGCTAGGCAGAAGAGGGCTAAGTTGTGAAGGGCCAAAGCACATTTGTGTCACTGTTTTTTAGTGGCTTTTGGGGGGAAAAGGAGGGGCGATTGTTTTTGTTTTTTTTATTTAACTGATCATAGCTTCACTTTTTCTTCCAGTTAGGGATTTATATTTGTCTCACTGTTTTGCAGAAACCTATTTCTCAAATGGTGGAATGTTTTTAAATTGCAAATGTATCTGAAATATTTTATTCAGTTCTATTTATTATTTGTCACATAGGGCCTGATCTTGCAGGCCTTAACTCAAGAAAGACTAGTGGAGGAGCAAGGATCAGGTCCATAAGAGTTTTTAACTTGTTTTAAATTAGCTCCTCCTCTAGGAGTTAATTTAGCCCTTCTTGTACCTTTTCTCCTGGAGCGTGGTAAATTCCCAGCTTTAACTTACTTTTCAGCCTTTACTACTTCAACTCATTTTTAATTAATTAAAAGGTATAGTTAAAATGACTGCAAGCCTCCCAAGTGAAACTATTTCAGAGACTAAGGGTTATACTGTATTCTCATTTCATTGTGTAGGGATATTAGTCAGACACAGTAGCAGTAATAAGTGCCATATGGTTAAACCACTCAAAGCAAGATGAGAACACACCTCCAGGACAGCGGTGTTGGAACACTTTTTCTAGTGCGGGTGCTGAAAGCCATTGAACCGAACTGTAAACTGTGTATATGATGGAAACCACTTCAAGCCAGGGGGTGCTGCTGCACCCCTGCTCTAAGAGCTATATACTGCTCTATGTCTATATGCAGAGCTAGTCTGATATGCTTACAGGCGAAGTGTAAATCAGAATCTGAATGGCAGAGCCCAGTCAAGGAAGATAAAAGGGAAAGTTAACTTTTGAAGTATACACTATAAAAATATATTGTCATAAGTAAAAGAGAATCTGGGGAGAGAAGAGAGTGCTTGTGTCTGTGTGTATATAAACATGAGATTAGTAAAATACAGACATTCCATTTTAGTTAATAATATTTTAGTATTAAAAGGTACCAGTTTTTTCAGCCATCCAACCCAAATCCCTTAGTTAGTAAGCTCTTAGGAAAAAAATTCCACCAGTTTTGTTTTGAATACTTCATCATGGAACCTCTTCATTCCCATGTGACTTCCAACCAGCTTTCTCTATGACTCCCCATAAACATAAAAATCTTCCTGGGAATGCCAGTTTCAACTGGAAACACAGGTCCATTGTCCTAGAGCAGTGTTTCCCAAACTTGGGACGCCGCTTATGTAGGGAAAGCCTGTGGCGGGCCGGGCCGGTTTGTTTACCTGCCCCGTCCACAGGTCCGGCCGATCGTGGCTCCCACTGGCCACAGTTCGCTGCTCCAGGCCAATGGGAGCTGCTGGAAGCGGCGCAGGCCGAGGGACGAACTGACTGCCGCTTCTGGCAGCTCCTATTGGCCTGGAACGGCGAACCACAGGCAGTGGGAGCCACGATCGGCCAGACCTGTGGACGGGGCAGAAAACAAACCGGCCCGGCCCACCAGGGGCTTTCCCTACACAAGCGGTGTCCCAAGTTTGGGAAACACTGCTCTAGAGTGTGGGAATGTGCTCATTTCTCTTACTCTCTAATGAAAGGCCACACACATTTACCTCCTACAACTCTCCACCTGACCCCAATAAGGATCACTATTGCCTGATAAGGCACAAAGTAGTTCTCCATTAACAGCATCTTCATCCATGACTTTGATATGTACTGCATGACTAGACTAAAAAGTAGTAGGAAAAAAGATTCTTGCAGATAAACATTTTATTTCCTTGCCCTCACCCACTCCATACCAGTTTGGGTCACCTCGCAGCCACGTACTGGAGTTTTGAGTGTTACCTCCACAATATCTCAAATCCTACAGGCATGGGAAGTCGTCATCCGACAAAATGGTATTTCACTTTAAAAGCAAAGGGTTTCCATAACACTTGCAATCAGAGTGTGCTCAATAACTTTGAAATTCCTAAAATTTTAATTGTACTAAGCTGAGGTTTAATACATACCAAAAGTAAAAAATACTATTTGTTTTTAATCCCCTTAGGTCCTCGTGAGTTTGGTTTCACAGTAATTATTATGAGGTTCAGTTGTTCTAAAATTTTACAATGACATCTCAACAAACTACAAAATTAGTTCCCTATACAATACTATATACACATTTAGGCAAAATGTATCTTTATCTCAACAAAGCAAAGTAAACTTGCTTGGTATAGCAAGTGACGCAAGGGGTGGGAATACAATTCCTTTTCACTCCCTCTGCATTAGTTTCTCTGGACAATGAATCTGCAAAAACTCAGAACGAGAGGCCTTTCCCACAGACCACGTCAATTACATTTCCACTCTGGTTTGGTCATAGCTAGTTGGAACCTACCTTCTCAGCATGGCCTAGGCAGAGAGGGCCACTCTGGAGTCACAATGCCTGCCCCATGGACCATACAAGCATATTGCAAGGATTTGATAGAATGGAATACCTTGGGGTTGGTCCCTCTACAAAGGGGATGAATCCTGAATTCCCTCAATGGGAAATGAGGACCCTCAGGACATTGCTCACTGGGGCTCTAAAAGAATGCTTAGAAAATTTTATATGGATACTCACTTGATCTGGTATGTTTCTCCTGATACGTGACCAAGCTCCATCTTTGTATAAATATTGAGCTGGGGACAAAAATTTTGATCTATATTCAGTTTTCACCTTCCTAGAACATTAAGAGAAGGGGGAAAAACAGTAAAAGTTGATTTTTTTTATCATCTATGATAAAAACAAATGTCATAATTACATAGATATAATTATAAGTCCTCTTGCAGGGTAAAAGCTGCATGACAATTAAAAATGAATTCCAAAGCCAAAACTTTGAAAAATGTGTGCCTCATGTTAGGCTCATTCATATTTAGGCACCTAAAAAAGTAATGGGATTTTCAAAAGAGCTCAGCACTTACTAAAATTAATTAGTTTTCACACACTTCCCCTCATGCGAAATATACATACATATAAGCACATACAGAAATTAGCTCTGTCTACTTACAGTGCTGAGCACTTCAATCATCCTTTTTTAATCTTGGCCCAAAATACAACTAACTTCATTTTCAGCACAAACTTGAAATAACCCTTTTGTCCAACACCTCTTCAGGAACACAGAAAATTAAATTTAAATTAACCCAGTATATATTAATATGGAGGAAAAATTGATAGTTGACATCTGTCCTAACTTTAGGCCAAACTGAGTCCTGTTTTCCCTTCCCTGAAACTGACACAACTTGGTCCCTTATGTTCTATTTAAGATGGTGAGATTGAACCAGTTCAAAAAGCAACACTGCAGTGCATCCACACTAGTCATTCCGTTTCAGGAGTATATACTGCAAAGCATTGACGCATATCAGATGCAGATTCTTTCTGTGAGCGTTTGCATCTTTTCACAATTTCGGTTTGCTCTAGTAACTGCTTTGAATGCTTCTGTCCTGCACAAATAGCCACCATAGGATCATAAGGGGCAGGGGCTACAGCCTTACAACAGCAGATACCATGACAGGATCACCAGCCTTCCCTCAAAAGCCACTGCCAAAGTGACTCTGAGCCTGAAGGCCAAAACACTGACGAGCAAAGAATTAAGGAGCCTAATCTCATTTTATTTTCATTTATTTTTCCATGAATAAATGCATCTGTTGCCTTTGCGTTTTTTCTTGGTTTGTAGCAAAACCAACTTATCTTCCAAGGTCCAGAGACAGGAGTGGTCCAAGCCTGGATAGAAGACACTGAGCCACCCCCATCCCAGTAAAACCTTAAAAAAGACAAGTGGGTGAAGGAGAACAATGGGGAGGCACATGGATTTACTAGAGAATGAAGGTGGTAGGGGTGGATTGTACATTTTTTATTAATGTCCATTTTCTGGGGGTTTCTTTCTCCTTTTCAGATCTCAGAAGCATAGGAGCTGCTGCTTTAAAAAAAAAATAAGTGTATGGACTGCCAAGGCAATCCTGGCAACGTAAGTAATATTGAGAGGCAGAAGGTGTATGCAATACTCATAGCACCATCTGACTAACTCAGTTTTCTCCATGTTTTTCAGGTGACTCTGGCTCAGGAAAGTTTTCATGTTAAGCTTGTGTGCCTTCCTATGCTGAGGTGTGGCGGGGACTGGGCAGAGCAGAGAACAACCTCAGAGCCAGCATGCAAACAGTAAGTGAGCAGCTTGACAGGTGACTGAGTAAGCAGTCTACATTTTTAAAGCAGTCACTGAAAGATAAGCAGCTGCAATAAGGGACTGGACTGGGAGAACTAACCGAACTCCTGCGTTTGTTTCCAGCACTGCAGTGATCCAGAGTGAGCTGGTGGAGGATGCTGCAGTGTGTTGGTTTATCCACAGCAAGCACAATCACAATGCTGGTATGAAGTTGAAAAAAAGAGGTATGTGGATATGAGGTTATACAGATATGCTAAGGTAATGCACTTGATTTCAAGGTCAAAATGATGAATGCCCACCATCCCTCACAATATTAGGGTGCTGAATACCTAAGTTCAGTATTCCTATATATACATACCCAAGACTTGTATGTAAAGAGAGGGGCTTTTGAGTAATATGTTGCTTATTTTTTTGTTTAGGTGGTTTCTGTTCTGTTTCTGATTTCCCTTGTTTTGGTGAATCTCCCGCTGGCTTTAGGAACGTTTCTTTCCTTTCATTCTAAGGCAAAGACAATTTTAGAAATACCATATTAGCTAACAAACTAAACAAACTCTACAAACGTAAATTCTATGTGACACTAGCCTTTTACTTTAACATTTTAAAAAGACAGAATCATAGAAATATAGGGCTGGAAGGGACCTCAAGAAGTCATCAAATCCTGCTCCCTGTGCTGAAGCAGCACCAAGTAACCCTAGAACATCCCTGACAGGTGTTTGTCCAACCTGTTTTTAAAAAATCTCCAATGATGCAAATTCCACAACTTCCCTTGGAAGCCTATTCCAGAACTTAACAACCCTTATAGTTAGGAAGTTTTTTCTAATATCTAACCTAAATATCCCTTGCTGCAAATTAAGCCCATTACATCATGTCCTACCTTCAGTGGACATGGAGAACAATTGATCACAGTCCTTTTTATAACACCTCTTAATATTTTGATGACTGTTCTCAGGTCCCTGCTCAGCCTCCTTTTCTCAAGACTAAACATGTCCAGTTTTTTTAACCTTTCTTCACAGGTCAGGTTTTCTAAACCTTTTCTCATTTTTATTGCTCTCCGCTGGACCATCTCCAATTTGTCCACACCTTTCTTAAAATGTGGAGCTCAAAACTGGACACAGTCTCCAGTTGAGACCTCACCAATGCTCAGTAAAGTGGAACAATTACGTCCTGTGTTTTACATATGACACACCTGTTAATACGTCCCAGAATCATATTAGCCTTTTTTGCAACTGCATCACGTTGTTGGCTTATATTCATCTTAAAATCCACTATAACCCCCCATCCTTTTCTGCAGTACTACTGGCTAGCTAGCTATTCAGTGCACACTAGGGAACTTTTAGTGTACGCCAGCAGGGTCCACATGGCCAGTTAGTGCGCAACATGCTAGTGTGCACTAACACACATGTAGACAAGCTCTCATACATATATTTAATGCAAAAACTCTACAAGAAAGCAACGTTAAGCTTGTTTATTTTGAAAAAATCTCAAAGCCTGGAAATACCAATATTCAGGTTCCTACTGCAACATTCACTCAGCCACATCATACATCCTATATACTTTATGGAATACATTTAACATAAAACTACACATTTAATAAGAAACCACAGGAATAAAATAGCACTACACCTATGCAAGGTGGCTAAGTTAATACTGTTATATAAATCTTAACTTTGCATTTCTGACATTTAAAAAAAAAAAGTTGTTGATGTTGCATTGAAGTGGGGGGAAATTTTGCATTTCTTTTATTATTTTGTGAGAAAGCCCCTGAAAGTGACCTGAGAAGAATTTTAGGATTTTTTAGAAAACTGGGCTTGTGCCCTTTTTTGCTGCCTTGTGATTTACAAAAAGGTTTGAGGGTTTTTCCCCTGTTCAAATTTTTCATTTTTCTTGCTTGTTTTTTACCTGAAATCACAGCTTTGTCACATGTGGTTGTCTGGTTTTGCTGAAGGCCCTCAGATATATATTGCAAGAGCACACTATAATTGAAGGGGCGGGAGTGATGAATCTTTAGAAACACACTGTTCTCCCAAATATATATTCATCATTCAAGATAAATATGTATTAAAAAAAAGTTTCAGACAGTGTTACTCCTTCATTTGCTCATCTGTCTCTTCTCTTGTAATGTTATAATTTTACTTAATTCTCCAGTTCCCTTCCAGGGTACACAATGACCTGTATTTCCAATGTTTAAAAATAAGCAGAAAACTTAAACAAACCAAACCCCAAACTTTTCAGACTTTCTTTATACTTGCTAGAGAAGCAAAAGAGAGGGCACAAGCTGGTTTATCAAGAAACAGATATGATGGACTGAACAGAGTCCCATCCATACCTCATTGCTGGAGAATGCACAACCTACGCTGTATGGCTTTAAAATGGGGTAAAACAGTGAGCAACATACTAGAAAAATCTTGTTTATCCTACTACTGTGCAAAGTATGTATTCTGGAACTGAGGTTACTTTCCTCTGATATTTCAAGGTTCTTCAGCTGGACAGAATACCACTGTTCCAGTGGATCTGAATTTAATAAAAAGACTATCATTATGTTCCCTGAAGGCTGTGTCTACACTGATTTTTTTCCTAAACATTTTCCACTACTGGTATAATTGGTTCAGCTCTGCTACTGCGGAAAAGCCCCTGTCACCACCGGTGTTTTTACCATACTGTATTCTAAACCAACTCAATCAAGATGAATTGGTACCAAACCTGGCATCAACAACCCACAGCTTCTCTAAACTTCAAGTGCACTGGTGGTAGTGCAGCTGAACTGGCAATAGCAATGGTAAGAAATCTTTGGCAAAATAACTTAGTGTATGTAAGACCTGAAAGTGATGTCTGGGCTTTACAAAACGCATCCTAATGTTTGAACTAGACACTGGAATCTATCTATCTATACTACATGATGTGCTATCAATTTAAAAAGTGAGTTGAATAAAAATTACAATCCCTGCACCCTTTTTTAAATGTAACTATAGTCTGAAAATTGACTGTAAAATTGGTACCTTTACACACACTGGATTTGTTCCTTGTACATGCTCAAATGCATAGCTTTGGACTTTTGTGATTACAAAAAAATTATTGCTTTTTACTCCTGTTAGACTTAAACAACCAACACACTCAATAGAAAGTTAGCTGAATTCTACTCCTTCTTGGGCATAACTTGGCTGGCAGAATCCTTATTGATGGCAGCAGTACATAGAAATGAAAGAATCTCAGAGCCAAGCTAAGGATTTGGGTTGGCAGTTAGCAAAAAGAAAAATCTTTTCACTTGTAAACTGAACGTACTTGACACAGGAATCACAGAGACGCAACCATGGAGCCCCACAATGTTATTTTTAGAGTCTCTTTTTAGAGCAAAACCATTCCCAATGGACTGCAATGTCAAATGTAAAAATTATAAAATCTAACAGAAAAAAACACTAAAAACATACTACTGAAATACCATTCAAAGATGTATATACCTTTCTTTCAGGGGAGATATTTACTGGTGCACATACAGGAAATTCTCTCTCTTCCAAATCACACCTCAGTTTTGGTCCCATCGCTGGAGGAGAAACTTTGAAACTTCTCTCATATTCAGTTTCAGGGATAATTGCAGAAGACTTAAATGGGGGAATGGATTTACTTGTATTGTGAATAACCTTTGAATTTAAAAAACAAAGAAGTTAATTTACCAATCTTAAGGTCAAATTTTCAAAATCAGTTACCGTAGTGACTCTTCCAATATGCACACAGAGAAGCAAAAGGTGAACAAATACTGCATGTGGAAAAGTTACCTATTAGATTTATAGGATAAATGGGGAAATGACTTAATTTCAGTAATTATTTTTAAGTTTATTTCTTAGCATGGATATAATTCAGAGACTCTCTAAGTCTAGATCCAACTACTTTTCCTTATTTGTGACTTAAAAAAAAAAAGAGCATATTTTCTTTGGTTGGGAACAAAGGTGGTTGACAAATCTTTGCAATTCACCTTTAGATTTATATTCCAAGATCACAAATTTTTGAAACAATATACGATAAAACCTACATTATACCTTGTCAGCAAATACTGATGGACTCTTTCATGGTTTAAAATAAGGCTCTTACTGCACAGTAATTTGATCAGTTCCCTTTTGTGCAATTAATTCTGTGTTATAAACTAAGATGTAGAATTTGCTTGACTATTACAACTGATCAGACCTGATCTTCCCACAGACTATTGAGACTTAAAGGACATGCCATATGACATAGAGATAAATTTTCCTCATCTTTGCTATATGAGCTTGGATAGACCAATTATCTTGAGGTTAAGATAATTTGGGTATTATTAATACACCTGTTCAAAGATCAGGTATCTCTACTACTGTAATATTCAGATGTACTTTTCATTAGGTTGTTTATAGATATAGGTCGGAAAGTCAAGATTCAATAGTCTCTTAATAACACTAGAATCTCATGATAAAAATTCAATCTTAAACCCTGATACTGCTAACACTTTACATGTGTATAACTTTACTATTCTGAGTAGTCCCATTGATCTCAAATTTGTAGTAAACAGTAGTAAATTTAAGCACACTTGTAAGCATTTGCAGGATCAGAGCCCTTAAGCTGTATGTTTTTGGAGTAAACTGTGCAAAAAAAAAAAAAAAACGTACTGCTTCAGACTTCCTTTTCTTTGCTATGGAACAGCAGTTTTAATGAGCACCAATTAGGAGAGCATCATACAGATTAGTAATAGAATCTCAATGAAAAGGAGCTCTCTGTGAAGTCTTTCATCATTTAAACAATGTGATATTACAACACCTACCTATTATTGAACTGATCCTGCAGACCCTACACAAGCAAAATTTTCACTGAAGAACATGAAATTGCAATTAGAGTTTTGCTTGCACGGGGGGATGCAGGATCAGATCCTTTTATAAGGGATCATATGTGAATTAATGTGCTTTTGTATATTAGAAAACAAAAGTGGCACTGTAAATAACACACCAGTCTACCACAACAAAATATAAGGAAATTATGGTAATTAAATGACTTTCTTGTCTGATAAACTAAATTATATATTTCAGATTCTTTAAAATTACCTGGTCAGCTGCAAGCATTGGAGAGTTTTTTGGGGGGGATTTCCATAAAAACTGCCTTTGATATTCAGAATTTCTGGGGAAACTATTTGAAGGTGAAATATTCATGCCTGATTTCTTTTGCAGGACTCTGTGAAACTGTCAATAAATCAGAAACATCTCCATTTATTGTTCTCCTCTACTTTCTGTTGCTGGAATTTCCTTTTAACTAAGCTGTTATAATCTACATCCTTAGATCAGGCCAATTAACTCAATGAAAGATATGCTATCTCACTCTAAACAACATCTATGAAGACTACAAATTATGGACTAAATTCTAGTTCACTTGAAATAAATGGTAAAACTCCCATGGACTTAAGTGGAATCAGAATCTGGTCCTAACAGTTCTTCCAACATAACGGAGTCTTAACATAGATTAACATCAAAATACAGAGAGTTACATAGAAACAAAGTTATAACAAAAATAAGAAATAGTTTTAAGCATGAAAGCTTGCTTAACTGTATTTAATTTACTGTAATAGTCACATTATTAACTTCAACCATAGAGTATAAGAAAGGGAAAAAGGTTTTCTAATGATCCTACCCCATTATCCATTTTTTCTAAGTGCTTTTTTGGAGGTACAAATACTGCTTTTTGATTCACTGGAGTTGGGGGTGACAACTTCTTCCTACTGTTTTCTGCAAGGGTGATGGCTGATTCAATTCTAGAATCTGCAGAGTGGGACCGAATTTTTTTAGGAAGCCTGGGTGCTTCAGGTGTTTCAATGTTTTCCAGATTTCTATCATTACTGTGGGTATCTGCGTGTGACTCTGCAGGCCCAGCGCCTTCAATTTCTGGTGCGTCATCCAAATATCCCTCCAAATCGCTGGCCCCTCTCCATTCAAAGGATTTTGAAATCTGTGGGTTGAAGTAAGGCACCCTTCTCTTGGAAATGAAGTTTGGCTCTCTTGTGATTCCTACAAAACATGCATTAAGCTTGAGCACAATAAAATACGGCTATTAGGATTTAAAGACACTGGAACACAAGATCAGAATGTTAACGTACTGGGATGAGAATATGAATATATAACACTAGACTGATTTTTAATAAATTTTGTATATCTTTGAGCAAAGACAATTTACAAACTATGGGACTGTGAAATGTTGAACTCTTACATACATGCTGAGTGCCTTTAATTCCCAGCTGAGTGGGTGCTTAGCCTGTCACACGATCAAGCCGTACAAGCCAAATTCTACCTCTTTTGCAACTTTCAATGTAGTCAGTGGGAGTCAGTGAACATAGCTGAGGGCAGAAATTTAACCGCAGCCACTAAGAAGATTAATTGGACTAAAATAATCAAATCATCAACTTGCACTGGCCAATCGTGGTACGGAACTTCCTAAACTACCTATGCATGTTGAATAGGTGTATTGCTGAATAGGTTTTCACCTTACAGTCACTGGAGAAAAGTGACCTGTTACCATATGCGTAATAACATTCTGCACAGACACCTGCACAGATTCCTTCTTTTAAAAAACAAAATCTTCTAGAGTAGCTTTTAAAATATCTTAACATCTTTAATACATTACACAATATTTTTAAAGCTTAGGAAACATCTTTTCGTATTTCACAAAAAAGAGACACATTATCTGAGATGGTTTTAAACAATAAAAAAATAGCTGTCTTATGTAAGATAATAAGAACAAAATTACTATGTCATTTTAAGAGGAAAATGGGTGGTTAAACATATAGTAGTTAAATAAAGTGTGACAACAGAATCCTGCTGGAGAGTATTAAACAACTAACAAAGGACTCTATTTGGCTGAGATGAATAGTTGCAGAGTATATAAACTAATCTATGGGGAACTAGGGTGCAGCTGGAAAGAGAATAAACTGTCTTGCAGGCAAAAGGTAACATATAAAATGTCCGATGCATAGAATGTTTGGGCTACAAAGCAACTAAATGCCATTAGTAGTAATGTAACCTTTGAAGGAACACTGGGAATATGGCAGAATGAAATTTTCAGCACTCAAGCAGACCTATCTGTTTGTTTGGGTAATTGTTATGAGTAATTCTTAAATTGCCACAATCTGTTAAGAGAAACTATTAAGTATGCATTTCAATAGAAAGAGCCAAAAGTGAGTGAAACACTAGCAGTCTGTGGAGACACCAATCTGTGTCTGTGAGTAGCGTTCCAAGGATGTGTGTGATTAAATGTAACCAGAAAAAGAGGTGGACGTATAAAATGGAAGCAAAGGCCTGGGAGACATAACCTAAGCACAACAAAAGCTATGAAAACAGATGGCTTTTTTGCCAACCCACATGATTTTGAGTCTTGTAATATTTGATGTTTAACTTAAATCCCTAGCTCCCAGAGGCATGTGATTAGATGAGAATCTTAGTTTAAAGTTTCTAGCCCTCACGGTTATGGAAAAAAGCTTGAAAATGTGACAAGTTTACAAAGGCTCAAATCAGAAGGCAATAAAAATTACCCAATTTTGTTAATTGAGATTTTAGCTAAATCTGTGACTTTGGGGCTAAGACATGATTTTTGAATGTTTGGTGTTAGCAATACTGGATTCAAATCAAAGGGAATGCTCGTAGCTTTCTTGGAATTCCTTTGAGAGAGTTGCTGTCGCTGGCCACTTGAAGACCATGTTGGTTTGAGAGACCAGAGAGAACCAGCAGAGATTACATAAGTTCTGACCTCTTATCTTGTGCCCTGACAGAGACACACACACACACACACAAAAGTCTGATGGCCAGGTGATTTCTAAATGCCACCTGCAAAACTCCATCTGAGGACTTTCCAAAGGAGGTGGGGGGAGCTGTTTAACTTAAAAATCAACACTGCTAAATTAATTCAAAGCTCCCCCCGTCGACTCTGCCTGCGCCTCTCACAGTGGAGTACAGGAGTCGACGGGAGAGCTCTCTAGACTAGACTAGACTAGATGTGATAAATCGATCCCCGCTGGATCGATCGCTGCCCGCCGATCCGGCGGGTAGTGTAGACATATCCTGAGAGCAGAAGGTGATGAGGTGGAAGGTAGCTTTGGCAAGACAAGTAATTATCCTATCAAATTGCCTGGTGCTTCTATTGACGACCAATTTTACTACCAGTAGATGGCTCTTATAATGCTTAAATGTCAAGCTCAAACAAGGCAACCAATCTTACTCTAATATGTACACTCTGCAGACAATTTCATATGTATACCCCTTTATTAATCTCTTATGCCTATATACTAGTTCAAACTTTTCCTACTCATCTCTTCCCATTACAGCCTCTGTCTTCTTTCATGCAAAGAGCAATACTGCCTAACTATTTCACCATAACTAATTTGCTTTACTACTACGTCCACCCTGTACCCCTGCGATACAACCCATCTTGTGCTAACTCTGTGCCTATGTTTAGGGCTTGACATGTACGTCATTTAATGGTGTATTTCTGGCTTTAGATAAATAATGTAAACTAGAAGTTCACCCTCTGCAAAAACCTGGGCTCTGTGCAAAGATGATGTAAGAGTTATGACAGTTATTTCTAATAGCTTACCTAGTTGATCAGATCGAAGTCCAGCCCTTGAGGATTTTTGCTCTTGTGAAGGGTTACAAAACTCTGACAGATCTGACTTTTTCCATTTGAAGTTCCTCTTATATTCACTCAATCCCTACAGCAAATGGACATACACTGTGAGCAGTGCCATTTTTCCACCTAGCTCCCAACAGCAACAGATCTCCCAGCACTTAAATATCCAAAGGCACATTGTAAAGCATAATCGGTCAGATAAGCAGGTAGGTAACTCTGCTTCTAAAACAATCTTGATTAAAGTAAGCAAAAAGTTTTTGTTCTGTTTTCTGACAGTAATGTCAGAAACAGTGCAAATATAGAACCATTTCACATGTTAAGGATACCACCTAGAATCTGCATACTATTTTAAGTTTTAACAAATAAATACTATGGTTCCAGTTCATCTCAAACTTGTTCCTTGGATCGTATTTGTCTGAATCAATCTTCTTTGGAGCAAGAACCTTATTTTTCTACATATTCTGCCGAACACCTCGTACATCTCTTGTACTACATAAATAAGAACGGGGTGCTACGTCCCCTTAGTTCGTCTCAGTTAAGAGAACCGCTACTGGATGAGCATACATAAGCCACCCCCATCTCGTGCTAGCCTGGTGCCACACAGTTCCTGTACCAGCATGCAACCCCCATCCTGTACTCTAGCTCAGTACCCCAGTGCCCACACAGTCTATGCCAGTGCAGTGCCCACACAGGTCCTGCACCATCCCTCTTTCCTGTACTAGCCCAGTGCCCACACAGATTGCACCATCCCCCCATCCTGTGCCAGCCCAGTGCCCGCACAGATCCTGCACCATCCCGTGCCAGCCCAGTGCCCGCACAGATCCTGCACCATCCCGTGCCAGCCCAGTGCCCGCACAGATCCTGCACCATCCCCCATCCCGTGCCAGCCCAGTGCCCGCACAGATCCTGCACCATCCCGTGCCAGCCCAGTGCCCACACAGATCCTGCACCATCCCATGCCAGCCCAGTGCCCGCACAGATCCTGCACCATCCCCTCATCCCGTGCCAGCCCAGTGCCCGCACAGATCCTGCACCATCCCGTGCCAGCCCAGTGCCCGCACAGATCCTGCACCATCCCGTGCCAGCCCAGTGCCCGCACAGATCCTGCACCATCCCCCCATCCCGTGCCAGCCCAGTGCCCGCACAGATCCTGCACCATCCCCCCATCCCGTGCCAGCCCAGTGCCCGCACAGATCCTGCACCATCCCGTGCCAGCCCAGTGCCCGCACAGATCCTGCACCATCCCCCCATCCCCCCATCCCGTGCCGGCCCAGTGCCCACACAGATCCTGCACCATCCCCCCATCCTGTGCCGGCCCAGTGCCCGCACAGATCCTGCACCATCCCCCCATCCCGTGCCAGCCCAGTGCCCACACAGATCCTGCACCATCCCCCCATCCCGTGCCAGCCCAGTGCCCACACAGATCCTGCACCATCCCCCCATCCCGTGCCAGCCCAGTGCCCGCACAGATCCTGCACCATCCCCCCATCCCGTGCCAGCCCAGTGCCCGCACAGATCCTGCACCATCCCCCCATCCCGTGCCGGCCCAGTGCCCGCACAGATCCTGCACCATCCCCCCATCCCGTGCCAGCCCAGTGCCCACACAGATCCTGCACCATCCCCCATCCCGTGCCAGCCCAGTGCCCACACAGATCCTGCACCATCCCCCCATCCCGTGCCAGCCCAGTGCCCGCACAGATCCTGCACCATCCCCCATCCCGTGCCGGCCCAGTGCCCGCACAGGACCAGTACCGACCCTGACCCCACTCCACGCAGCTCATCACCCGCCCTGTGCCCGCTGGGTTCGCACAGCGCCGGAGCCCAGCCCGCAAGGCGGGGCGGAGGGGGTGGGGGGGACCAGGCCGGACTGAGACTAAGGCGGGTCAAGTCCGGAGGCTGCGCCCAGGGCTCGCCCCGCTGCTGCAGAGGCCCAGGGCCGCGCTCACCTTGAAGCGCACGGGCATGGCGGCGGCGGCGGCGGCGGGGCCCTGGCCGTTGCGGGGCCGCTCTGGGCAGGCAGGCGGCTGTAAACACTCCCGTTTCCCGGGCGAAGCCCCCGGCCTGGCTTCCCTCCCCCGGCGCCTGCGCGGGGAGCCGCCCAATCAGGCGCGGCAGCCGGCGCCCCCCTGCTGCGGCGGGACAGGGGAGCCGCTGGGGGCGGCGGCGGGGGCCAGGGAGAGGCTTCCCCGCGCCTCGGCTGCCAGGCACCTGCCGGGGCCCTGCCCGTCCGCGCCCGGGCTGAGCCTGCCGGGGACCGCCCCGAGCCCCCGCCCCGCTCGCCGGGCTGCTCCCGGGGGCCCTGAGCGCGAGGCCCGCGCCCAGCACGAGCCCGCTGGTTTCCCCCGCCGCGAGACGCTGCCGAGGCCGGGATGGTCGCTCCCTGCGGGGCTTCTGTTCCCCGGGCTGGCTCCTAGCTGGGCCGCTCGGGGGAGGGGGTCGCACACGCGCCTGCCTGCCTGCTGCCGGGAGCGCTGCAGCGAGGTGGCACCCCGCTTCCAGGGAAGGAAAGCGGAGACCCCCCCCCAGGGTGCCCCAAAGAGGATCCCAAGGCTGCGCGTGCCCGGGACGGGGAATGAGCTGTACTGGTGCAAGGTGCACTACTAACGGCCGCTGGAACTGAGGCCAGGTTTGCACTAGAAACTTCCATTGGTATAACGGTTCGCTGAAAAATGCACACCCCTGAGCAATACCTAATCCCCATGTAGACAGCGCTATGGTGACAGGAGAGCTTCTCCCGTCTACATAGCGACCGCCTCAGGGAGGTGGATTGACTACACCAACAAGAGAACCTTTTAAGTTTTTTTTTTTTTTGCATTGTGTTTTGAAATCTGGTTGTTGTTTTTTTTTTAAAAAAGCTATTTAAATACTGCCAAGCGATTATGCAGTGACTGGTTAAAAATAAGCTAATTTTTGGAGAAAGGATTAAAAAAAACCTTTGTAATATTTATCACTTGCAAGCTATGTTTAATAAAGAAAGGAATGATTTATAACTTAAAAAAAAAAGAGAACCTCTCGGCTGGGTGTAGTAGTGTCACTGAACCACTACAGGTGCAGCTGCATCGTTTTAAGTGTAGACCTCTCCAGAATTTGCATGAGGGAGTTATACCCATTTAACTATATGGGTTAAAAAAATCACATCCCTAATCTGTTGGTTAGTTACATCAGTACCAAACCTGAAAGTAGGCCAGGTTTTAGAGGAAAAGAGCAAAATTGTGTTTCATGTCTTTCTGAAGCCCATTAGACACTGTTGTTCCTCCACTCTTTGCTGCCATTCACTGACCCTTATGGAGCCAGCAGACCTTAATCAGTCTCCTCCCAAATCTCTGCTCAAGGCTCATTTCTTTTGACTAGCTTTCCACTCCTAATCTCCATTGTGGCACTATGTGAGCCTGATTATACCGAATTAAAAAGAACATGGCGTGGAGGGGCAAAACACTAGAAACATTAAACAAGTTTTATGGAGTATTTTTCATAGCTTTTCTGTCCTCTGCTGTTGGCCCTCTCCACCTTCGTACCTAGCATGATCTGCTGCTGTTATTCACTGATTTGTCTGTCTAATGTAGACTAAGCTTGAGTCAGGGACTTTATTGTCTTTATGTCTGGAAAGCACCATGCACTCCAACTGAAATATACCCCAATCCAGTTCCCACTGATTTCACTGAAAGTTAGGTTAGGCCAGGCCCTGTATAAAAGGTAAATAATATTCATTCGTCTGCAATTGTTGATTGGTGTGGGGTGGTGGGGAACTTAATAACTACCTTCTACGCAAAATAAAACATTTGTGTATATTCAAGGAAATAAAGTAGGAAGAGATGTTCTGCGTTCCAAATGTTCAGAAATTTTCACATCTTGTATTAAGGGATATCAAAGGCCAAAAAATCCAAAAGGTTATATATGTAATATACCCACTGGATATTTTAGTCACTTGAAACCATGAGGTTCGCTAAGTCAAACGACTTGATTTGCTGCTGTTATGGTTCTTTGTATTGTTTGAGAAGCTCCACCTTGATACACTTTCTTAAAGAGCCAATTAAGTGGCTAAAACCCTTAACCGCTCTGTGGGTTATGTATGGCCTCCTATTGGTCAACAGGTTCCTTGTTCAAAATGCAGACCTCCAAGTGAGAGCTGATGTCTGTTTCCTCATATATTGAAACTGGCTTGAAACATCACTTGCATTATATCTGTCAAGACTACTCCCAGTTAACCAAGTTATAGATACATGCCCACTGACCGCTGATAGACTCTTAGGGTATGTCTACACTGTGAAATTGGGTCAATTTTATAGAAGTCGATCTTTAGAAAGTGATTTTATACAGTCAATCGTGCGTGTCCCCACTAAGCGCATTAGGTCAGCAGAGTGCATCCTCAATACTGTGGCTAGCATCGACTCACAGAGTGGTGCACTGTGGGTAGCTATCCTACAGTCCTCGCTGCCCCTTGGAATTCTGGATTAAGCTCCCAGTGCTTTGTCGCGGGTGCTTTTGGGTACACGTCAATCTCCCCTCCTTCCCTCCCTCTCTCCTTGAAAGCAACAGCAAACAATTGTCTCATACCTTTTTTCATGGGTTACCCATGCAGACGCCATAGCAGGGCAAGCATGGAGCCCGCTCAGCTCACTGCTGCTGTTGTGAGCATTGTAAACACCTCGCACATTATCCTGCAGTATGTGCAGAACCTGGCTAGGAGACACCAGCACGAGGACAATTGTGAGGAGGACATGGACACAGACGTTCCCAAAAGCACGGGATGTGGCAATTGGGACATCATGGCTGCAGTGGGGCAGGTTGATACAGTGGAATGCCAATTCTGGGCCCAGCAAACAAGCACAGACTGGTGGGATTGCATAGTGTTGTAGGTATGGGATGATTCCCAGTGGCTGCGAAACTTTCACATGCGTAAGGCCACTTTCATGGAACTGTGTGAGTTGCTTTCCACTGCTCTGAAGCGCAGGAATACCAAGATGAGACCTGCCCTGACTGTTGAGAAGCGAGTAGCAATAGCCCTGTGGAAGCTTGTAAAGCCTGACTGCTGCCGGTCAGTCAGGAATCAGTTTGGAGTGGGCAAATCTACCGGGGTGGCTGCTGTGATCCAAGTAGCCAAGGCAATCAGTAACCTTCTGCTAGCAAGGGTAGTGACTCTGGGAAATGTGCAGGTCATACTGGATGGCTTTGCTGCAATGGGGTTCCCTAACTGTGGTGGGGAGATAGACGGAATGCTTATCCCTATCTTGGCACCAGACCACCTTGCCAACCAGTACATAAATCGCAAGGGGTACTTCTCAATGGTGCTGCAAGCGCTGGTGGATCACAAGGGACATTTCACCGACATCAGCGTGGGATGGCCGGGAAAGGTGCGTGATGCTCGCATCTTTAGGAACTCTGGGCTGTTCAAACAGCTGCAAGAAGGGACTTACTTCCCAGACCAAAAATTACTGTTGGGGATGTTGAAATGCCAATAGTTATCCTTGGGGACCCAGCCTACCCCTTGCTCCCTTGGCTCATGAAGCCTTACACAGGCAGCCTGGACAGTAGTAAGGAGCAGTTCAACTATAGGCTGAGCAAGTGCAGAATGGTACTAAAATGTGCTTTTGGACGTTTAAAAGCTCCTGGCACTGTTTGCTGACTAGGTTAGACCTCAGCGCAACCAATACTCCCATTGTTATTGCTGCTTGCTGTGTGCTCCATAATATCTGTGAGAGTAAGGGGGAGACATTTATGGCACAGTGGGGGGTTGAGGCAAATTGCCTGGCAGGCAATTTTGAACAACCAGACACCAGGGTGATTAGAAGAGCACAGCTAGGCACGCTGCTTTGAAAAGGCTTTGAAAACCAGTTTCATGTCTGGGCAGGCTACGGTGTGACAGTTGTGTGTGTTTCTCCTTGATGCAAAACTGCCCCCTTTGTTAAATTTACTTCCCTGTAAGCCAGTCCCGCTACTTCCTTTGACCACAGCTGACAAAGGAAATAAAGTCCCTATTGTTTTGAATCCATACATTCTTTATTAAAAAAAAAAGTGAGATCACTGACAAGGTAGCCTGGGTGGGGTGGGGGAGGAGGGAAGGACAAGGCCACATTGCTTATTGTAGCCACACTACAAATCAAAGCTGTTTGAATGACAGCCTTCTGTTGCTTGGGCCATCCTCTGGAGTGGAGTGGAGCCTTTCCTGCCACTCCACTAGATGCCTGATCATGTTCGTTTGCTCCCCCATTAGCCTCAGCATCTCCTCTTGCATGTTCTGATCACGCTCACTGAATGCTTTCCTGGCCTCTGCCACCAAATGCCTCCATGCATTCAGCTGTGTCCTATCAGTGCGGGAGGACTTCATGAACTCGGAAAACATGTAATCGCGAGTGCGTTTTTTTCTCCTCCTAATCTGCAATAACCTTAGGGATGGAGATGATAAGGGGAGCGTAGAAACATTTGCACCTGCAGGGGGGATAAAAAGGGAGAGTAAAATTTAAGATGATACATTTCTGAGAACAAAAGGGAGACTGTTTCACAGTGAATCAAGCAATTCACAGCAGACAGCACATGTGCTTTAGGTACAAGGACGCATTTTGCCTTTTATATTGAGCGCCTGCCAGTATGGTGACACATCACACACGGCTGGGCAACAGAATTCGGTTTCCAGGTAGCCATGGTAAGCTAAAGGGTTCGCAGGGTTGGCTTCTTCCACCTTCATAACATGTGGGAATGGTTTCAAACTGCAGCACCCTCCTTTCCTATAGCAAGCAATGCCGGTTGGGTATGCCATTTAAAAAGAGGGGGCTGCGGTTTTGGGTTGGATGTGCAGCACACCTCTCCGAGCACTGCATGACTATTCTCTGGGATGATCCCTTTTAGCCAAGCGCAAACAGCCCAGCATGAACGGGGTCCTTTTACTGTTCCCTTACAAAAATTCCCCTATTTCAACCAGTATGACCATGAATGATATCACCCTCTTGAGGCTGACACAGAAAGATAAAGAAGACCGAATGTTGCATGAATGAGACCAAAACCCAGGACCATTCACTGCCATGCTTTGTGCTGCAATGATTCCAGACGACTTGCTACTGGCGTGGCATGGTAAAGTGTCCTACCGTGGAGGACTAAATAAGGCAGCCCTTCCCAGAAACCCGCTTTCAGAGTACCTCAGAGTTTCATGGAGCTGTCCCTGGAGGATTCCCGCTCCATCCCCAGACATGTTAACAGACTTTTCCAGTAGCTGTATTGGCCGTGAATGCATCCCAGTTCTTCAGGGCTAATCAATGTTAAACACAATTGCTTTTAACCCCTGTAGTGTAGTTACAAATGTCCACTCAGCAGAGGTGCCTTCTCCATCTTCAGGGTCCGGGAACCTGCCTTGGGACGCTACTGGTTCCAGGGTGAGGAAAAGGTCCTGGATGCTGGGGAGAATGGATTCTCCACTTGCCTGCTGTGCATTCTCCTCCTCCTCTTCCACAAAATCCTCCTCTGTGTTGCGTAAGACTCCCCCCTTGCAGGTGTTCATAGACAGTGGTGGGGTACTGGTAGGGTCCCCCCCTAGAATGGCATGCAGCTGATCATAGAAGCGGCATGTATGGGGCTCTGACCCGGAGCAACCATTTGCCTCCTTTGTCTTGTGGTAGGCTTGCCTGAGCTCCTTAACTTTCACATGGCACTGTTGTGTGTCCCTGGTGTAGCCTCTCTCCACCATGCCCTGTGCGATTTTGGCATATATATTAGCATTTCTTCTTTTTGACCAGAGTTCTGCCTGCACAGATTCTACTCCCCATACAGCAATCAGATCCAGTGTCTCCTGTTCACTCCATGCTGGAGGTCGTTTGCGATTCTGAGATTGCATGGTCACCTGTGCTGCTGAGGATGCCACACTGACCAAACAGGAAATGAAATTCAAAAGTTCCCGGGGCTTTTCCTGTGTATCTGGCTAGTGCATCAGAGTTGAAAGCGCTGTCCAAAGCGGTCACATTGGAGCACTCTGGGATAGCTCCCGGAGGCAAATATCGTTGAATTGCACAATGCTGTGTCTACACTACCCCAAATTCAACCCAAGAAGGTCGATTTTAGCGCTACTTCCCTCACCAGGGAGGAGTACAGCAGTCGATTTTAAGAGCCCTTTAGGTTGATGGAACAGGGTTGGTTATGTAGCCACATTGCTTATAAAATCGAACTAACGCGGCTAACTTCAACCTAACCTCATAGTGTAGACCAGGGCTTAGGGACTCAAAGGGATGGTGGGTTTTGATCCTTTGCCTGGAGAAGCAGTTATAACATGGCATTACCTCCCTTGATTATCTTCACCACCATCCAAAAATACATTACAGCATATTTCTTTACTATGGATTTCCCCTGTTGAATAAGATAAGGTGCAATAAGTTATCCTGCAGGAGTGAAAAACATATTCCTGGGCAGACATTGGTCACATTTGACTCATGGGACTATAACCTAGTGTGTGAGGAACGGCTAATGAGGAGGAAGTCCTGCAGCAATAAGTCAACACTGAACCTCTAGCATCCTCATAATTGTTTCTATAATGCTATTAACTAGGCAACTGTGTTAGGCTTGCTGATGCAAACTATCTGCCTCTGAATAACCCATAAACATTAGTGAGTAATAAAACAGTTATACAAGGTAACAATGCAATAGTGTTGAAGCACTCAGACTACTCAGATATTTTTATGTGCATGCTATAAATGTACAAATGGTTTACGGTCTTACTGGATCCAAATGTTCAGAACAGTAATATACATCCCAAAACTTATGGAAATATGGTACTGAAAACGTAGAATACATTATGCCTATAATATTAAATGGATCAATGTGTTTGTTGCAGAAAAAATAGTCTGACACTTAGGGGACTATATATGATATACACAAATGGTTTGTTTGTATGGTTATTCCCTGGCTATCTTATTACATGACAAAATTAGGTGGTTTTGGATTTGTAGATCTGCAAATACAAGACACTTCTGCCTTCCAAGCGTTCATGAAATCTGAACAATGCTTCCTTTTATTTCCTCTGATATACACATGAGCATTTTATTTTGTTTGGACAATATTTATTACAGATTCTGATGGATTCTTTTCCTCCAGCTGAGTAAACAAATTCAGCTTCTGTGATTGAGTCACACATAAAGCTCTATTTTCATTTGTTTTGGGGTGTGTGCATGTGTCTCTCTCTCTTTCTCTAAACCTGATAATGGATATTTTTCTGGTCCAAATTCTTTTCCCCCGACACTCACCCATCTGTTTGCCTCTTGGCATCACTGGTTCCTGCTGCATATCCTGACCCTTGCCTTGGTTCTGTGCTGACCTATCTTCTGACCTTGACCCTGCCTCCAGGGTCCTGATTTCAATAAGCTTTGCAAGTGCTCAAAGCCTCCCAGCTTTTGATCCATTAATAACTCTGGCAAGATTTGTGATTAAGTGAGCTGAGCTGAGCTGTCTTTCACTTGCTTGTTAGACTTTTGATAGCAAAAAGCTTATCATATTTATTAGGAACACAGGGATCTCTTCATAACTCTATTACCCATGTTGCTTATAAGTTACAAATAACCTTCTTTAAAGAGAAATTCACAGATCAGTTCCACAGAATTATTTTTTTACATGGTGGTCCCTCTTGCCATCACTCAAAGGCTCCATGTCTCTGCAATCCTCCCTCCAGCTAAAGAGGGCTAGACACAGCTTGCTGTGGAGCCTGTCAGTTCCACTCCATGTGTCAGCCTCAGGTGGTCAAATGAGACATGTTCTCTTCCTCCAGAGATTGTAGTTTCCAGCGCTTGCTGTTATAGGAGCAAAGGAGGAGCGATAACCCAGCTGGGCTGCCCTAAGTCCCATAGTTTAACACTTTAAATAGCCAATGTTTCTCAAACAAGCTTGTCAATTTATTTCACGTCATTTAATAACTACAACTTACTATATGACATAATTCTGTTAAATTGTGGAGCTGCTTCACTGGTCATCAGAAGAGTGGGTTTTATTGCCATGCAGGACTGTGGATTCAGAAATAGCCTCCAAAGTCTATAATCCTGGCCTGATGCCTCAATATTGTTCTACATCTTCAGGGGCAGGGGCGGCTCTAGCTTTTTTGCCGCCCCAAGCACGGCAGGCAGGCTGCCTTCGGTGGCGTGCCTGCGGGAGGTCCCCGGTCCCGCGGATTCAGTGGCTTGCCTGTGGGAGGTCCGCTGGTTCCGCGGCTTCAGCTTACCTGCCACCGAATCTGCAGGACCGGCAGACCTCCAGCAGGCAAGCCGCCGAAGGCTGCCTGACTGCTGCCCTCGCAGGGACTGGCAGGGCGCCCCTCGCAGCTTGCTGCCCCAGGCATGCGCTTGGAGCGCTGGTTCCTGGAGCCACTGCTGTTCAGGGGAGAGTGTCTGACTCCTAAAACACCCTCTTCCAACTGACAGATGGTTTGATTCAGAGTTTTGGGGAGCCCATTACCCCATCTTTCTGGTTGCTGAAGTGGGCTTAAAGTAAGGATACCCTGGTTCTATTCTCAACTCATCCACTAACTTTTGTGTCATGTGAGCAAGTCAATTGGGCCACATTTTTTGAAAGTAACTATTGATTTGGGGTGTCTCTATTTTTTGGGTGGCCAACTGGAGACACCTTGTGTCTGGTCTTCTGGAGTGCTGAACGCCCATAACGCCACTGAAAGTTAGTGAGAGAAGTGTTCTGAAGAGGTGCACTGGGTAATAATGCTTATGTACTCTTATGTATTCTTGAAACATACTTTGATATCTGTGGCTCATCCATTTTTATTTCTAAAGTATGTCACACCAAGAAGAGCAGAACTGGTGTTAACAGTGGAGTCAGTGCAAGCCCGGAATAAGGAAGAGGTGGGGGATGATCTGGCACCTTAAGGATAGTGGTGCCTAGGAGTTAGTCCACCCTGCACGTGGCATTCCCTGTTAAGATTTTGGGATGTCTAATATACAGGGACCTAGGAGACATTGTCAGAGAGAAAATGGTCCAGAGAATAAGCAGTGTTTGGGGAAAAAAATCCCATTACTGTTCCTCTAAAGGCCTGGATCCAGGAGCCTAGCAGAACAAGGAGGGTAAGACTTCCCTCTCTTCCAGCCGACCAGGATGAGCTTTACGAAGGGGACCAGCATATACACTGCCTCTTCCCTCATAGGAGGAGAGGGCTGCCTTGCTTGGGGTTTAGTTAGGGGGGAAAGGGACCAGCTGAACGAGAAGCTGGCTAAGGTCTTACAGCTGACCTAAACTGCAACTTCACCTCTGAGGAGGAGAGCAGGGGGACTCCTGCATTAAATGGGGAGGGACTGGCTGTCTGAAGTGCAATCCTAGCAGGGAAGCTGAGCTGTTTGAGGGAGGAAGTTATTATCTGCCTGACCCACAACCCCAGATTTAGGATAAGTGCTGGGAGGGACTCCTGTCTTGCAGAGGGAAACCAGAGGGACTGTGTGAAATACAGCCCAGTGGCTGCCAGAGAGGTGAGGTGCAGTGAGCAGGGAGCTCCTCAGCAGCCAGATGTGAGGGGAGAGCCACAAACTCATGGTGGGAACAGCAGAATCTGCAGACTGGCTCAGGGAAGTGGTGAGGGATTGAAGAAAGAGTCCTTAACTAACTAAAACAGGATCTATGGGTTGGAGCCCAGAAGAGAGGCTGGGCCTGAGTCCCCCTGCCTCTGGCCCGGACCAAGTGAGCACATACAGCCTTCAAGAGCAAAAGAGGTCAAGAATAATGAGTCTCAGATGGGGGCTGAGGGTCTGTCATAGAGTCCACTAGACTAGGTTTTCCTGAATTTTTTTTTACTCTTCTATTAACTGCAGAAGGGGACTGGACTGAGAGGTGGCCTGGCCAGAGAGCTAAAGAGGCTTGAAGTAGCAGACCCATGCAGAACCAGGTGGACAGACAAGGGTGTGTTAGACTGGCAGAACTCTGCAATTCAGAGTCCTGGCACAAGAGGCTGCTCTGGCAGTGAGTATGCCCCATGACATAGGATGAAGTTAAATGTGTATGCTGTACCATGCTACAAAGAAGTTAGGGGCTGGCTGCATTTCTGAGTACTAGAAGAACAAGGGAAGTAAAAACAGTTAGTGGTGATATGTCATTTATTGTGCTAATGTTTGCCTCGGGAGTGCAGCAAAACAGCAGCTGCTCATACTCCATCAAATGAGCACATACACAGCTTGTAGCTATGAACTCATGATCACTGCTTCTGTGGGAAGCACTGAGCATTGCTATGTAATATTCACACCGCACAGTATATTCTCTCATTACCCTTCACATGAGTCCTTGTAGCAATCTTTTTTCGGTTTTTAAATGTAGCACATACACATTGCCAACATGAGTTACGGGAATTCCTGGGTGGCCTGAAGGATTGGTAATACCCAGGGGCGGCTCTAGAAATTCCGCCGCCCCAAGCAGGGCGGCACACCGCGCCGCTCGCGGCGCCCTTCCCCGGTCCCGCGGCCGGGGCAGAAGTCCCTGCGGACGGTCCCGTGGTCCCGCTGCTCCGGTGGAGCATCCACAGGCATGCCTGCGGGAGCTCCGTCCGAGCCGCGGGACCAGTGCACCCGCCGCAGTCATGCCTGCGGGAGGTCAAGCGGAGCTGCAGGAAGAAGAGGGGACCCTCCGCAGTCATGCCTGCGGCAGGTCCACTCGTCCCGGGGCTCCGGTGGACCTCCCGCAGGCATGACTGCGGAAGGTCCGCCGGAGCCAAATGCCGCCCTGCCCCGACAATGCCGCCCCACGCGCCTGCTTGGCGCGCTGGGGTCTGGAGCCGGCCCTGGTAATACCACTGTGACAATAGAAACAAGAGACCAAGCCTGGCCTCTGGTATCTCATTACTTGGTTTGGCAGGCTTAGCTGTATTGGCCCAGTAACTTAGGTGGACTTCAGAGGGAGAGAGAAGTGGATGACAGTCATTGACTGCCTGAGGGCTAGATGATTCAAAATATTTATACACAACTCATATACAATCTGTCATACAAAGGTTCTTTAAGTACAAAGTCACATGCTACACTGCCACTTTGTGACATGACAAAAGCAGCACTTTCCCCCTCTCTCTATAAAATCTAGTTATGGACAGTGCATGAAGTGCTAGCACCCTGTTGGTACTGTACAAATAAACTAATAATTCACAATTCTGTGGCACTGACTTTCAGACTGCATAGCCATTTAGAGAAAAGAGGACTCATAGAGTGAATGGAAATCAGGTGAACAATAGAAAGGAAATTGCACTTCACCTTTTGGCATTCAAATATGATTCTCCCAGTTCCTGATCCTAATCAGTTCCATGTTATTGTAAACAGGGAATCATCGTCGAATGGTTATGTTTCTAGTGGAATGCTGCAGAGATTTGTTCTTGGCCCTATTGGCTATTTAACATTTTTAGCAATGAACTGAGAAAAAACAAAGCTGTCACTGGTCAGTTCTGCTGATGACCACTGTGGGAATACTGTGTCCATTTCTGGTGCCCTGTGATGGGGTGTACAAACCCCACACTGGAGAGCAAGGGGTTAACAAACAGCTCAGGGCCCAGGAGATCCTGCCCAGCCACATCTGCAAAGGCTATACAAGCTGGATGCAGGGCTTTGCAAAGGGGAACAGAGCAGCTCAGAAGGAGGCAGCTGACAGGAGCAGAAGGCTGCTCTGAGCTCTGAAGGGAAAAAGCTACCCAGGATCTCATTGCCTGAGACCTGAAAACCCACAGAGGAGAGGCAGGCAACTGAGATTGCAGGCCAAAGACTTGATTAGAGTGAGTTACAACGGGAAGCGAAAGGGGACTGGGGTAGGGAGTGGTCCCCGGGAGGACAGTGGCTTAGCACCCCAAGGGTGTCAAGTGTAGCTGCCCACCGTTGGGCCCTGGACTGGAACCTGGTAGAGATAGCTGGCCCAGGCTCCCCTACCCACTCCGAGAGGGCATTACCACACCAAGAGTCTTCACCTAGGTGACCGACCTGCTGGAAAAGACCTTGACTGTTCAAGAGCCTAGCCCCAACAAAGTCTCTATGCTAAAGGGGAGGATTGGTAAGCCTTGGGGCAGGGGCACTGAAGGACCGGACTGTGCTTTAAACAGGGAGGTGCCCTGCCAAAACTCAGCCTAACCATTAGGTGGCACTGTTGATTGTTGTGCCTTCTACATGCCCACAATTCAAGAAGACTGTTGATAAATTAGAGAGGGTTCAGAAAAGTGCATGAGAATGATTAAAGGATTAGAAAACATGCCTTATAGTGACAGACTGAAAGCTCAATCTATTTAGCTTAACAAAGAGAAGGTTAAAGGGGTGACTTAATTAGTCTGTATGTACCTCTGTGGGGAAAAATATTTGATAATGGGCTGTTCAGTCTAACAGAGAAAAGTCAAATGCACTTCAGCTTCCAGCCATTTGAGCTAGACAAATTCAAATAGAAATAAGGTGTAAATTTTTAACAATTTACCCAGGGTCATAGTGGAGTCTCATCACTAGAAACTTTTAAATCAAGAGGGTGTTTTTCTAAAAGATCTGCTCTAGGAATTATTTTGGGAAAGTTCTGTGGCCTGTGTTATACAGGAGGCCAGACAAGATGATCACAATGGTCCCTTCTGACCTTGGAATCTGTTAATCTGATGGCACTCTTAGGTGAGTGGCAAGGCAGAAGTTTGCCTGATTGCCTTGTAGGATAGCTTGTGAACAGTGTATAGAAACAGTGCAGTCTTTCTATGCATGGATTGGCATATGTGCAAAATTTTTCATTTGACAGCATGTTCCCACTATCCCAAATGTCTGTCACAATGCTGACCACCACTCATTAAACAATATTTTTATTGCTTCTGCATAAAGACTTATAAAGCACAAAGCAAAGCAAAGAGTCCCTGTCCCAAATAGCTAATGGTCTGAGGACCAAATTGCAGCAGTTAGCCACTGGCCCACAGATGGGGAAATGCAGAGCTATTATCTCCCCGAGGGAGCTCAAGGAAGCACAGTCTCTCCTCAAGACACCTGGTGTGCAGGGATACTGTACATTCTGTAGTATCCTAAAGGATGGTGCAGACTATTCCCCTAGTGCACCTGTCTGGCTCCACAGGCTGATACCTTCATCTGCTCCTTTTTTCTGCCCCGTCTGAGGCAGCATTCAGGAATGGAGGTTGTTTATAACTCTGAACAAAACATTGTGGTGGTTCTTCCAGAAGTTTACAACTGAACATTGAGTTAGTACAGCTTTGAAACTTAACTAGGCTGAAGAAAAATGGTGCTTTTAACCATCTTAATTTAAATTAAACAAGCAATGAAACAGTTCCCTTACCCTGTCAAAAAAATTTAAACTTTTCCTTTATTTTTTTAGTAGGTTACGTTTAATACTATACCGTACAGTATTTGCGTTTTGGGGTGGAGGTTATCCCTGCTGCTGCGCTGCATAATTGTGTACTTCTGGTTCCAAATGAGGTGTGTGGTTGTGGTAACTCTGGTGTTCATAACTCAGAGGTTCTACAGTATACCCCAGGTATGTTCCCTGTGATTTAGTGTAGGGATTATGTAGGAATTACCCCATAGGTTAACTTCTGTACCACCCGTGGTCCAGCTAGTTCAGTATCTTGTCTAACGGTGGCCCATACAAGATGCTTCAGAGGAATGTGCATAAACCCTCAGTGGACTTGTTCATAAGGAAACCTCTTCCTAATCACCATCAGTTAATACCTGGTTTATTCCTCAGGATGTTGAACTTAATTATATTGTTGTCACTGCTTTTAGGAGCTCACTGTAGCTGCTGCTTGCACCAACTCCTGTGTGTTTTAGGACTAAATTGAGACTAGCCTCTTCTCTGGAAAATGCAATTATGAGAGGCCTTTGCATGGGGCATGTAATGTGGAGCACGCTCCTCAGATATGTTTCCTCCATGCTTCGCTCTTGTGCATCTACAGAAGAACTGGTCCCAATCTGGCTCTATATGAAGAGAAACAGCAAGTGACAATAAACACAGAGAGGAGCTGGGCAGGTGGGATGAGGCAAGGCAGAAGACTGTAAGATCATATGGTTGCTCAGAAGAGTAGTGCATTCCTCTTTGGGCTTGCAGGGCTTTTTGTTATATAACAAAGTATATGTAATGCTCATGGTGCTGTAGGACTGACAGCATTTATTCTTTCTTAATGAAGTCTCTTTCACTAATTTGCTAGAAGTGATTTCCAGGGAAGATGCACGATTGGCTAGCTAGGCTAGAGGATGTGCAAGAAGCACACTTTTTGAGAGAAAAGTAGGCTCAGTTTTCCCTAGGATGGGAGTATGTTTGTGTAACCATGGTTATTAATCATTTCACATACTCTGTCTGCACATACATGTGAGTACAAAGAAATCTAATACTAAACAGCAGGACTGTTTCCTAGCACCTTCCCATTCTGCAGCCTCCTGGAACACTTCTCTAATATAGTTCTGTATAAACAGGATTTGGGCCAAACCATGCACTCCTTACTAAGGCAAAACCATCATCACTGTAACACAAATATCAAACTTCCAGATAAAACCTCAGGAGAAATTCAATAGATGGGGGCTAGATAGTTCCCTGGGGGTCTGATGCAACTGCCATTGAAATTATTATGAATCTTTCAGTCAGCTTCAGTTGGACTGGGAGTGAGAATTAACCCTGCACAGTTGTGCAGTGATCCTTCCTCTTATCCCTAGTGGACCTGTGCAGATGTCAGGCACGGCCACTGTGGCCCAGAAGGCCAGGAAACTAGGTACCCCACTGCTTCTAGAGCCTTTTAAGAGCAATGTAAGTGTGCTACTATCATTTTGTCCCTGCCCCCTTCCACTTCCACACCAGCTAACAGAGCTAGGCCAACAGAGGAGGTGTACACGAGGAGAGGGGGTTATTTTACAGTCTTTGAGGCTGCACCAACAGCCACTGTTGTGTACTCTTTCCCAACACTTCCAGAGGCATTCTGTTTGTCTTGGGCACAGTCCCTCAGAACTGCTGCTGGTGTACAATCCCTTCTCCCCCTGAATGTGCAGGGTAGCTTCAACTAGCACTCTAGGCCTCTGTCCTCCGTGGGAGGTTTTCTTGTGGAAAAGTACAACAGGACTTGTTCCTTTTATAGTGTGGCACATATGACCTCAGGTTAAAAAGCTGGTGGGGGGAGGGATAGCTCAGTGGTTTGAGCATTAGCTTCCTAAACCCAGGGTTGCAAGTTCAATCCTTGAGGGGGCCATTTAGGGAACTGGGGTAAAAATCTGTCTGGGGATTAGTCCTGCTTTAAATAGGCAGTTGGACTAGATGACCTCCTGAGATCCCTTCCAACCCTGATATTCCATAAAAGAGTAAAGTGGGTGCAAATTAGACCTTACCAAGCTTGCATTTTCCCTCTGTAGAAGTGATCTTTTCTGCTCTTTTTTTAAATATTTGTAGCAAAATCTAAAGTTCCCACCTATTTTGGGAAATAAAAGTGCTACCCAGCCAGCAGTCAGTCCATGTCACAGCTGTTCAGTCTCTCAAAGTCCAAAGATCAAATTTCAGTTAGTTTTTATCTTGGATGCATTTTTAATTTCAATTAAGCTAGCTCTTAACACCATTTCACAGAACTGAGAAAATATGTGCAATTAAATATGATGATTTGGAGTCATTTAATAATGTACTTCTATTTAGTCAGCAGTTGAATGTTGCCTTAGCTAATTATATTAGGAAGCCTCAGATCTTTATGTATGTAACAATAATGGGCCAATTCTTCCAAATTTACTCCTATAAGGAGTCCCCACTGAAATCGGTGAGACTGATCACATGGCTTATGTTTATAAGATTTCCATTTTTGCTAGAGACAAATTACTGATGCCACTTTACTGAGCTACAGGATCAGGCCCTTTGTAATGTTTTAGTTGTGATCCACTCCGGCAATTCAGCCAAAAAGGATACCATGGTGCAGATGCTGCTCAGTCCACAGAGGAGAATGGAGGCATTAGGCATCCGAACTCTAACTCCATTTGGGAATGTGGCAGCTCAGGCAGACAGAGGTCAATGTCAGACGGACCTGAAGCTAAATATTTTACAGACTTCCCCATTTCCCCCGATGAGAATCAAAAAATTCTTGAAAAAAATCTATTTTTTCCCACAGAAATTCTTGAGGGGTTTTGGGGGGAGGTTGGAGTAGGGTTTTTTTTCCCCCAGAAACTGCATTTTTCTTTCAAACATCTAGGCAGAAAACTTCTGATCAGCTCTAATGCTCTATCTCCAAATGATCCGCCTTTTTTTGGTTCTGTCTACACCCTAGATTACCCTACTTGTAAGGCAACAACTCCTTTAAAGTATCATAGCTAAACAATGTTGGTGTGTGTATGTGCGCACGCATGCATGGGTGAAAAGGTTCCCAGACAGCTAATGCATTGGCTGAAAAAGAAAATGTAGTTTTGGGTTGAACAAAAGTATTAATGAATTAGACACTAATTTGCCAAATACTATTGCCCAAGAAGTTTTTGGCCTAGATTCACAAGAGGACTTAGGTATCATGCTACCACCAAAGGTTTTGTGGTATTGTGATCACCCCAGTTCAAACATTCACTTGGGATTTACAACAGAAAACAAAGTTTACAGTGCTCATTTAATTTTTATTACAAATATTTGCACTGTAAAAAAGATAAACAAAAGAAATAGTATTTTTCAATTCACCTCATACAAGTCCATTCAGTCCTACTTCTTGTTCAGCCAATCACTAAGACAAACAAGTTTGTTTACATTTATGGGAGCTAATGCTGCCCACTTCTTATTTACAATGTCACCTGAAAGTGAGAACAGGGATTCGCATGGCACTGTTGTAGTTGGTGTTGCAAGGTATTTATATGCCAGATATGCTAAACATTCATATGCCCCTTCATGCTTCAACTTGAAAGCTCTAAAGCAGGGATCTCAAACTCAAATCACCATGAGGGCCACATGAGGACTAGTACATTGGCCCAAGGGCCACATCACTGAAATCTTTTCATACAATGATACAAAAGTATAGTAAAAAATGAAGAGTAATATAGTATGCTATTAAAAGTCAATGTATTAACTTTTTAAAAACTGTAATGCGAAGAGGGGTTTTAATAAAATATAAACACCTGTAACTATTCCTTATGTGGTCAGTAACACTGATGATGATCTACACTAACAGTCTATCAACATAGCTGTAATGGCAGGAACTTTTTAAAGTAACTATTTATACAAAATACATTGCCACTTTTAACAAACATTCTTCCCAACTACTCACAGCAAAGAATCATACATGCTGAACTTCATCCCTCAGACTGCTCGTCTAGTCCATGAGCCCCTGCCCCTGCCCTGCCTCTTCCCAACTCTTCTCCGCCCTCATTCCAAACCCTTCCCCAAATCCCCACCCAGGCCCCGCCTCTTCTCCGTCTCCTCCCCTGAGCATGCTGCCTCCCTGCTCCTCCTCCTCCCTCCTGGAAAGTCCTAAGTGGCGCCAAAACTTGTTTGGTGGCAGGAGCGCTGGGAGGTAGGTAGAGGAGCAAGGACACAGCACGCTCGTGGGGGAAGGGGGAAGGGGAGAAGGGAGCTTGACTGCTGGTGGAGTCAGTGACTATGGCGGGTGGCAGGAAATAACTCCGTGGGCCGCATGTGGCCCGCAGGCCATACGTTTGAGACCCCGGCTCTAAAGGTTTACATTGTTTTGTTTTTGAGTGCAATTATGTAAAAATATTTATAATAAATCTACATCTGTAAGTTGCACTGTCACGATAAAGAGATTACAGTACTTGTATGGGGTGAATTGAAAAATGTTATTTCTTTTGTTTATCTTTTTTACAGTGCAAATATTTGCTTCAAAAGAACACCCTGGAGTATTGAGGGTTACATTACAGCTTGGGCAAGTGTGGAATGCTGGAGATGTGGGCAACAGGAATGAGAATTGCATGATTAGAGTGCTGGGTTGTTTTTTTCCTTTTTCTCTCTTACCTGGGTTGCTGATGGCTTCAGCAGCCCAAGATGGGAGTAAAGGTCAGGCTGTAGTGGTCAGGTCTGTTTACAAATGTTTGTACTTGCCTTCGGTTCTTTTTACTGAGGGCCACTATACTAGTCCTCAGTATTCTAAGGATTAATATGGTGTCTGAGGATGAAAGACAAAATTTTCATGTGCAGGTAGGCATGGACTAATAACATAATAAGTATTTCTCCACTGATCAAAGATATACTTTTTTATATATACAAAGGAAGAGACTTAGGATAAACCAAATTCAGTGTAGAACCTTAGAGTTACAAACACCAGAATTACAAACTGACTAGTCCAACATACACCTCATTTGGAACCGGAAGTATGAAATCAGCAGCAGTAGAGACACACAAAATCAAATACAGTATAGTACTATGTTAAATGTAAACTACTTTTAAAAAAAAAAAAGGAAAAGATTTGATAAGGTAAAGAAACTTTCTGTTCTTGTTTAATTTAAATTAAGATGGTTACTATGCTGAAGAAAAATGCTACTTTTAAAGTTTCAAAGCTATATTAAGTCAATGTTCAGTTGTAAACTTTTGAAAGAACAACCACAATGTATATTCAGAGTTATGAACATTTCAGAAACAACCTCCATTCCAGAGGTGTTTGTAACTCTGAGATTCTACTGTATGTACTATCACCACTAGATGGCATGGCCCTCAATACAATATGGAATGCTTCATGTGTAAATGTTTCAACTAGCTGACCAGATGCCCCGATTTTTATAGGGACAATCCCAATTTTGGGGTCTTTTTCTTGTATAGGCTCCTATCACTCCTCACCCCGTCCCGATTTTTCACACTTGCTTCAACACTTAATGCGCCAGTGAACAGCTGATATCCAGTAAGTCAAAAAAGATCACACACAAAGTCATCAAGCTAGACTCATTTAGGGATCCCATGCTATTTGGGGGGAAGAGGGGAAATACCTACTAGACAAATAGAAAAAGAGGAATTTGTTCTGAACTAAAGTATGACTTCCTCCCTCCAAAAAAAAAAACAAAAACCCACTGCTACAATCAAGCTTCTACTCTGTCCTCTGTAGCTAAACCATTAAAACAAGTAAATTCTTCTGGCTCCTGTTCCAGTTATGTGGACATCTGGGGCTGCGCCATAAACATTCAGATTGTTGGCCCCTCCAGCTCTATTCTATCCCTTCTGGTCATGTCAGTATGCCTCATTTGGTACAGTCTTCCTTTAGGCTGCAAGGGTTGTAAATCCAAGTCCCACATCAGAACTTGGAATCCAAGCCTGTACTGATACTGCACTGCAGTTCTGGGAAGTGCTAATCTCACAGACATAGTGTTCTTTGAATGTGATGTTAAACTGGAAGGTAACTGTCCGGGTAGATGTTCAAGATCCCAAGGCATTTTTCAAAAAGAGCAAGGATAGTTTTACACCCTGGTTAATATTTCCTTTCCTCGGGGAAATGTCTGAAGCTTGGTGCAATTTATGGCTAACTGTGTAAGGCAGTCTCTGCGTGAACAGTATCTAACTTGTCATTTTAGAAATCAGTTTGTGACTATGGGGTTGGACACTTCATAGCTTCCGTTGGCCAAGCTTATTGCACTCCTTTTAAAACACGTTAAAGGAGACCTGCCTGGCTACTGTAAGAGCATTTTTTTAAGTTACAGAAATATATTCTAGTTCATGAATACAATTTCTGTTTAAGATTTTGTAACAAATTATTATTATTTATACAGCTGTGTGGATGTGGAAGGCACTTTAAAGATACAGAAAATGACAGGTCCTTGTTCCAAGGAACCTACAACATAAATAAGATTTAACAGGACAAGCAGACAATAAAGAAATGGCTAGGCTGAAAGGATTGCAGTAGTGAACAGTCAAACTTAATGATATGGCCATATCTCGTTTCCTCTTTGGATTTTTTTAATGCATTAAATTGTGTGGAGTAAGGTTTCTGGACAGCATCCACAATGAAGGCCAGGGTGGAGATTAGCAACACAAAGCTGACTGTAAAAAGTGAGTCATGTGGAGGGATTTTAAAGAGGAGTCTGAGATTGCAGGGTGCATAAGATCAGAAAGGAACTTTTTTGTAATACTTGGAACAAAACTCCCAGTTTTGATACATGCTTTATTGCCTCTGTAAATTACTCTTATGCAAGATCCTGAGTCATTTGTGTCAAATGTGAATTTGGTTTGGTTTCCTGGAAGTGATGCTATGTTCTAGATGTTGTAGTGATGAGGGCTATGTAAGTTAGATTTGGTCAGAAAATGGAAGGGTGGGGAGGAGGTTTCTCAGTGAAAACTCAGTTTTTGCCAAAGAACCCAAAAACTTTCCTGTTTTTTGGCCCAGAAGTGACATTTTGGGGTGGGTATTGATTCTTGGTTTTGATTAATTGATGTTGGGTATCTTTGTTTGTATGTTTTGTCACAGAAAGCCTATAATGTCCATGAGAATTTTCATTTAATCAAAATCCCAGTTTTCCATCCAAAAAAAGCTTTAATAGAAACTTTTGAAAACCTCTGATATAAGTACTTGGATAGACAGAAAGTAAACATCTCATTCAACTGCAGTTTTGATTTCGATGCCTGTTAATTAGTACTGATTTATTGTGTGTATCACTTCTGAGTGCATGGTATGCCCACACAATCAATACCCGTACCTTGATGATTGTAGAAAACGTTGCTTAGTGAATTTTGCAACAGCTAGACATTGTGAAAGGACTTTGCCACTAAATCAGCAGTTTCTCCCAATCTGTGGTTAGATATGCTGGGTTTGTAATACATGCAACTGCAGCTAAACCTAGAATCGAGATCCAGTTCACGCACAGGAAGCAGCTTTTCCAGATGAGCTAAGAGAATTGTGCCTTGCAGAAATTAATAATAGTAGGGGGTGGATCTTGCGCCACACCTTCATGAAGCAACATATTTTAAGCTAGTATTGGAAAATCATCCCAGCCATTTTTTAACTGGTAACTACAGATACAGATGTTGGAAATCTGGCTCACGGTTAATCAGCCAGCCAGTCGGGAAAGAGAAACATACCATGTGACATGACCTTTTTGCCAAATCAAATCAGCTTGAATTTAAAATATCCAATACTCACACTGTACCTTTTTAATGGGGGTTGGAGTTCATGTTCCTGCATGCACCTCTCCTAGAGCCCCAGAAGAAATTCTGGCCGAGGGGTTCCTAGCGCTGCAGGTAGGGCCTTAAAACCACAATCCTCGCCCTTCTTGAAAAATCAGCTTATGCCTGTGCCAGTTCCACTCCCTTTCAAACACACCTCACCCCCACCAAAACCTCAGCTGTTCCAAAAATCAGCAGCACAGTGAATGTATCCTGTATTTCTTTGTGCAGCCTTCCTGATCTATTAGACAAAATGGCTGATCTATTATTGATGGGGCTTTTGTTTTGACACAAGTTTACGATTAACTTTAATCAAATCTTTGTGTAAGAACTGCCCTGTTTAGTGGATACTATTGTATTTCAGGTTTTCTTTCTTCTAAAAATACATGCAGATAGGCAATTGGAAAGCTGTTGCCTTAGTAGCAGGCATTGTTTTTATTGGTATTATTTTCCTCAATGAAAATATTTTCTAATGTCAAAACATTTCACGATAAGGATCTCCGAGGTGCTACATGACACAGCTGTACTTATTGTTTCCATTAACTGCTAAGATGCTGGAGCAGTATTCAAACATTCATTTGTTTTGTACTGAGAAGATCTCCAAACACTGGGTGGGGTTAATCTGAACCAGGCATTTTTAAATAGACCAGCCAGCCCACCCAGGAACATAAGGGAATGTTACAAGGTCAAGTCCAATTAAAGCTCTCCTCCCTACTCAAGTATCTTTAATTTCTTAAGACTACTTGTGTGCATTGTATCATTTATGTAAGTCTGTTTTGGGATGACCTCCAATTAATTCCCTTCCCACATATTATTCTCTCCCTCACCCACCACAGTTACTAATGCGTATGTAAAGCTCAGACTGGCCCTAGCTTACTCCAGCTACTTTTCATCTGCTGCTATTCTGCAGAGCAGTGTTGTTCTAACCATTTAAAACCTTGAGACAACAATGACAGAAAGAAAGAACTTCCCGAATTAGTTACTTAGCAGACCAACATGCTGCTGCTTTTATTAGATAAGTTTAGGGGCCTGGAAAAACATGACTTTGAAGACTTTCTTTAATGGCAGAAATCGAACAAAATTCAAGTAGTAAAAATTAAACATGGACCTGAGTCAAAACTCCTGATAGAAACTGGAACCAGAATCAAATTCTACAGGCTAAATTGTGCTCTCACTTACATGGGTGTATGACTCTGGAGTAGCTCCACCTACATCAGCAGAGTTTGTCCAGACTTGCTATGATGTTGCCATCAGGTCAGAATCTGAATCAAAGTTTGGGTCTTTTGGATTTGGCCCATTGTAGAGAGATGCTCACATTGTGAACTTAGACCCAACCCATGACTGACATTCAGAGCTGGAATCTGGGGGTTGGTTCAGGCCCTTCTTTATTCATAATTGTTATTCCATAATTTTAAAAAGTTACAGCTACAAGGTACAATCTGGACACAGATGGCAAAGGCCATTGTGTCAAACTAATTGGAAGGAAAATGTATTTGTTCTTCTAACCTTAACAAATGAGATTATATTATTTGTTCTCTTTCAAAAGGCTTTTTAAAAACTATGCGGCCAATTCCTCTCACTTAGACCAATGTGAATATAGAGTAATTCTGTGGAACCATGATAGTGCAGCTTTTCTCCCCTGCTCTGTGTCATTCTAGTGCAGTGGTCCCCAGCCTTTTCGTCTGGCGGGCGCCAGACAAAAGACCATGGTGGCGGTCGAGCGGCACTTCGGCGGCGACACCTCTGGATGACGTCGCTTGTCGGCGGCAAGCAACGTCATCCAGAGGCGGTGCCGCCGAAATGCCGCCAAATTTTGGTGGCATTTTGGCGGATGCTCGACCGCTGGCCAGGATGCAGGTGCAGTTAGATGGCCCTGTGGGTGCCATGGCACCCACGGGCACCGCGTTGGGGACCCCCTGTTCTAGTGGCACAAAGGAGGAGTCAACTGGCCTCTTCTCCCCTGATTGTAATTCCCACGGTGTGTGGAATTACCTAGTGGAAGGAGAGCCCAGGGAGCTGACTTCTATGCATACACACATAACCCAGTATAGAGGGTGAGAAGGGACTGGGAGGGATGTGGCCAAAGTGCATTGTGCTCCAGTCCTCAGCTGGTGGATGGTCCCTTGGGACAGATACCAGCTGATGGAATGTAGAGCAGCATTCGGTCTGCAACTGGCTTTTTGATGCCTCCTCCCAATTCACCATGCTGGAAAATCTGGCCCAATGGAACCTATGTGTGCGTGCGTGTGAATGTAGGCTCATGTGCGCATGTGAATGCAGGCTCGCAAGCAAAATCAGGCCCTCTTTAGTTTTGTTATAGCATATTTTTATTATAGCATATGACTAATTTGTAATTTACCTTTCTATAGGATTATATTTAGATCTAAGGTAAAACTCTCCCTCTTAGAATGCTGCCCCAAGTAATAATCTAAACACAAATGGCTTTTTAAATTTTTTTAATGTATTTCTACCTGATAGTAAGAGCAGAATTGGCCTTTAAAGTTTGTAGTACAATGAAGATCCAGAATACAGCAACTCACTGTAGCAATACTGAAATGTTTTAGGTGATTACTGTAGTATTGTGGTTTTGGCTTTTGGGGGAGTTGTTTAAATAAGGGATTTTTAAAATATTTTAAAGGAAATATATTTCTTCCATTCATATTACCATGCTCTCACCATAACACAAAGGTTTAATCTTTGTGGGCCATGGCTTGTCTGCATACGTACATGCTTGTAGCATCAAGATCTTTCACTTGTGACAGTGCTGCGAAACAAAGAAAGTGGATGTTTAACTAGAAGTAGAAACCAAACATGTACGCACCTTTTGCCCATCTGTCCAGCAGAAAATTGAAATGCCTTTTTTTTTGTAATTGTGACTAATGTTGATGAAACCCTGCCTTATACTAAATAAAATTGTTTTATCGGGTCTGTTAGTAATTCAGTTGAGATTTAAATGGAGAAGCAGAAGTGTTTAGAAGTTGGTACTCTATGTATAGCTCTACATATTTAAAATTGGGATAATTGATTAATTTTGATCCTTTCGTTCTAATTATTTGTTTCTGAAGTTTGAATTACATACATGATCTTCCAGTACATTTTAATCTTTCGGTGGTTGGTTAGTTTATCTTGGGCAAAACACTTAAAACCAACAACTAATTCCTTATTAAAGGCCTGACTCACAGATATTTTACCATGAAAGTAGTCCCGAGTGATTTCAATTGCATCATACAATCTAGGCTCAAGTTTTAACTCTGTGCTTACTGGGACAACTTGCAATGTGGTGAATGGGAATCTGCCTGAATAAAGACTAAGGATTTCATAACTTGGATAATCTTTTTGTTACGGGATCACTACAGGCTAAAAAGAATTCCTTGAACATGCAAATATTTTGAGAACTCTTTAAGTATGATGAATGCATTGGGAAATATTTTATCTCCATTCTTTGGTGAGCTGCTTCCCACTGTATTTCAGTTTGAAAGATCTGGAGTCAAAGGAGGGGGCAAGGGAATATAGCAATCAGGCCAAATAACAAATCAGTATATTTATTACATACAGCTGCATCTGTGGTTTTATTTATTTTTTCAGAATAAAAGGAACATACACATATACACTAAACGGAAGGAATATACTGGACTTTCACCATTTTCTCATCAAGGTTCACTGCAATGAGCATTTAATTACAATTTCTTCTATAAAATCTCCAAGGACAGGTCTGAACTGTGATACAAAATTGCTTATTGTACCATATTTTGAACAGATGCTATACATGGAAATTTAAGTCCTATTAATTATATTTTATCTTAGGTTGTGTGTCTATTTACTATGTGCAGGAGCTGCATGCAGCTTAGAGAGTCTGGAATTATGCCTGATTTGACTAATTTAGACCTTTACAGCTGACTTTGTATTGATCACACTTTCAGGGCAACCATCACCACAGAATGTGAGCTACTTTAGGCAGCATATTTTGCTGCTACATGAAAAGAATGTTGGTTTAGCCTTCTATTCCTGTATACCACAAATAAAACATCTGTGTTCTGCTTCTCTACTGCCTTGCACCTTGGGTTGTCACTGACACCTGTGGCAGTGGCTGCAAAACACTATCTAATCAGAATAATAGCATTATATACCTACTCCACACTCGCCTTGCACAGGTAAGGGCATGATACCGCTCCCAGTGAAGTCGATAGCAAAACACTCCTAAACTAGAGTAGTGCAGGATCAAACCCTGAATGACTAGACAAGGCAGTGAAGAAAACTGTAATATCTTCAGTAGTGACTTCTGTACTATCCAATTTCATACTATGAGCCCTATCCTGGAGAGTAAACATTATGTAAAAGTGCTTCACACATGTGAAAACGTTTGAGTCCTACACTGAGCTTGGGTAGGTTTGTGTTTTTGGCAATTTGTGAGTAAGTTGTCCACTTCACTATCCCATCACCTTCCTACATGGTTATTTTATTTGTATTACCCAGAGGCCCAGCCCTCAGCGCTAAACCCTGCATAAACATAACAATGTTCCCTGCCCAGAAGAACTTACAGTATCCGGTTACCCATCAGAAATGTGTCATCTGCTGTGTGGATTCTCCTCTGCTTTCCCCTTCTGCAGCAGAAAGGCACTGTTGCCATAGTGATAGGCCCTGACGCTGCCATGTAAGCAGCCTCCAGAACTGGCCCTATGCAAAAGCATAATAAAACAAGATAATACTTCATCATAAAACTCCTTGTGAACTTGTTATACGCTCTTTGGGGCTCTGTCCACACTATAGTTTGTAACCACCATTTGGAACCATTTTCAAACCGTTGCAGCCTTGCACAATCACAACAGTCTGCATATGCACTCTCTACTGCTGTAAATAAGAACAGTACTGTACTGTATATAGCATAACTTTTTAGCTTTAAAAAAACAAAAAACCTGTCCACAGTGCACGGGGAGAAATGATGCAATCATGCTAGCAACTATCATAGGAGTTGGGGGGAGCTAATACAGCAAGTTTTGCCTGGTCTTGGCAACCATTTTCCAAAATGATTGTTCCTAGCATGCTTTGTTGAAATATTGCTGAGACCTAAGATGAATAACAGTTTGGGGTGCCTCTTGCCAACTAGATTCACAAGTATATGTATATCTGATCACCTTGTCTCATAAATTATTTGTTCTTCATCTACTTATGTTCTCGTAATGTTCTGTTTTGTCCAAGTTTCAGGCCCCTGCCTGGCTCAATTAATTGCTAGTTTGGCAAGGAGTTTGAGAAATGTTATACCCTTACTGTGATAAACAGTGTCCTATATAAAATATACAAGTGCTTTTTACTGAACAGTAGAACGTAATGAAGAGCAATGGTGATGCCAGCAGAGAACGGAAATGCTTGTCTGACAGACAGACCACTTAGGCCCCAGGCAGATGTAAAGGAATACTGTAATATCAGCACCAGCACGAATTTGTCATCATGACCTGGCACTTTTGCTTTCCACAAATATTCCAGCACACATGCTTAAAACGTAGTTTCTTGAAGTATTTGAGGATGTAAAACTCCATCCCTCAAGTGTTCTTGGGGAAACCAAACACAACAGAAGCATGAACACAGAGAGAATTCATGCTTAAATTAGAGTGAATTCTTGTGGAAAACATTTTTGCTGCATTCACAAAGCTGTAGTAGTATTTATCTGATGACTGCTCAATGACTTTTGTGAAATAAATTGATGCCCAGAAGGAGAAAACACTGCAACTTCACAACACAGCACAGGATGTACTGTATTATATTCAGGTTCTTAGACCAGAGAATCTGAGCACCTGCATGATTTAGCAAGCAGAAACAAGTCCACATAGTCTGCCCCGCTCATCATCTCTAAGATGTATATTGTGTACTCAAACTTTTATCCTGACTCCCAGAACTTCTGACACTCTTCCCTTGCTATAGATAGGATACAAGGTACTTGAATAAGAAATTTGACCTTGATGACATGTAGAGTTTATTAAAGACTGGAAATAATACCACTAGAATCAGATGATGTATGACTGGACTGAGTCAATTGATGGACAGACCATCTTTACATTTAATTGACTGGTTATCTTTTCTGTTGCTGTGTGGGGTTTTACTAAACGGACATATAAAAGGTTTCTTAAAGTGCCTTTGGCAGAATGAAGCAAATATGAAGTGTATTGCAAGATTAGGCTCGTGCAATGGGCCAAATCCCATTTGCCATATTTAGACAAGTAAACCCACTGAAGACAATGGGATTTGCTTGAGTAAAAGTAACAGGATTTAATCTGACTTCTGAAAGATCCTTTGGATGGGTTACGTACACCTGCTGCTACATTTGTTGTAGCTTAATATAAAAATGCTTTCTAAGGTCATTTTAAATTGTGCCCAGTATATTATTTACAGGTGTTGAAGGAAGGATTGATGTCTGAGAGGAGCATATAGCAGAGTGAGGCAGTTAAGGAGTATGCATACTCAAATCTCTAGCTGACTCTACCACACATTACATACAAATTCCAGTTTACCGGGTGTCCTCGTTGCATCCCCTTAGGCTCACAGAGAAGATATATTTGTCATATGTTAAATAAAAAACAAGTATCACTTTTGAAAAGTGAGCTTGAGCTATCAACCCTTCACATATTGGCCTCTGCTGAAGTCAATTAGGTGAATTTAGCACTTGCTACACGTGGTGGATAAACAGCACTGGAGACTGTTCTCTCTCCATGTAAAGTGTGCTAGGCATAGCATCAGTGCAAACTTTCACATGTGGTCCTAACCAAAAGTCCCACTTCTCTCTTTTTTAAGAAAATGGGCTTGATTCTCTATTCTCTTGTACCAGTTTATGCCAGTGTAACTCCACTGGCTTTGGTGCAGTCATACCAGCATAAAAGTGGTGGTGAAAAAATCAGGCCCTTGCTTCTTTGTCTTCATTTGCAGTCCTATTTTACGTGCTCAAAGTAAATCTTCAAGCTCAAGTAAATTGAAGGGTACAATTATTTCCCAAGAAAATAAGAATCCAGAAAATGCATAAAAACACAAAGGGCTGCATCTTCCATGGGAAACTGTAGAGATTTTCAGTGAAATAATTTCTCTGTTGTTCAATGGCCAGAGCACTCTTTCCAAAGACCATGCCTCCCATAGCACATCCGCATTCATTATAGAAATGTAGCAAGCCACATTGTTCTCTGTACAAAACATTTCCCCTTGCCCTATCGTAGGTATTTTTCAATTACTATAATACTGTCATAAGAGATGGGGAGGTGGACACTTTCAGGGGATATTTCAATGATGTTTCACTCACACCTCCTCCATCCATGCAGCAGAACAAACACTCCTTTAGCCATTCATGCGCTCTACTTTTCATTACACTTCTTTGCTCTTCTTCTCTACCACTTGAGTATGAAGCACTCTCAGCATGTCAGCAGGCATTTTCTCTTCAAAACCCTACACTACATTTTTCCTCTTATCATAAGTGCCTAAGTACCATTCAAAAACAAGAAAAGAGGCTACAAGATCATCCTGACTTATTATGCTCTACTCCAGCTGCCTTTGACATCTTTACTGTTGCCAAACAATGAGATGGTAAATATTACTGGGGGCGTGCGGTGAGGTCATGGGTTTATCACAGCAATTGTCCCTATTTCAGAATCATTCAATCACACTTTGCTGTTCCCAGATTATAACTGATTTACTGCAAGTAAATGCTCCGTGGAACTTTTTAGAACTGGCTTAAATTTCAATGCAAATTTTTTCAAAATGTTGACAAAAAATGGCGGATTTTGGTGACTTTTTTAGCAATGCCCCTATTTGCTTTTTAGTTTGTTTTTGACCAGCTCAAACAAGAGGTAGTCCTATGATGGTCTAGTAAAGCAGTAGTTGCCTAAACACCTTGGGAACCATTAATATTTCATCTGTACCAGTTAAATGTTTTGTTAGCTAGAGCGCATACAAAGAAGTTGGCAAGCTAGTTGCCAGTGCAGGTTATGGCATGCCCAAGAGAACTGCAGTTATGATACACCAGTGACTTTCTAAACACAGAGACACATCACTTAAGGATGAAGTAAGAAGAGGATCCTACAAACACTGAGGAAAAAATAGTATTATCGTATGTGCTACTGCATACTAAAAGGCTACGTATGATATGCTGTACAGGATCTTGGCAAGTGTTACTGTTTTTTCCATAGAGAGAACTGAGCCAAATACAAGTACATGGTGCACCATCTTCTTACAGCATTTGAACATTATAGTAGTCTTGAACAATAGATGTTTCAGGATAAATTCTGCTCTTGGTTGCAGTTGGACTACTCCATCTGAGTCAATGGGGTTGCCTTGTGCCAAAAAAAGATCTGTGCAATGTTGCTGTAGCTGTGTTGGTCCTAGGATATTAGAACGACAAGGTGTGAGGTAATATCTTGTATCAGCCCAACTTCCATTGGTGAGAGAGACAAGCTTTCGAGCGACATACCCAGAACTCTTCTTCAGGTCTGGGAAACTTACTGTGAATGTCACAGCTAAATACAAGGTGGAACAGATTGTTTAGCTTTATGCTTTACAATCTGTTCCACCTTGCCAAGATCCTCACACATCTTGTCTCTCTAATATAAAAGATGTCTAGTGTTCTACCAGGGTCCTGGGTGACTGGACTAATGACTTCTGTTTCCTTTTCTCTCAGAAGCTGCTGCGTGGCAAGTCACCTGACCAGTCAGTGCATCAATTTCCCTCATTTGCTTACACAAGTCGAGCACATGACGTCCTTACATGCTCACAAAGCTCTCATTGGCACTTGCTTCCCCTGAACATTTATTATAACCTTCCCCCTCCCACCCACAGGTCGTCTACTTGCCTGAAGTGGCTTCTTTCCTTTTTTTTCTTTAGGTTTGAGATGCTGGACTAGAGAAAGGGGTCACTTGTGACTAGCTTAGCCTGTTGAATTTAGATAGTCTATCAGATTCAGCAGGTATTTGCAGACTGATATAAACACCCTTTCCCATAGAACACTGCCTGCTGCACCTCCCTTATAAAGTAAGTCTTTTTATTACAAATATGAGAATATATAGAGATCTATAGGATGAATGTTTAAAATATGGTTTTAGTTTTGTTAGTCACTGTTTGGAACTATTATTCCTACATCAGCATTAAGAAAAGCAAGTTGTTTGCTACTTACAATTATTGGTTTTTCAGTTAATTAAAGGCTTAGATTTACGCTCCAGTGTCCACAGAGCCAATTAATGCTTAATTGATATTGTGATATTCATTTCTTCATTGCCTTGTAGAGCTGCAAGGGGAGGGGTAGGCACTCTAGATCTGGGGGTGGGGAGGGGTGGGTTAAATAGTACTATGAATCCACAAAAAGATTTCTCCATCATCCCCATCTGGTTGTGGAAAGGGGATTAGAGAGGACTAAAAATGTTGGTACCTTGGATCCTGAAAACATACCTGTGCATTGTTTTGTTTGTGAGCAGGGCTGGATTAAGGTAATCTGGTGCCCTACACAAACCAGGAAATGGATTTCTAACTCCCATGGCCCTGCTCTGCTGCCCCACCCCTACACTGTGACACCCACCCCCACTCAGAGTGGCAATAGTAGGAAACCCTCTACCCTTCCAGACAGGCAGAGGCAATAAGCCTCCCGCCCCCACTATCAATGGCAGTAGGTGCCCCCTTTCCCCACCAGAGGGTCTGGGGTCATCAGCTGGGGCCTAGTACTCAGACCGTTGTTGTGGGGTATGTGCTTGGATGGGTGGGCCTGGCCCACTGCACTCTTCTCCTCACACACACAATCTTCATTTGAAATGGGGCAGTGTTAACACTGTAGTGAGGTGACGAGGGTAGTCCACACCTCTCAGAGCTATTGTTTCCGACTGCCTGCAGACACTACTGCATTGGTTACACGAGTCACCTTTTCAAGCTTCTCTTTCCCAATAACGAGCACTAGAAATGTACTTTTTTTTTTAAATGAGGTTCTGATGTAATCACATGACTCCAGAAGTGGGGCCCAAGGCATGGATCCCTAGTGCTTATGTGTTAATCTGGCCCTGTATGAGAGTAATCACTGCTTTGAGAGAGAGAAATAATGTTATACTGAAACCAGTACTGGCTGGACATAACAAACTGAAACTCTCTGCATCAGTTACTATATTTTCTTGGCATAGTGAAAGACAGGGAATAGAGGAAACTTACAATGTAAAGACAATTTGTGTTCTTATTCAACAGTCTCTACAGTATGGCTATTACTGATATAAGATTTCATATCTGCTGAACAGTAACCACCAGCTGCGTTAAAACTCATCATTGTCACCTCTGGTATAACTACAATTCAGATGCTATTTTCACCCTGTATGAATCAATACCAGGTCAATATAGGGTGTGTTTTAAACAGGTCTTGGGGACATTGTTCAGAGCTCTCTAAGTGAATTCAGTGGATTCTGAACCACCTGGCCTGGGGAAATGGGGCTAAAGAAAAGATACAAATGTAAAAATCCAAATGTTAGACCAAGATGTCCAAACCTATATCAAAGAATTAAGCACTGTCCTTAAAACATACATGCCTAGTGCATGCTAACCTCAGTTTATCCATCACTCTGACGTTTGTCTTTTAAGATAAAAACAACAAGGAGTCTGATAGCACCTTGAAGACTAACAGATTTATTTGGGCATAAGCTTTCATGGGTAAGAGGTTTTTTACCCACGAAAGCTTATGCCCAAATAAATGTGTTAATCTTTAAGGTGCCACCGGACTCCTTGTTGTTTTTGTGGATACAGACTAACACGGCTACCCCCTGATACTTGTCTTTTAAGATGTGATGCCACACTCCAAATTTCAGTCCATTTTTCAAAATTGCTCTTAGCGTGGCTCAGCATCTGCGTAACAAGTGTGTGATATTGCTCCCAATCAAAGATAAAATCATTACATATTTTTAATCAAGAAAAGTAAATGAATGTATCACTCTATCATGTTTGTGGAATTACAGGCAGGGATAATATCTGGCTCTTTGTTCTATACTTACCAAATGTGTTTCCTGCGGCGATCCAGGCAGCATTTATCAAAATACCATGAATGGTTAATGTGCAGATGAAATGTCAATAAAAATCAAAAGGGAGAGTGAAGACAATGATTCTTTTCAATATGTAAAGGCTCGTGCTGCTATATGGAAAACTACTGCAGCCAACAGTCCCAAACTCTGACTATTGCTATCAGCCTACATCCAAAATGGGGGCTTTCCATGAAAGGGGAAGCTTTGCTTATATCATGTTCTTGTTCAAGAGCTTAGTTCTGCCTATGCCCAGTGTTTAGTGCAGAAAGTTTGGAGAAATTACTCGTCAATTAAAAATTCTATAAAAATAAGCTGACATTATCATAATCCTCCTTACTAGGAAATGTGGACGGTTAAGAGCTTTATCATCCTGGCCTCTGACAAAATCCTGCAAGACTAGTGGCTGTGGTATTAATTGATTGGTGTCATTTAAAGGTAATCTAACAACACTGAATAATTTATTTTCCAATGACACAGGCTGAAAATAAATGGTTGCTCTGAAAAGTGCACAGCTTTGTACTACACAGGGCTTCAGGTAAAGATTAAGGTTCAAAGATCTTTTCAGAACCCTCTATTATTTGCTTTAGTATACAAGGCTTTCATTACGATAGAGGTGCATAGAATTCAATATTTTCTTTCAAGTCAGATTGTCTGTAATGAATTTTAAAAGTCTAGAACATGAATACCTGAGAACAGGAAATGTACAATGTATAGCATGGGCTGTCAGAATTCTGCTTCCCCAATGTGTTAACCCAGCCTCTGGAGAAGAGAGCAGGATTTGTTTCTTAGCACAGAAAAGGTTTAAGGACTCAAACACAGTCTCCTGTCACAGCAAGCCACAGAGATTATTCTGTTTCAGGTTGCAGGGCCATGTGACCCTGTTTCAACCAATAGCTATAATAGTTGCCATTATCAACTATTGACCATGTAGGACAAAAGTGCAAGGAGTTTCGTTTGCTCACTAATGACAAAACTAGTTATAGAGAAAATGGACCATACAAAGCAGGCTTAATGCAATTGGACACAATAGACAGCAAATGTCTGCACATTTTTTTTACATACCTCAGATTTCATTTGAAGACATAAGGACAAAGATCAAGCAATTTTAATTAGAATATCAAAGAACTATTTTGCATTTGAACCAGCTCCGTTTTTTTTCTGCACTGCTGTAGCATGATGGTGATACTCTGCCATAAATATTTCAAGCACAAAAACTGGTCTTGGGCTGAGACCTTGGGGTCTGTTCTCCCAAACGCTGTGTGCATGTTACAAATGTGCAGGATGTTGGAGCAAACCCCCTGGTCCGTCACTAAGCCTGGAATTGATTTTCAAATGTGAGTTATAAACACCTGAAAAATAGAATTGATGGTGGAATTGCTGACAGATTCTTAACTATATTGGTGCTAGGGGTCATCATCACTACAATGCAGACAGTTGTTCATACTCAAATGAAGCTGCTTATGCCACAGAAAAGAAGAGGAGAATTTGAGATTTCTGGAGATAACTTAAGGATCAATACTTGCTTTTCCAGCTATCATCTAATTGATAGATTTTGTTTTGGACTGTTCTATAACTAAATAGCTCAGTTAGAACTTAAATATAATATTTTAAATGCATTACTTTCAATGGAAAAAATCATACTAATAGAACATCGATTTTGAGATTTTAATCCCACAAAAGTTAGGGACATTAAGATTTAAGATTCCCATAGTAAATGTATTGCTAGCCCACTGTGCATATGTATTATAAGTGCTTTCTTTACACAGTAACATAACACCAAACAATGTGACCTGCTGTATGACAAATATTTATTTTATCGACAAGGGTTAAGTATGTGGAGGTTTGAAAGTTCTACTACGCCAATTGAAATAAATAAGACTGGGCAGGAATTATGACATCAGACATTCCCAGAATGACTGGACACAGCAGTACATTTGTACACACCATTGGTCACTGGAAAGATAGTATGATTTGTCAAACTTGATCAGGTCAATCAAGACTAGTATCCCCCTATTAGCAATAGCCAATACATGTTGCTTCAGAGGTGAGTGGGGAGGAGTGAGCACCAAATATTGTCATATATATTTTATTTTTACTATTACCAAAAGTGTGCTACAATTAATAGACCCTTTAATAGATATTAGATATGATACTATGTTAGATAGCTATAGATATAATCAGGGCTGGATTAACGCAGGAGCTTTAGGGGCTGCAGCCCAGGGCCCTGGGCTCAGGGAGGCCCTGGTGCAGCAGGGCTCAGGCAGGCTGACTGCCTGCATGCTGTGGCCCCACGCTGCTCCTGGAAGTGGCTGGCTGATGGCACGTCTCTGGGGTCCCTGGCAGCGGGGGGGAAGACACGCTGTCCCTCTCCCCTCAGGGGCACACAGCGACGTGCCAGCAGCCTGCCTGAACCCTGCTGCACTGCTAGCTGGGAGCTGCCTGTTGCCTCCCAGCCAGAGTCTGCGCCTCGCACCCCCTCCTGCACCCCAACCTCTGTCCCAGGTCAGAATCCCTTCCTGCACCAAACTCCCTCTCAGAGCCTGCACCCTTCCTCTCTTGCACCCCAACACTCTGCCACCACCTGGAGCCCGCTCCTGCACCCAAACTCCCTCCCAGACCCTGCACTCCTCACCCTCTCTTGCACCCCAACACTCTGCCACCGCCTGGAGCCCCCTCCTGCACCCAAACTCCCTCCCAGACCCTGCACTCCTCACCCTCTCTTGCACCCCAACACTTTGCCCCCGCCTGGAGCCCCCTCCTGCACCCAAACTCCTTCCTAGAAAGAAACTAATATAACAGCTTTTACGGGAAGAAGTAGACTATTTTGAATAAACTTAACTTTATTCTACATGTTTTAATACTGAAATGTAACCACAGAACAGCTTTGTGTTAATTAAAAGGCAAGATTAGTATAGCATTAATAGCCTGGATGCCATAATTGTGATATTTTTTGTTTTAAATTAGGAAAAAGACTGGAATACAGGGGCCCACAGGAGAATTAATTCGGCCCTGGATATATTAGATATAGATTAATGGATATGATCCCTGCCCCAAGAAGCTTCCAGTCCAATTTGAGGCACAGTGTGATCACTAAGGTTAACAAACAACATGAAGGGGTTGGGGTGAAGGAGGACAGGTGCAGGAAGCATGGGACTACTCAGTTTAGGCATGTGCATATCTTAATGGGCACTTATCCAACAGTATGTACAAGGTTTGGAATAGAAGTGTGAAGCGGGATTCCTTCAAGGCCTTTTCAGGCAATCAGTTGATGCCTTGAAGCATGAAAATCTGTTATCCTTATTTTAACTTCTTCAAATCAAATATTAAATAGATTGCATGGAAGTGACTGGCTTGTGCAGAATAGAGCCTAAATTCAAGGTGTAAATTGTATTTTACTATGCATCTCCATCTCTTGGTAAGTACAGCAGGGAGTCTGTTACTTAAGAAAAAAACATAACATATTCTTACTACACAGCTACACTTCTTATTAGATTAGATCTCTGTTCTTCTACTGTTTTCTTGGAGAAGCAAAGGGCTGAAGATTCAAGAAAAAAGCTGCATTTTAATACAGTTTAATTGGTTTTTCTCGTAGGAGTCCTCGTCATTAAAACTAATTAAATTATACTGATCTGTATATGCAAGAACCATTCTTTTTCTCACCCTCAGAAAAAAAATTGGAAATGATTCACAATACACAGACCTTTCTGAAATGATTAGGACACATCAGAATCTCCTGACACCTTTCTTTTTGAAGAATGGATTTGCTCAGTTGTTGTTTAACCTTCCTGAGTAAGTGAAATCCCTCACCAGCTTTAGGAATATGCCTGATATGTTTATTTCAGCTCTTGCTTTGGAATTGATAGTAAGATCTGCATGGACAATTTACAATTCAAATCTCATTGATAATTCTCTAGAGAGGAAGAAAAGGAGAAACGAAGAAACCAATAGTACACCATTTAAAATTATATGATAGGCTTAATAATGGGTCGTTATGTAGTCTTTTCACGTTATCTTTTCTAATGGCCACTCTTTTCACATTAAGTTATTCTGCCTTGTGAGGGGTTTGGGTGTTTTTGTAGTTGTTCAACAGTATCTCAGTCTTAATTATGCAAAGGACAATCCCACTATTTTTCCATCCTGACCTCTCATTATTTACCCATTCTCTATAGGTCAGGGGTGGGCAAACTACGGCCCGCAAACCATTTTAAGCCAGCCCGCGAGCTCCCACTGGGGAGCGGGGTCTGGGACTTACCCCACTCCAGCACTCCAGCCGGGGCGCAGGGTCAGAGGCTGCACCACGTGACTCCCGGAAGCCATGGCACGGCCCAGCTCTGGCGCTCTAGCTGGGGCGCAGGGTTGGGGGCTGCTCCTAGGCACTCCAATGGCCCCCTCCAGTGCTCCAATGGGAGCTGCAGGGGTGGTGCCTGCGGATGGGGCAGCATGCAGAGCTGCCTGGCTGCTCCCCACGTAGGAGTCAGAGAAGGAACACGCTTCTGGGAGCCACTTGAGGTAAGCACCACTCGGAGCCTGCACCCCGAGCCTCGCCCTGTACCTCAATCCCCTGCCCTAGCCCTGATCCCCTTCCTCCCCTCCAAACCCCTTGGTCCCAGCCCAGAGCACCCTCCTACACCCCAAACTCCTCATCCCCAGCCCCACTCTAGAGCCCACACCCCCAATCAGAGCCCTCACCCCCTCCCACACCCCAATCCCAATTTTGTGAACATTCATGGCCCGCCATACAATTTCTATTCCCAGATGTGGCCCTCAGGCCAAAAAGTTTGCCCACCCCTCCTATAGATGATTTAAGGCCAGATTTTCAAAGGTATTTAGGCACCTGAAGATGCATAGGTGCTTTTGTAAATCCCACTAGGTGCCTAGCTGCATCTTTCAGTGCCTAAATTCCATTGGAAATCTGGCCCTAAGCAGCCCTTACACAAGCAAAGATCTCAGAGGTCAATGGAAGTTTGGCTGTTTAAGGACTGCAGAATCAGGTTCCTCTAGAGACTGACTCCAGTCAGTGCACTTCAACCAATGTCTTTAAAATAGGCTTCTAACACCAAGGAGCATTGTCTAAATGCCTTAATACTGTTGTTCAGAAAACAAATGGTAAGAATTAGCCCAGTTGACAGCTGAAAGCTTCTGCAGGCCTGTGTAGCCTTCCAGACCTCCCACCTTTTTGTTTTTCTGCAGATATGACAAATTCAGAAGTAGGACTTTTTCTTCCGCTGGCTGAGGTGGTAAGCTATTATCAATGGACAGCCTGCTGTAGTGAAGTGATACAGTTCAGTTTTGCCTTATATCACTAAATAGTTGTATTTCAGTCTCTGTTAGCCTTTTCCTTCTTGTACTATTTCTCTTTCTCTCTTTTTCTTTTTCCTTGGCCAGTAGATAACTGCGAGAATTTTAAGAACTATGAACAGGGCAACTGCCTCTTCTAGTTTCCAACTCTGAACTGCATGGCAATAGAAACTACAAGCATACATATAAATAAATTCCTTTCCCTATCTCCCAGCCTCATCCATTCTTTCTCCTAACCCCAAGCATTTTTATAAAAATATCCATGACCTGATTTAAAAGTACTACACTTACTGTATTTGAAGTAGCAACAGAAGTTCAGAAATAAGATAGCTTGACATACTTTTCATCCACAAATAATGTGCATTTGAGACTTTGCTCAATGAAATGAATAAGTGTTTTTCTATTTAAGTGCATAGTGTGAGTTAAGTAGTGTAACTCAGAAAGAATTGTTTGAGAGGCTAGGATTAATTGCTGTGATCCACAGCAAGAGAAATAAGAAGTGTAATATGAATAATAAAGGGCTTAGAAAAGAAATTTATGAACCAAATTAATTCCATGAGTAACTGACAGTAACAACAAATCCATCTGAGACAATGTCCTTAATACTGTGGAATTCTTGAGAAAAATTAGAATGAACTATCAAAGGAGGCATCAAATTTTAAAAAAAAGACCAGAACTAGAACTCTTCAAAACACAGTGAACATTTTTCATGAAAAAAATTATCAAAATTTCCAAAAAAAAAATGCTGAAAATCTCTAACAGGAAACTCCATGACTGAGGTGGGAATACTAGAGGAGGTACCATTGCTAATTTAACCAAACTGCGACAGGTACCATTATTGATTGGGCTAATGATGGACTACTACTTACATTTTAAGCTATCTAGAGTCATATTGCACAAGGGGATCCATTTCAATAGATTAAGTCAATCATACCAAGGAAGACTTTAATTAACTGCTCATCTTCCATGAGCCAGTTTAGGATTCAAGGCATCTTATTATGATGTAAGGTATATTAAAGTTCTTGGTTGTTACTTTTGTTTGAGGAGGAGACCGTATAAGTAACAAAGCTGCATCTCTCTGTCAAACTCCAGAATGTGCAGTAGTACCTGTCTATACGTATGCTGGCGGTCCAGATACAAGAGCTATTAGTTGAGGATCAGACTGCAAGAGAGAGAAAATATAATATAACACACTGGAAAGTAAACCTGTGAAAGAGAAAGAATAACAGTTCCCATCAGAATGGGTCCCTGTTACACTGTTCTTAATGTGGCCCTGTACGACCTAGGTCAAACTCTGAGTAAGGTGGACTTCACGACATACTGTTGCTCCTTTTTCACTTGACCAGTTAGCTCTCTCCCATTGACTTAGCATGTCTTCACCAGACTCACTAAATTAACAACACTGCATCAATCACAGATGTTTCTATGGTGTTTCTCACCTCCTTCCTCTCTGTCGCACATATACCATGCCAATACAATCAATCCCCTGCCTCTGAATTTATCAGATCACAGAGGAACTCCCTTGAGCCACACAGCTAACTCCTATGGCAGTCTTGTATGAGGCTTTGTTTTGGGCAGAGGCTCCTATTGTTTCAGCTATCTATTCCATATAGGAGCTCAGTTGCATGTTGCATGTTTATTCTGGATGAAAGGTTGCTGTTACACCCATCAACTTCAACTAGGGTGACCAGACAGCAAGTGTGAAAAATCGGGACAGGGCTGGGGGGTAATAGGAGCCTATATGAGAAAAAGACCCAAAAATCGGGACTGTTCCTATAAAATCAGGACATCTGATCACACTAACTTCAACAGGACCTAACAAACACCCCGCCCCATGACAATACTATCCAAGAGCAGAGTAGTAGAATGAGTGAGTGTTTCTCAGGGACTGTCTTCTTTGTGTCTAGTATACTACCAAGCACCTCAGCACTTAACAAATAATAATATTTCAAGTTTGTGTGTGTAAAGGTGAACTTGTGCATACATGAAGAAAGAGAAATTTAGGTTGCAACTGGCCTACTTGACTGGAACACCCTGATTTTATCAGTGTAGTCTAACCCTCCATTTTAATTTCCATTTGTGAATCTAGTTTTGGTCTTGCCCCCTTCTGAAGGCCCCAGAGCAGTTGTAAAGTGCCTTTAGTTTTTAATCTAAAATTTTTCTGTGAGTGACTAGATCAGTTGGGCCAATAAATAGGGCTGACACATTTTAATTAAAATAGTTGCATGGATCGGTTATATCCTTGTTGGTGGATCGATGGTTTGGCAGAGATTCACAGCTTTCCTTATTAAAAATGTCTGAAACTGTTAATCAGCACAGCTTTTATTCAGAAGGTGAGACTATGCAGACTCTTATCTTCTCAGTGAAGCGCTGCCACTTGTTTGTGTTTAATCTATGGATGGCTAACCTAGATGACACTATTGTGGCCATCTAATAAGCAGTGTGGGCAATATGATTACAGTCTGTGACAATGGCAGAAAAGCTGTTCTCCTAACAGAGTCCACTGTAGATTCATGGTGGCTTTAGTGAAGACTTTGGGACATGTTTCCCCAGTCATCACTTCCTTCTTCCCATCTATCCCCACCCACAATTCCATCTCTCTGTCATTTCCTTCTTCAAAAAGGGGCCCCAGTTTCTTCAGCTGTTGACTTTGGTTCCCAAATGTGCCTCACAGTCCTTTTGAATGGCTACAGTGATACTTCAAAGGTGGTGCTAAGTCACAGCCATGGGCTGTTGGGTATACTGAAACCTAAAGGCATCCATTGAACTAGACCTAAGAAAAAACAGGGATGCTCTTTTGGTAGGAGAGGACTAGGGATGTGCTTTGAAGAACTGTTGAAGCTGCTGTTTTCACCTTTCACTGAAGGCATACAGCCTCCATTTTTCCAAGTAATGCAAAGGGTCAGGGTCCTGTTTGACTCCCCCTGAGCTTCGATGAACAGGTAGCTCCACTATCTAAAAATGCTGCTTTCACCTCCAGCTCACTGGGAACTTAATTCCTTCCTCCCGGATGAGGGATTGGCCACAGTGCTCCAGGCTGGATTGTGTAATTCACTGTATCTGAGACTGAGTCTGAAGATGATGCACAGACCTCCAGATGGTACAGAATGCAGCTGCCCACCTCCTCAGTGGTTTAGCCCACTGTGAAAAAATCAAGCCCATGCTCAAGCCTTTCCACTGCTCCCAGGTAGCTTCTGATGCCTGTTTAAAGCTTTGATCCTAATCTTCAAAGAGGTTAATGAATCTACCTCCAGCTGCTTGACGACAACTTCACTCAATGAACCACTGAAGCAGCTCTGGTTGTTTGGCATAGCGCAAATCACAAAGCATGTGAGAATAGGGGACAAGGCATTCTCAGTCAAGGGGATCTGGCTGTGGAACAATCTTCCAGAGGTGATTAGGCGTATCCAGAATCTGACAGACATTAGGAAATGCTGCAAAACCTGGCTTTTCAAAAGGCTATAAGAATAACACTCCCAACACTGGCACCATTTCTACCCCAAAAACCACTAACCAACCAAAACAATTAATACCCTGAAACAATTGCACCATTTTTAAACATAAATTAATAAAATCTAAGAGATTGAGAATGGAATCCCCAAACAGAGCCTTTGCCCTGAAAAGGGTAAAATGGCAGTGCCTCCATGAAGTGCACTAGAGACTTTGCCATCACTATCAATTTTGCATGGACAGCACTCAAATAATGCATGACTGTATAATAAAACCCTAAAACAGATAGATGGAGAATATGCTCTGCAGACAAAAAGTGTTGTTTGGAATGTATCTGTTGGTGAGTGACTAACCAGATGTTTCAGTAAGTTGGCTGTGTCCCAGACTCCCAGTATTATTTCCTCTTGGATATAGAGCCCTTATAATAGCCATGAAACTTCTATGTAACTCTCGTCACCAGTTTTTATTAATTTTATAATCAAATTCCTCTCTGCTAAGATTCCTCTACTTAGATAATAATACATACATTATTATGTGTGGAAACTAGTAGATACTTAGATACTTATATGGCCACCATCACCATAGTATATGAGCAGCACCTCCTAGTCTTTAATGTAGTTATCCTCACAACCCTCCTGTGAGATAGGGTTGTTATCCCCATTTTACAGATGGGGAACTGAGGCTCTCAGAGGCTAAGTGACCTGCCTAAAGTCGGACAGGAATAGAATAAATATGCTTACAGCATCCCCTATGGTATGTGGGGGCCTCTCCTGGCTGCTGCTCTCTGCTGTCCTGTATTTTGCCACTGAGGGAGCATGCCTGATGAAGTAGCAGTCTACTGGCCTTTTCCATTGCTCCCCTAAACTTCTTCTGCCGATAACCATTAAGTCTCTTTTCTCACTGGTGTTACATGAGTAAAATATAATCTAAGGTTAAGTTGGGATCTGAAGAATGAGTGAGGAGCAAAGGGATTTGACACAAACTAGACACACAATGTTTTCCAAACAGGTCAGTCAGTTGGAATTTTGAAGGCCCAGAAGTTTTTTGCCTGGGACTGTCCTGAAGTCTTGCCCCACCATTTCAGGAGACACAGAAATAGCTTATGCAGCTCTCCATTTTCTTGGCTTATCTGTAGGGACAGAACTAAATTCATTGTTTAACTGTCCAATTTCTTGATCCTACCCTCCAACTAGCCACAACCCTTTCTGGTGGATTGGTTTTTCCTTTTACCTACTGTCCCGTAAAAAGATATTTGAGGGATCTTCTGATTAGAACTGGTAGGGAATTTTTTGATAGGCTTGTTTTTTTATCACAAACAGTGTAGATTTGGCAAAAACAAATCTTTTCAAGGAAATGCACCAGTTTTGATTGAATCTTCATCAGGAAAGGTTTCTTGGGTCCAGGATGGAACTTCTGCTCAGAATGAGAAAACTACATACCTTCCCCAGCATAGCTCAACAGCGAGGGTGGTGGGTATGGGAGAGCAAGTTCAAGTCCTTGCTCTGCCTCATTCAGAGACTTGAACCTGGCTCTTCTCTTTCCAGTGGTGCCCTGCCTACTCTGGGCTTTTCTTTCTCTGGTTTGAAAGGTCTCAGTTTCAGCTCAATGCAGAATGAGAAAAAAAATTGAAATCTCAAATGTTCCTGGGACAGAAAAAATGTTTCTTACTTTACTTCTCAGGTTAGTAGAATTTTTCTGTGCATTTATCAATAAGTGCTTATTTTGAATCCTCTAATTATCACTTTGACTTGTTTCTACTCATTTTTATATAATTCCCAGTCCTCTTCCATACAACAGGGTTTATATTTGCTAGAATCCAGTGTCTACTACTTGTTTCTAGTATGCTTTTTTATATCTACTTAAGCACTTTTCCTGTGGTATCGTGGCTTCTGTTCCCCATTTCCTAGTTTAGACTAAACAAGGAGAAACTGTAATTGTTGCACAGTTTCTTGATTATACCCGACTTGGGTGCTGCAGACTTAGCTACTTGCAAACTGTTGAAAGTTTTAGTGGGATTAGTGTAATTGTGGGTGCTTACTTCTAGTGATCTATATAAAGCAAAAGTGGTGCAAGAAGCCATCATTATTGTGCAACCTTCTGTCTTTAGTCAATTTTGCTCCACTTTCACTAGAATGTATTAAATCATTCATCTTTGCTCTCTGATTATTGGTTGCCAAAAGAGTAGAGTAGACACTAGGAAAGCCTGCAATAACCTGGTGAAAGAGAGGGTGTAATAGCCCCTCTCCTGCTCCATGAATGCATAGCTTGATATCCAGAACCACGATCAGCCACCAGGATAAAAGAGAGTATACAATAAGACATGTGCTTCATTCTTTCCTGTCTTTGATCTTTTAATTCTAATATTCCATTTCAAAGCAGTACTGGAATAAGAAACAACAACTGAGCAGTCATTAAAATCTGTTCTTTTTAGGACTCTTCTGGACTAGCTGACCCGCTAACACTTCCATTTCCTAAGAATATTGTAACTATGGTAATATGTAGACTGAACCAACATCATGAATCAGAACACACCAGATTTCTGAGAAATTCCAGTCAGGGTATTAATGTTGTGGTTTGAGACAAGTACATGGAATATGACTGTAGCTGTGATAAGCCATCTGAGGAGTTTATTTGTGCTCAGCTATATTAAATATTGTGTTATATACCTTATAGGTAATGTTTCCTCCTTTTCCCTTTCTTTAATTTCCTGTAGTGTGGCCTTGGGGGACTGCCCATCACAGACATGGTGAGATGAGATAGGTCACCAAGGAATTGTCTCAGGAGGTATGTTGGTAGTGTCAGCTGTCCTCTGTTCCCGCAAATGAAGGGTAACCTCTGAGACTTACGTTTAACATTTGTTAACACTCCAGACAAACACTAGTATGGAGTTCTTAATAGACTATACATGTTTTGTTTAATGTATTTGGTTTAACTCAGTGGTTCTGAATCAGGGATCTGGGGCCCTCTAGGGGCCATGAGCAGGTTTCAGGGGGTCCACCAAGCAGGGCCGGCATTAGACTTGCTGAGGCCCAGGGCAGAAAGCCGAAGCCTCATCGCATGGGGCTGAAACTTGGGGCCCCAAGCCCTGCCATCTAGGGCTGAAGCTGAAGCCTGAGCAGCTTAGCTTTGCAGGGCCCCCTGTGGAATGGGGACCTGGGCAAATTTCCCTGCTTGCTACCCCCTAACATGGCCCTGGCTTTTATATGCAGAAAAACAGTTGTGGCACAGGTAGGCCATGCAGTTTTTTTAACATGTTGAGAGGGCCTCAGAAAGAAAAAGTTTGAGAACCCCATGTCTAACTGGTGCTATATTTGGGGTCAGAAAGGAATTTTCCCCAGGTCAGATTGACAAAGACCCTGGAGATATTTTGCCTTCATCTGCAGCCTGGGACATGGGTCACATGCTGGTTTTAACTAGAATAAATGGTGAAATCTCTGTAATTTGAAGTCTTTAAATCATGAATTGAGGACTTCAGTAACTCATCCAGAGGTTATGGGCCGATTACAGGAGTGGGTGGGTGAGGTTCTGTGGCACGTGATGTGCAGGATGTCAGACTGGATGATCATGATGGTCCCTTCTGGCCTTAAAGTCTACAAATCTAAGAAAGTAGTAACAATCTGTGTTAAAAAAAATTGTCTCTCATTTTTTCTTTAATGGTTAAATATCATGGTATCACATTCTCCTTTCCCCTTCCCATTATTCTTCACATATGTGCTAGTGGAGAAAACTCAGGCCTCAGAAGAAGAGAATGAGTGAGATCCTCATCCCCATTCCAAACACTTTATGATGGGTAAATTAGCCAGAGCAGAATAAAGGGGCCCTAAAAGCCCTGATACCAGCCGAAGGAGAATTCCCTTCTGAACACAGCTGTAAATCTGCCTCCCAGTGACACTCTTACCAGTCCTGGCATGATGGGGGAGGGGCAGTAATTCTGGACAGCACTGCAGCCCCTAGGGCAGCTAGGTATATAACTTAGGCTCCTCCCATGCATGTCTATATTATGGCTGTAAAGCAGTCCAGGATTGGGACACTCTTGCCCCTTGCCTGTGAGTGTTATGCTGTCCTCTTAGAGGCACAGCACAGAATCTTAGCCAGTATGTTTCTAGACACACGGTGGTGAAGGATTGATTATTTTGAAAAATATTTATTGCAAGGGCAGGGGAAAGAATGGGATCAAGGGTTAATAAGAGGTGGCTGGGACTCAGGACTCCTGGGTTCTAGTCTGGCTTGACCACTGATTTGCTATGCAAGCATGGATAAATCACTTAACACCCATGTATATCTATTAAATGGGTATAATACGTACCTCCCATGCAGGGGTGCTGTGACACTTATTTAATTTTATAAAAATTATTTTAGATTCTCAGATGAAAGTAGCTATGTTCCTACACAGCAATATTAATAGCCCACATCAGGCTATTCTGGTCTTAACACTAAGTAATGAGCTAATCATCATAAATAATGTGAGGGGCCGAGTTCTACTCTAGAGTGCACACACTGACTTCAGTGGGAGCCTCACTACAAATCTGGCTTGCAGTTGGGGAGCATCTAGGGTCTCATGCTAGCGTGTCATTGTTTTTTAACTAATTTTATGTCTTTAGAAATTGCTTACAATTTATACCACTGAAAATAATTGCAAAGAATTGCATAGGTTCTCTTGTTGAATAAATCTAAATGATCTGGTTTTTTGGCTCCCCAAAGTTCACTTTTTAATTTTTACTTGTTTTGACATATTTGTACTGCTGAAGTTATTATTGCTGAAAGTTCTTGGGTGTCATAAATAGTCAGCAGGCAACTTAATTAGTCATGAGTGTACATTTCTGAATGTCACATAAATCCCTCCTTTAGAGCGCCTGGACTATCAAGTTAGCAGCTTCAGGAAAACTTTTCCCTAAACCACATAGAACGTTAATAAAAGATAAAGGTTCTCTCTGCTTAAAAACAGAAAACCCTAGATAATCATACTGCCCATGTGTTAAAGGGCCTGTGCCTTGTCATTTCCTTCTACTTGTTTAGATTGTATGTCAGTACATGCAATATGTGGATAGATTATGGATTGTTTCCTGATTTTCTGGGACCCTGCAGCTTCTCCTAGAATTGGAAAGGAAATGTTAAATTCCTTTAAATAGCAAGAGATATTACTGATACAGAGTCAGGGTCAGTAAATGCAAAAAATGCTAGATAGCCATTGTTAATATTGTGCAAATATAAACTACTTCTTGATCTGGAAATTCAGTGATCACATGAAAGTAGTAAAATAGGCTTCATATTCTTTTTTTTTTAAATAATTTTGCTACCAACAAAAAAAATACAGTTCAGGTGATACACAGAATCTGAAAAAGTCTGTTCCTGCAATCTCCCTGACTGCAGAATTTCCACTGAAGCAATGGGAGTTCTGCTCACGGAGGTCTTGCAGGATTGAGGCCTATCTTTGTCCCTGCATCATTCAAACTATCTCTCGTGACAGAAGAAAGACGTACATTTTCATTTTCCAGTATTCTTTCACTGAGCTATTAATATATTTGGTACATAAAAATTATTGGAAACTGCAGCTTTGTGTACGCAGTGTCACATAAAATCCCTTACATCAGGATACATGACATCCTGCTTTCAAAATGAAATTCCATTGTCTTCCCCAGCACAATGGCTTTGATCCTGCTACCATTGAAGTTTTGTTACTGAGTTCAGCAGAAGCAAGAACAGACCCAGATTCATCACTAATTATTACAATTAAAACCACCAGAGAGGAGCCTCCAATAGAGAAACGGGGAGTTCCAATTCTGTAACCTGTTTCTTCCCTCCAGTCCATGGAGGTCCCCTCTGTGTATAAACTCCCCTCTCCTCTGTGCATAGGTGCTGGAAGTATGGGTGCTTGGGGTGCTGCTGTGTGACTTGACATGGTTTCCATAAGATATAGAGTTTACAGTTTGGTTCAATGGCTCTCAGCACCCCCACTATACAAATTGTTCCAGCACCCCTGCCCCTGTAATAGGTTATTGTTGGCATGGGGAAAATGAAGACCTTAGTTTCTCTCAGCCAAGTTTCTCTAAACTAACTTACCAAGAAAATAGAACATTCTCTCCAGTATTAAGTCCTACTCTAAATATATGAAAGAAGAGATCAAGATAAAGCAGACAGTACAAGATTTTCTTAATTTAACAATTGTCTTTAGCTCTTAAGATGTTATACAGCATATTTTGTATTGCATTTTATAAATCCCTCCTCCTTCTAACTTGTAACTTATGTTGAATTTTCCAATAATCAGATGTCTAGTGCTAGAATACATGTTTAATCTCATTGTTCTTGTGTTTTGTAAAAGTAGGAAACTGAACAATACACTGGATTTCTTGGAACAAACGAGCACAGCTCTTGGGGCCCGCTCCAGCTCCTATTGTTGTCAATGACTCTAGTTTCAATCAATGCTCCATTAGGCCCTTATGTTCAATAAAAACTACTTATTGCTGAGGGCCTGATCCAGCTCCCTTTAACTTCAGCGGAAGCTGGACATACCCTAATGGTGTACCTGTGCTCATTCAGAATCCAGACTTCGTATTTCTTTACACTTGCTCTATCCTTTGTTTCTTACTTGTTGCTGGGTTAAATACAAAGCTTTTTAAAACCCCAACCTATGGCCAGACTGTGCTAGTGATTTAGAATTAGAACTCTCTATTGAGAGCAATGGGAAGTTCTGATTAAAAATCAGTGGTACAATATGACCACAGGAAATCTGCTTTTTGAGCTTGTAGGCCTAACTGGGCATAGCACACAGTCAAAATAAGAACATCCTTCACCAAAATCCACTAATTCTTAATAAATGTGTTGATTTCATAAAGCACCTAACCTACTTCTGGCTCTATATACATTTGTGTTTAGATGATATATTGTTGAAAGTCTGAGCACTGTGTTAAGGTGCTGATTCTGCTCCTTTAAAGCTATGAATTTTTTTACACTCGGATATTAAAGATGCAAGTTCACTGTAGCTGATTTGGTCAGCTACAATCTCCTCTGTTCATTGTTTGTTCTCCGTCTTTTGAATGATTTTCATTTGTTACTTTTAATTACTTTGCTGTCCCAGGAGAAAGAGTAAATAATCTGTTGGCAATCAGCTGTCTTCTGGCTCTAAACTCTATGCCCCCTGAGGCTTGGATAATGTGAGCAGATGCCCCATGCCGTGAGGGCTAGAGAATAATATGATCAGAAGAGGTAGGAGGGAGTGGGGTGGAAGAAGGCAGCACTCTTGCCCATGATCATACAAATGTCTGCGCCAGCATTCTTCTGGACAAATTCCCACACTCATTAGGTTAGAGGGGGCAGGAGGACTAAAGCCATTTCATTGGTCAGCCCATAGGTGAAATGACAATAGGGACCAGGTCCAGAAGAAAAAAGGTGGTTTAAGTGTCCCTTGTTTCCTTTTTTCACACATATCCAAACAGCACTCACGGCATAACACAATATAAGTATTAACAAAGCTGATCACTTCCATATCCTTATACCGTACCCTTCTCGTAATGTCATTTTCACAGTTTTCCGCATACTGACTTAGCACCCCCGTATATTTGTGTTAAGGAAGTCACAGCAGCAGGGTTTTCACTCCACCCAGCTTTTAGTTTCATACAAGGAACTAAAATAGTGTTCACGTGGCAGCATTGCTGCTGACTCACTGAAGCACTGCAGCGATGCTTCCTAAAATCATCTGAATCTTAATGACCTGTTTCACATTTTGTTTGACCTTCTTGCCTACAAAGATGTAAATGAACCTTTTCATTTCTAACACCTACCAGCTATAAAGCTGAACAAAAAACTCTTCTCTAGCATCAAGAAGCTACTAAAAATGCACCTGCTTCTTCAGGAAGCAATGCTCCATAGGCCACCCCCGGCGCGGTATGTGCTCTCTAATATCATACTGTCTTTTTCTTTTCTTCTTTTGTGCTTGTGTTGCAGACTGTAAGCCCTTTGGGGAAGGAGTTGTTATCTATTAGGCACTGACCTCTTCCTGTACAGCATAATGTACATTTCCAGCTCTATAAAAAAAATGTTTAAAGTGCTGCTTTCATTTCAGCTACACACTGAGTTAGCTCCCTAGCCTTTGGGTAATTTGCAGCAAATGTACTTTTCTTCCCCAGTGTTTTATGAGTTGTTTCCTGCTCTCTAGACCTTGTTACTAGTTGGTAACAGAGATGAGGTAGAGTACTATTACTAGACTTAAATATTTTGAGGGTCACAGTTTTAATTTTTCAAAAAATTCAAATGTGCCTGCATGAGAAGGGAAACCCATCCCTACCCCAGAGAGGCCTTGACTTGATTAGCACTTGCATTTAGCGCAGACAACTCATTATTAATAGCATTACCTATTTCTAGTGAATCTGACTGAGAGATCTGCAAGGTTACTAGAGTTAATCACTACAAAACAATATCGAAAATTGTCCAAGATGATGGAAAAACTGTTCTGTTAAAAGTCAGCATGGGGGGTACAAAACAATGGTTTGAAGTAACTGGAAATTCATGTAAAAATATCATCTTATCCATAATCTAATAAATTACATCACATTAAATAAGTACAATTTTTTATGACTTTCATTTGATCTTAAAGTACTGGGGCCAAATTCTCAGTTTTTACTCAAGCTAGTGAAAAAGTGTGTCATGCCTCTCAAAGATAAATAACCAGGAAGTCAGCAGAGACGAGTGTAGTGTTTATATAGCTCAGGAGTGACTGGAGAGATATAGGGTATGTCTACACTACCCACCAGATGGACGGGCAGTGATCAATCCAGCGGGGGTCAATTTATCATGTCTAGTCTAGACACGATTATTCGATCCCCGAGTGCTCTCCCGTCAACTCCTGTACTCCACCGCCACGAGAGGCGCAGGTGGAGTTGACAGGGGAGCAGCAGCAGTCGACTCACCATGGTGAAGACACCACGATAAGTCGATCTAAGTACATCCACTTCAGCTACATTATTCACGTAGCTGAAGTTGCATAACTTAGGTCAATCTCCCTCTCCACCACCACCACCAGTGTAGACCAGGCCTTAGGAACAAACACATAGGTACTTGCTTTCAGTGTCTACAGCTTCTAGAAAAAGCTGGGTATGGCAAAGAGAGAGTCTGTCATTGAGTTAGGTATGGGCTTACAAGAACAATACAATACTTAACTTTTTAAGGTCTGAAAACTCTGCTGTAAGATTCTATCAAATGAAAATATTGTGGATCCAATCCAAAATTCCTCTCCCATTGGGCAAAACCCTGCTGTCCTTTCCCATTCAATGTTCTCATTAACTTTGCTATTCAGGTTAGATTGCAAGTAGTCAGGGGAGACTTGCTCACATAAAGAACCAAAGTGGACCCATTTCCCCAACCTAGGCCAACATCATGGGGACTCATTTCTCCTTCCCAACCACCCTCCAGCCAGAGGCTACAGGACAACTCATTTGCCACCACCAGTGCTGCTGCAAGGAATAGCTGCCAGGTAGGAGATCCACCTAGAGGAGCATCTGCGGTACTGAAGAGAGGTGATGATTCGATAGGGTTGATGGCAGAAGGACTGGTAGATTTGGGTAGGGAAGAGAATAGAATTCATGAAGGAGGAGGTAAAGCAATGGAACTCAAGGATTAATTTTTTAGGGGCATGAATAGTATTTTACGCTGGGAATGTTACTCAGATGCTAAAGTGAGCATAGTATAGAATAGAATGTTGCCCACTGTAGGCCAAAGAGGAAATGTTTTGAGGGTTCTACTTGTTACGATTTTGGCAGTATGTCACCGAAGCCAAACCCCTAGAGCAAAAATAAGGTGGTTCCAGGCTATATTTTAGAACTGTGGGTTTCATTTGACCCATGGCTCATGGTTTAGACACAGTTGGGCTAAAGATTATGGCATTCTTGTCCTAGTTTTAAATAATTAACATGCACTTATTGTTTTTCCTGTGCTGACACCTTTACTGGTTATCACAGATTCTGTTGAAATTACTCACATTTTTTCAATCATTTCTGATATTGTTACCCACCATGTGCTACATGCTTTCCAGGAAGAAGTAGGGTGAAGACATAAAGAGTTTTGCTTTTGCTATTGACTTCATGCCCTGAAGAGTTCACAATTGGAAGCCTCAGATGAAAAGTGAAGGAGATCATCATCATCTCAAAATAGAAAACACATGTACATGTGTCTTGATTAATATTCTGGAGGCTAATACATTACTTTGAGAGTGATTTTTCAGGGGAATGTCTGAGCACTGTCAAATATCCAGTGTCTCTCTTCAGTGGTAAAAACAGTGTTCAGAGCTATAGCCTGACCTTGTAGAGTACATTCCAATTACAGGGCCTATGTGAGTTGATCTGTCCCACATAAGTAAAGCTGCATAGATAAAGCATTTGCAGGATTTGGGCCCATACTTGGATCCATTTCTTTTCCCTTGAGAAGCTGTTCTAGATACTGTACTGTCTTTCCAATTGAGATTAATAAACCTTTCCAAAAATAAAATCTGCAAGTTTAGTGACGTGTTATCAAATTCAGGGCTGCAAAATAATTTTCCCCTTAAGCATAATGAAAAGGATTTGAGATTGGAGGTGGGCATGAACCTCTGGAAAAGTGAGGTGCCATCATCTCTCATGGTTAGATGGCTGTATCCGAAATAATGAGTTTCCTATGACTGCAAGGAGTGGACGATGCTGGCCCTCATTCCTGGTCATCCTCTTCATGGATGCATCTAAGTTTCTCTGTGTCATTCCTTTAATGTCATCAGTTTAAAAGAGTGGAAAATGCTTATGTAGAAAGGTGCTTTTCCTGCTTTTTAATTTTTGAAAAAAAAATTAGCAAACTAGTCTGTGTTTTTTTGTTTGTTTGTTTTTGGTATACTTTTTCATTATAAACTTTCTTAGAAATAACTTGGCATACTACAGTCTGAGTCATATAGGATTTGATCTCTCTAATATGGTAGTAAACCAGGAGTAACTCCACTAAGTCATTGGAATTAAACTGGTGTAAGCAGAATCAGAATCGGGCTCATAGAATCTAATATCTTTCTCTGAACAATATGAGAGTAGCTTTTGTCTGTGTGTGTCTTTTGGAATTAATTCTGATTTTCTGACTAATGCCCAGCACAATGAGTATAACAATGCTTGGACTCAAACAGCAGTCTAAATCCATATATGAGCATTAACTGTGACACCAACCACAGCTTGGGAAACAGGTTTTGTTGTATTACGTTAAGTATGAGACTCTTTCAGGCACACACTTAACACACAGTGGGCTTGATTCTGTTAAGGGTACTAAGAGCAAGTAAAGGTTGCAGGATCAGGTCTGGTGTTATTTCACTAATGTCTCGGTCTCATATCTTTCCTAGCCTCTACGCTGTCACACAACCCAGTGTTAAAGACTACCAGGAGACTCTTTATGCCATCACTGTAAATATCTGTTCACCAGTCCTGTGATCTGACTAGCTTAAAAGAATGGCCATTCCCAGATAAGTAAACATAGGTACTGCAGAACATTAAAGAGTAAATTACCCTATTCCCAGTCAATTCCTGAACATCTATTATAATTTGCCTACAGTATTGGTAGGTAGTACTGTACCAACTTGCTTTCATTATTCAATCATTTCCATCAGGTTTATTGCAGCCCCTGCTGTTCTTCTTCATTATCTCTTGTCCTCTGTGGGCCCATGTATCATTTTGCAGGATCCCAGGTCTGTTCTTAAAAGCCAGTTTTCCTCCCTGAGCTGTAACTTTTTTTTTCTGCCAGGTTTGATGCCTTTCTGCAGGTTCCCTGTGCATCTTCAAAAACTCCAATTCATTTCAAACTTTCTCTGCTCTTCGTGGCTGCACTCTGATGTACTGACACACCAGAAAACTGGACAGCAGGATGATATCTTTAATTTGAATGTTTCATGTAGTAATGAGATATATATTAAATACACCTAGTATTGCCAATCCAGTGTGCATAAAAGAGATGTGGATACCCCGAGTCCCCTCCTCAGCTGCTTCCAGGTTTTACTTCTCACTGGTACCCTCATGCTCTAAACTTAAAGGGAGAAAGGGATATGCAGTTTTTTAAGCAAACAAAAGGAAAAAGTAAAGAATCTGAAATCATGACAACAGAGCTTAGCAATAATGCTGATATAATCACTGTTTTAAAATATAGAATAGCAGTTCTAAATTTCTAGCCATAATAGATTCATAGAGCTTAAGGCCAGAAGGGACCTTTGGGATCGTCTAGTCGAGGGATCAGCAACCTTTCAGAAGTGGTGTGCCGAGTCTTCATTTATTCAGTCTGATTTAAGGTTTCGCGTGCCAGTAATACCTTTTAACGTTTTTAGAAGGTGTCTTTCTATAAGTCTATAATATATAACTAAACTATTGTTGTATGTAAAGTGAAAAAGGTTTTAAAAATGTTTAAGAAGCTTCATTTAAAATTAAATTAAAATGCAGAGCCCCCCGGACTGGTGGCCAGGACCCAGGCAGTGTGAGTGCCCTGAAAATCAGCTCGCATGCCACCTTTGGCACGCATGCCATAGGTTGCCTACCCCTGGTCTAGTCTGACCTCCTGTATAACACAGGTCACAGAATTACCCCCAAAATAATTCCTAGAGCAGATCTTTCAGAAAGACATCCAATCTTGATTTTAAGAATTGTCAGTGACGGAGAATCCACCACAACCCTTGGTAAACTGTGCAAATGGTTAATTGATCTCCCTGTTAAAAATGTACACCTTATTTCCATTCTGAATTTGTCTAGCTTCAACTTCCAGCCATTGGATTATGTTATATTTTTCTCTGTTAGACTGAAGAGCCCATTATCGAGGGGCGGCACGTCTAACAGGCAGAGGAAGGCTGAGCCTGCCCAAAGCGCCGCATGGCCCTGCCCACGCTCCGTCCAGAGGCCCCCTCTCCTCTGAGTGCTAGTTGGCTCCAACCCAGGTAGGCTGCTCCTCTTCCAAGAAGGGAAGCCTGCTGGGGTTGGGACTAGGGTGGGTGGGACTTGAGATAGCTGGGGCTGCCCAATGCTGGTGGGGCCCTGGCACTGGGGCCACGCTGCTCAGTGCTCCAGGGCTGGGGGGAGGCTGTGCACCGCCTGCCACTCCAGGGTTGCAGGGGAGAGCCACGTGCCACCCACCCCCCCAGGGCTGGGGGCCATGCTGTCTGGTGCGCTGAGGCTCAGGGGGGTTGGGCACCCACCTGGTGCTTTTGGGGGCTGGGCCACATGCCACCCTGTGCTCTGGGGCTGGAAGGGGCCCACCTGTCTGCCTGGTGCTCTAGGGGGCCATGCGCTGCCCGCCTGCCCAGTGCTCTGGGAGGCTGGGCCACGTCCCACCTGCCCATCCGGTGCTCCACCTGCTCTGGGGGTGGGGAGGCTCACGGCTGTGGGGAGGAGGGTCTGGCCTTGGGGGGAAAGGGTGGGGCGAGGCCTCAGGCAAGTGGGGGGCTGGGGGCTAGCCTCCGTGAGTCGGTGGTTCAACCACTCCCCATGCCATTATCAAATATTTGTTCCCCATGTAGGTACTTATGTAGCCAAGTCACTACTCTTTCTTAAACTAAACAGATTGAGCTCCATCAGCCTATCCCTATAAGAAATGTTTTCTAATCCCTTAATCATTCTCATGACTCTTCTCTGAAACATCTCCAATTTAGCAACATCTGTCTTGAATTGCGGGCCCCAGAACTAACACAATATTCTAGCTGTGGTCACATCACAGCCAAATAAAGATGTCAGATAAGCTCTCTATTCACTTGAGATTCTCCTGTTTATGCATGCCAAGACTCCATTAGTACTCTTGAGCCACAGCATCACACTTGGTTCTTATGTTCATCTGATTATCCGCTGTGACCCCCCAAATCTTTTCCAGAATCACTACTTCCCAGGATAGAGACCTCCATCCTGTAAAGTATGGCCAATATTCTTTGTTCCTAAATGTATACATTTACATATAACCATATTAAAATGCATATTGTTTGCTTGCACACAGTTTACCCATCACCTAGATTGCTCCGAATCAATGTGTTGTCCTCTTCATTATTTACCACTAATTTTTGAGTTTTCTGCAAACTTTATAAATGATGATTTTATGTTTTCTTCCAAGTGAATGATAAAAATGTTAAATAGCATAGGGCAAAGAACCCACTGAAAACACACCCACTCTGTGATGATTCCCTGTTTACAGTTACATTTTGACATCTATCAGTTAGCCAGTTTTTAATCCCTTTAATGTTTGCCATGTTAATTGTATATCATGCTAGTTGTTTAATCAAAATGTTGTGCGGCACCAAGTCAATATTTACATTTACTACTTACAGAAGTATATTACATCAATGTTATTACCTTTATTAACCCCACTTGTAATCTTATCAAAAAAAGATACCAAGTTAGTTTGACAGGATCTGTTTTCCATGTTTTGCACATTAATTACATTGACCTTCTTTAGCTCTTTATTAATTGAGTCCTGTAACAGCCACTATATTACCTTGCCCGGGATCAGCGTCAGGCTGACAGGCCTATAATTATCCAGGTCATCCCTGTTTACCCTTTCTAAAAATTGGCACTACATTCATTACATTTCTTCCAGTCTTCTGGAACTTCCCTAGTACTACAAGATTTATTGAAAATCAGCATTAACAGTCCAGCTCGCTCCTCAGCCAGCTCTCTTAAAATTCTTGGAAGCAAGTTATGTATTTGAACCTGCTGATTTAAAAATATCAAATTTCAGTAGCTTTTGTGAAATATCCTCCAGAGGTACTAGTGGAATGGAAAGAGATGCATCATCACCTGTCATCAGACTATCTCATCTGTTTTTTCCTCAGATACAGAACAGAAATATTTATTGAACACATCCACCTTTTCTGAATTATTATGGGTAATTCTACATTTCCACCTAGTCATAGACCACTACCATTGTCCGGATTCTTTTTGTTTCTATTGTATTTTAAAAACTGCTTCTTATTGTCCTTAACTCTGTGGGCCATAGATTTCTCCTTGTGTCCCTTTGCTTCTCTATCAATTTTCTACAATTCCTAACTTTTGATTTATATTAATTACTATCAATTTCCTCTTTCTTCCATTTGTTTATTATTTTTTATTTTATTTTTTATTTTTCACAGCTCTCTTCACTTCCCCTCTAAACCAGGCTGTTTTTTTAACCAGAACAGCCATCTTCCTTAATTGTGACAGGTTTCAGAGTAGCAGCTGTGGAAGGTGTTCTTAAATGATTCCCAATTATCATTCAGATGTTTCTGATTAAAGTCTTCCTCCCAGATGATTTGGCTGATAACTGTTTTCAGCATTGTGAAATTGGCTCTGCTAAAGCACCATATACATGTCACTGGTCTGAATTTTACACTGCTTGCACATTATGAATGTGCTCAAGTCACAATCGCTGGTACCTAAGCTATCACTAGGCAGCTTTAAGCTTGCTTTCGGAAGTGGCTTAAAAGGTGAATTGCAAAGAAGTGCTTGAAGCTCTTCTTGCTCCCTTCTGATGTGGAAACATGGCCCCAGCACTTCATTTATTATTTCAGCTTGTTTTTACATTAGAAATATCAAATTCTCACTACCCTTTTTCCGGGAGAATTTCGGCAAGCTCTTCAGAAGACCCCTGGTGTGACCTCACTACAGGCTGAAACCTGAGCTACAGCTGTCTGAGAGGTGATTCTGCAAACTCTTATGCACATGTGCAACTTTGCTCATATAAATAATCCTATTGTCTTCAATGAGATTCCACAAGGGAGCAAAGCAACTCATTTGCAAAGGTGTTTACAGAATCAGGGCTCAGGCCCTCATTTAAGGAAAGGGGGACAATGTTGAATCTGGAATATTATCTGTCTTTGGGTTTCATACTGTCACTCCTCACTGTAGTGTCTGAGTGCCTTCACATAAAATCAATAGCAATAGAGAAGTCCTTAATGAACTTCATGGAGTCTCTGGCACTGCTGGCATTTGAGTGTTCAAATTGTGAGCAGTATTTATGGTGGAAAAGTTTTCTCAAAGAGGAGGTTTTGGCAATGTTTCCTAAAGTTGGTCAGTGTCTGGATTTGCCTAATAGCCTCTGGAAGATTGTTCCATAGCCAGATTCCCTCCACCAAGATTCTATAACTCAGCATACTTAAGACTTACTGTAGGAAAGAACAACATTCCTATCACGTTCGCGTTTGGCCTGGGAGGTTACATTTGCAGTATGATAAAAGGCCAGCGGCACAGCTGCAGCTTGTGGGGCTTGGGCTGTGGGGCTATAAAATAGCAGCATAGATGTCCAGACTTGGGTTCTGGAAACCTCGCCTCCCCATGGGGTCTTGGATGCTGGGTGCCAGCCCAAGCCCAAACATCTGCACTTCAATTTTATAGACCTGCAGCCCGAGCCCTGGGAGCACGGCCGCCGAGAGGGGGGGCAAGTGGGGCAATTTGCCCCAGGCCCTGGGTCCTGCAGGGTCCCCCACAAGAATATAGTATTCTATAGTATTGCAACTTTTTTTTATGGAAGAGGCCCCTGAATCCTCTGCTTTGCCCCAGGCCCCCTGAATCCTCTGGGCAGCCCCGCCTGGGAGCCTGAGTGAGATGACCCAAGCCAGGCATGGTTCTTTTATTGTAGTGCAGACATACAAGGACACATCTGGATCATGTATCAACATCTTGTGAAGTCAATTCCAAGTCCTCCAAATATCTTACCGAGATCCTCTAACATTTCAGATGAGATTTTTGTTGCATAGATCACAATGGAGCATTAGAAGGCACAAAACATAAAACTAATTTTAGTTTTACAGTTCACCTTTAGAGCTTTACTCACCTGAAGTTTAATTCCTTGAATAGTCCAGACATATAGAAACATTTTGCCTGTTTCATGTTGATACTGTCTATAAGTGTTTTCTGTATGTGGTAAAGCAAAGAATTGAGAATTTGTGCAAACCTTGAGCCAAAGACAAAAATTCATTGAATGTACTTCTAAAGAAAAATAATAATTTGACATCAGACTTCACTTTCCTCCCCATATTCATAAAGTTGCTCATTCCTCTCTGACTACTTTTAAGTTCAAAACATTCTCTGTTTTTTTAGTAAATGACACAAAGGAGAAATGGTGAAAATATAGTTTCTCAATAGACAAAAGATTTCACAATTCTTAGAAAGTTTGAACATTTCAAAATGTTAGAGAAGTAAAAGCATTTTCCCTTACGTATGTGTACCTTTCTGTTTTGTAAATTTACACACATAGCGCAAAAGCCAGATGAAGAAATTCTTTTTAAGCAGTGAGCAAGAGAGATCCTTAAATTAGCTCTTCCCTTGGCAGACATTGGTCACTTCCTTCTCAGGATATTTTGAAAGGTTTCCTGTCCATTTTAAATGGTCTGGCATTTGCTTTCTGTATAGCCTTGCCCTTGTTCAATGCTTTGGGAAGGTTGTTGGTTTTTTTTAACTCGTCACTGCTCATGAACAAGTGAAAAACTGAGCAGAGAGAACTAAGTACAATAATTTAAACAGTATCCCAGATTTTTTTCCCCACACTGGACCAGGAATGTTCTAGAAGCTTTAAGAATGATCTGGAAGCTTTACAAATGATCTATAAAGCAAACAAAATGTGGTCTGAGCACAGTAATAGGAGCCAAAATGCCTAGTTTTCATCTCCAACCTTGATTCCCTCTGTGACCCTGGGCAAGTAATTTAACTTCTCTGCCTCGGTTTTCTCACCTTGCTTGTAGAGAGGCTCTATACATTTGTAGGTATTTGTAAAGATGTAAAAGCACTATGTGCAATATTAAGGCAACTCAACAAAACTGTAAGGCATGGACTGGATCTGCTACTAAGGGTTTACTAAACCACCTCTTGCAATAATGGTGGTATCTATATACCTAGTAAGACAAAAGAATCAGAAATTCGGAAACAATTTCATACATCGCCATAGGTCTTAGAGCAGAAATGGAAACCAAAAGCCAGAAGGGAAGACTAAAATGAGGTCTTAGTTTCTGGTTAGGTAGCCCCCCACCTGGATGTTGGGGAAATTATCTCATCCTCCTCACCTCCTACATGCTACCTCCCCTAACCCCATCTGGAATAGAAATCTGTACCAATTTCATCATCCATAATAGAAACAAATAGTGCTTAAAGATTTATAAAACTCAGCTTTCAGGAAATTGCAAGTTGGCACTGGTGTCTAATTTGCCAGTATTAAGGCTAGCCCCATATACAAGTTACTATCTATACAGAAGAGAGAAAAGATACAAGCTACTGTCGGCTCTTGAGTGCTGTGTCTAAGTCTCCACCATAACATTCTATTATCATGGGTTATTTGCATTTAATAAAACCAAAACTGAATCTAGAAAATACGCTAAGAGCAGAGTAGGAAATGCTGAGCTGTTGAAAGTCAATATGGGGTGGTACAAAATGATGGACTGAAAGCAGTAACAAGAATTTAACATAATGAGGAATATCTTCTTCTTTTTTTTTTTACTTAATCCTGCTCATATTTAAAAAGGATAAACTTTCTGATGACTTTCACTGTTCATCTCCTGAGAGATTGGACCGTAGTGCTAATAAAAAAAACCTGTGGTGTCTAGCTGCCTAGGGCTTCTATTATATAATATTGTTTAGGATTCCACTCAACAGAAGTTCCCCTTTTGTCTGCTAACTTCATAAATAATGGATACATCTTGCATTAGAGATTAGCAAAGATTGTAAAGTTTCCTTTTTTGGCATGTGTAAGATTTGGGTAGCTTCTAAAATATTGATATAGTTGTGCAAGTTAGTGCACTCATATTTTTAAGCAAGGCTAAAAAAATTCTAATGTTTCAATTATATAATAGAAAAGGCATGGATCTGAAAGCAGATTTCTGCCACTCAAAAACTTAGAAAATGTGATCCTTTCATCTGAAGTCTATGGGGAAAATAGTTAAATTACTAATTTTGTGATATTCTTAGAAGAATCTACAGAGATCATTGAGGGTTTCAAAGCAGTTATGATTGGAGGTCATGAAAAGCCTTTAGGAAACATTACCAAGGTACTGCACCATCTGAAGAGAACGCTACTATGCCAGAAATTTACAGAATTCAATGAGAACAGAGGCAGGAAGAGGAATTTTCAAAGTTCTTCTTAGCCCTGATCTACACTGGGCGGAGGGATTGATCTAAGTTACGCAACTTCAGCTACATGAATAACGTAGCTGAAGTCGACGTACTTAGATCGACTTACCGTGGTGTCTTCACAACTGCTGCCATTCCCCCGTCGACTCTGCCTGCGCCTCTCGCAGAGCTGGAGTACAGGAGTCAAGGTTGGATTAAATAACCTACCGGTCATAGAGTTTGACAAGAAGTCGCAGCCATGGCAAAATCCCTGCTCTAATTATAGCTGTTTTAGACTTCTTGTCAAACTCTATGACTGGTAGATTATTTAATCCAGCCTCTTCTCTGGCTGGTCAGCCTGCATGCCATGCTCCCACCCCAGGGCAGAGTGAAAAATACTGTGTGGCTTTGCAAAATGGCCAGCCCACAGGAACAAGCTGCACTCAAGTTTCCCTTCTCTGGAATACAGTGAAGATATAGGCAGGGGTGAGAGAGCTTAGAAGAGAACCTTGCAGTAGGCAAGGATCTCTCAAAAGGATCTCTCCTTTCTACAAAAGTTTCTCTCAAAACTGGGTGACTGATGACAGATGAAATTTAATGTTGATAAATGCAAAGTAATGCACATTGAAAAACATAATCCCAACTATACATATAAAATAACGGGGTCTAAATTAGCTGTTACCACTTAAGAAAGAGATCTTGGACTCATAGTGGATAGTTCCACTCAGTGTGCAGCGGCATTCAAAAAAGTGAACAGAATGTTGGGTATTATTAAGAAAGGGGTAGATAATGCAGAAAATATCATATTGCCTCTATATAAATCCATGGTACACCCACATCTTGAACACTGCGTACAGATTTGTTGCCCCATCTCAAGTATGTTTACTTTCCTTATTATTGAAATATACTTCAGTCACTTTTCTGTGGTTACCAAAATGTTCTGTCTGGACTTTGTCATTAAATCATGAGACAGACCTAGCTGGCTAAATGTGTATTGAGTGCAGTGAATGAGGAGAGAGGTATTGAAAGATCCAGCCTGCTAGGGTATATGATGCTGCTACCAAATAATCAGGTGATTAATACCCAAAATGTTTTGCACCTGATATTACCTTATAACACATTCAGCACCATTTCTAGAGTGAGGAGAAAAACAAAAAACAGAGAAGATAAACGAGCAGTAAGCAGGACAAAATGGTACTAAATCCACCGTGCATGTTCTCTCCTTAATAGTTCCCCTTCCAGACTGCCTCAAATCAGTCAACATGCTCGATCAGCATGGCACAAATATAGCTTTATCTTTTGGGCACAGAGATGTGGCTTGCTAGATAACTAGCCAGTCAGACCAATGTAATGGTTCCCCAGAACCATTTCAGAGAGAGGATATTGTTTGCGTCCACTAGGATTTAATCAGATATTGTTTTTCCTTTATTGCATGCTCATTACTTGAGCCAGAGTCACTGCTGACACGGTATTTCTTTTGACTCTGTAGGAATAGCCTAAAGTAATCATAGCTTATCTGGGATGAAGTTAGACCAGTTTGTTACAAGTTTGTTACTCTTTTAAGCCTTATCGAGTTACCTCTTCTTGGGCCTGACATTTTCGCAGTTCTCTGATTGGAAGGAGAAAAATTGCACTGTAGATGGCACCAGCTTGTTCCGCTGAAGAGGTTTTTCATAATTATACTCCAGTAAATGTGGGAAGAGCAGTATCGGTGTGGGGAAGTAGAGGTCATTGTTAAGTGTAGTTTGCCCCGCTCCTGCTAGCTCAACATTGATTGATCAAATTAAAATGCAGACTCTGTGGAAGAATATAGTGTGGATTAAGAGGAAATGAGCCTAAATGCACCCAGACATTAAGCCTTCTTAATATGGTCCCCAAAATAACTGGTTCTCCCTATCCTGTGGGCTCCGATACTATGGTGATGGAGGCCATATTAGTACCTAAAGAGTTTACCTTGTCCTGAACTTCCCTCTCGCTGAATTCTCCCCTGGCTTTCCCCTTCTCAAGTTCTTCGACTCTGCTCTGAGATGTCACCTGCTCTCTCCCTCCCCCCAACTTTCCCCCTCAAGAACTGGAAGCCATAGGAATCACTGTCATTTTCCTATCTAAGATTCTTCTTTTTAATGTTTTAAAGAAAACTTTTGTGATGGAATTTACAGACTGGGCTGCAGAGAGGAGACTTAACTAACCTATAATAGAACACCAAATCAAAGTGTAACTTTAAACCAGGGACAGAAATGGCATTGCTGTGTTAACATGTGGACTTCAAGTGTAACAAAAGTGTTCTTACCAAACTGTTTTTTGTCACAAGGCATTCTGTATGTCTAGGCTAATTTATCAAGAAAACCCTGAATAAGTAACCTTAACTTGACTGTACAGTAGAATACAGAATTGTAGGTAGTTTCTTTGTAGACAGTGAAATAACATCATGGTCTAGTGTTCCTTGTCAGTATCACAACCATGCAACTTCAGAACCAGAATGCTCTTTTTTTTTTCTTTCCTTTGGTGATATAAGGGCTTTGATATCACCAAAGATATGCAAGAGATTTCTATGTGCATTTATTTAGCAATAGCATTTGGAGGAATCTGTAACATAAGTCCATTGTGTACTGATGACACAGGAGATCCCACGTATTGAAAGAGATCCCTTGTAATGAAGCAAATCTAAAACTATCCAACACATATATTGAAAAGAGTGAGCTTTCTACTGTCAATTACTGAAACTCTCTTGACTTCAATGGCAACAGCAGAACTTGGCCCAGTGTGCTTGGCTGGTCACTTTCTATATTCTCGTATATCTGATATGTGTTTGAACAAGGGCCACCTCCCTCCCTCACAACCCCGCCTTGCCTAATGTTTGATCCAGAGAAGAAGTGATAATCTAGTGCTGGTGACTTCACAATCTGTTCCCATGGAAACTTGATTATTAATTGTGTATTACTGTAGTGCCTAGGAACCCTAGTCATGTGCTAGGCACTGTGCAAATGCAGAAAAAAGATAAGTCCCTACCCCAAAGAGTTTTCAATCTCAGATAAGACAACAGAGGGATAGACTGATGGGGCAGTATAGGGAAACAATAAAAGAATGTTGGTCTGCATGGTAGGCAGTGGTCTCTGCACACCAGCTGCCTAACTGTTGTCAAGTTTTTGTAGGCATCCCAGAAAAGGAGGGATTTGAGTCTAGTGAAGGCAAATCTTCACACCAGCTGCCTAACTGTTGTCAAGTTTTTGTAGGCATCCCAGAAAAGGAGGGATTTCTTAAAATGGATAATGGATAATGGATATTCCTTAAAGTGGATAATGAGTCTAGTGAAGGCAAATCTTCAGATTTGCAGATGTTATTGGGGAGCTCCTTCCAAGCATGAAGGGCAGCATGGGAGAAACCATGTAGGTACTTCTTTGAAAATGTAACAAAGGGGCAAGGGAGGCTGGCATTGTGGGTCAATCAGAGATGGGAGTCAACATATTGACAGCAGTGTTGCCAGTTCTCATGATCTCATAGGATTTCAGCTGGGCCCAGAGCTAGTCTCACTGTGACACAAGAAGCTCCAGCCCTCTCACAAATTTCAGCTCTGCCTGGGAGAAACCCCCTCTGAGAAGATAACTGGCTCTGTGGATGAGGGGAAAGCAGTGGATGTGTTATTCCTTGACTTTAGCAAAGCTTTTGATATGGTCTCCCACAGTATTCTTGCCAGCAAGTTAAAGAAGTATGGGCTGGATGAATGGACTATAAGGTGGATAGAAAGCTGGCTAGATTGTCAGGCTCAACGGGTAGTGATCAACAGCTCCATGTCTAGTTGGCAGCCGGTTTCAAGCGGAGTGCCCCAAAGGTTGGTCCTGGGGCTGGTTTTGTTCAATATCTTCATTAATGATCTGGAGGATGGTGTGGACTGCACTCTCAGCAAGTTTGCAGATGACACTAAACTGGGAGGAGTGGTAGATACGCTGGAGGGTAGGGATAGGATACAGAGGGACCTAGACAAATTAGAGGATTGGGCCAAAAGAAACCTGATGAGGTTCAACAAGGACAAGTGCAGAGTCCTGCACTTAAGACGGAAGAATCCCATTCACTGTTACAGACTTGGGACCAAATGACTAAGAAGCAGTTCTGCAGAAAAGGACCTAGGGGTTACAGTGGACAAGAAGCTGGATATGAGTCAACAGTGTGCCCTTGTTGCCAAGAAGGCTAACGGCATTTTGGGCTGTATAAGTAGGGGCATTGCCAGCAGATCGAGGGATGTGATCATTCCCCTCTATTCGACATTGGTGAGGCCTCATCTGGAGTACTGTGTCCAGTTTTGGGCCCCACACTACAAGAAGGATGTGGAAAAATTGGAAAGAGTCCAGCGGAGGGCAACAAAAATGTTTAGGGGGCTGGAGCACATGACCTATGAGGAGAGGCTGAGGCAACTGGGATTGTTTAGTCTGCAGAAGAGAAGAATGAGGAGGGATTGGATAGCTGCTTTCAACTACCCAAAAGGGAGTTCCAAAGAGGATGGATCTAGACTGTTCTCAGTGGTACCTGACGACAGAACAAGGAGTAATGGTCTCAAGTTGCAGTGGGGGAGGTTTAGGTTGGATATTAGGAAAACCTTTTTCACTAGGAGGGTTGTGAAGCACTGGAATGGGTTACCTAGGGAGGTGGTGGAATCTCCTTCCTTAGAGGTTTTTAAGGTCCGGCTTGACAAAGCCCTGGCCAGGATGATTTAGTTGGAGTTGGTCCTGCTTTGAGCAGGGGGTTGGACTAGATGACCTCCTGAGGTCCCTTCCAACCCTGATATTCTATGATTCTATGATTGGCTGCCTTCTCCACTAGCCTGCCTCCTTGAAAAGAGCAGCCATTTGCAGGAGCAGGCAGAGCTCTCTGTCTCCCCCATCCCTCAGGAGCTAACACCATTCTCACAGGAGGGGAGGGAGCAGAAAGGGCTCAGCATCAATGCAGCTCCACTCCCTCCTGTGAGGAATGAGATACAACCTCTCTGCTCCTCTCCCGCCCTTCAACGTCCAGCCAGGAATGTGGAGAAGGGGACCTTTCTGCAGCTGCCCCTCAGGGCTGGGAGAGGGGTGTGAGGAACCCCTAGAGCTGCAGCAGGAGCTAAGGTCGGGTTGGGGGGACAGAACTGATGTGGGTACTAGAGGGGAAGAATTGATGTGGGGGCAGAATTAATTGCTGGGTAGGGAGATGGTGGGATATAGGGGTGAGAGCTCCTGAAGCAGGGGCCAGATCACCTTACTTATGGGCGTTGGTAACACACACGCACACACACACAGAGATAGAAAGAGGCGGGGAAGTTCTAAAAATCAAGATAAACCAAAAGAAACAATCTTTTTAAAAACCCCATGATTTTGGGGGGTCTGACTCATGATTTTTTAACCTTTAAGGTTGGCAATAATATGACAGTGAATGAGAGAAGATAGGTAGGGAATAGGCTGTGAAGGGCCTTGAAAGTGAAGAAAAGCAGCTTATGTTTGAAGCAATAGAGGAGGGGGAGCCAGTGGAGGGCTGCAATGAGAGGATGACATAGTCAAAGCAACAGGCTTGGAAAATGATCTTTGCAGTACCACTGGAATTGATATGAGCAGGGCAAGACTGTATTTGTCAAGGCAAGAGAAAAAGCTGGAGTTGTAGCTATGTCCATGGATAGGAAAGACTGTATCTTAGTATGTTATGTAGAAAGAATCTGCAAGATTTAGACATAGGCTGGATGTGATAAGCTAGAGGGAGGTCCGAGTCAAAGATAACACCCAGATTATGTACCTTAGTGATGGGCAGGATGGTGGCGTTGTCTACAGGGATTGTGAAAGGAGGTACTGGGGAAGGTGTCTAGGTAGGAGGAGACAATGTGATGATGTATAGTCAGCATTAGGACTTCACCAGAGGACTAAGCAGGAAGAGAAAGTGACTGGGAAGAAGTCCAAAGCCTTATTCAAACCTAAATGCTTTCAATAATTAGCAGACATGAGGCAAGAAATGCTATGAAAAACAAGTGAAAAGATGAAGGGTTTATGCTTTAGGTCTAATATGTGCAATTTTGTCTTCCTCAGTATGAAAGGTCTCTTTACAGTTTACCACTGATTTCCAGTATGCTGCAGTGATTAGGCTAAGTGATGAATGAAGTGAAAAATCTCTCCTTACCCAATACACATAAAGTAAAAGCTTCCTTTTATGTGCACGGAGGGTGCCAGGCACAGTAGAACCTTGCAGAGACATACATTGATGTACTGGGCAGGGGAGAGCGGGCGGAGGGGTGCAGAAGATTACATAGTAGGCACAATTCCATAGGGGCTCCCTCATCCCAGTGTGCAGGAGTTTGTGCAGGAGGGAGAGTGCATCTGTAACTCTGCTGTACTGTTCATTTTCCAGAGAGAGGTGAAATGGGGGCAAGCAAATAGCCATGGGGGGTACAGCAGGCCTGAGAGAATACCCCGAGCCCTGAAGCTTCCTCTGTTATTTTGTGGCATAGATTGAGATGAGGGGAGAAAATTCCTTCACCTGTCTGACCTTCAAAGGATCCCACCAGTTCTTCCCTAGGTACAGCCCATGTCTGTAGACTGAGTGCCAGAATTAGGGTTTGGCCATAAAGAATACAGGCAGGGTGTTATGTTGTACTGTGCTATTAGCTGTCCTAAACTCTAACAGAGTTGGATTCTTGAACTTGAATCCCCTAGGGCAGTAGAACTGTTTTGTGAATAGCAAACCTCTCAGGATGTGGTGCACATTAGTAGATATGAAGCTGGACTGCTACAGAGATGTGATTGTGATCACAATCACCAATTCACCTGGAATGAATTTTAGATTCCTGAATATTTCACTAGTTCATTCAGATACATCCAAGGTGAAAAATCTGCTTTCCCCTTTTCATGGTCAAGGCTCAAATCTCACTCCATATTTCACATTGACATGTCTGCCTAGCAATCAGTGTTTCCCTCCGGTAGTATGTGGATGTCCTACAAAAACAGATGAGCACAGGTGAAAGCTGCTCCATTTCCTGACACAATTTGGGAGGGATTTTTCTACGTTTGGCTTTTTAAAAATTATAAAGTGATATTACAAGTATCGTGCCATAGAATCATGGTATTTATAGCCCTTATTATCAGTTTCTGTGCAATTCAGAGTATTAAATTATACTTCAGATGTAACTCAGTACTGTACAGTCTTCAAAGTTATGGTTCCCACGGTAACTGCAACTCACCCATCTTGAATATGTCCTACTTTGATTATTAATGTTAATTATAATTGCCTTAATATTTGTGTTTAATGTGGCAGAATTCAATAGCTGTATGAAATGTGACTCTGAATTTCCTGACTTTTGTGCAAAATTGCAAGCATAATAATGCATTAATACACTCATTGCATGTAATGTCCTTGAGCTTTACGAGGAAATAGAAATAATAAGTGGTCACCAGGTATTGTCCTGGCTATGAAATCACTAGGGGCCCAACTCCTGCAAACTCTTACTACCAAGCATAGTGTTCACTACAGTGAACTGTACATTTCCTTGGATGTTCAGAAGCAATGGTCTCAAGCAGCTCTGTACCACAGGATCTACAAACTGAGATAGTAGATGACAATAAAATCTCTGAGGCATTGCTTTCGCCTTTATCTTTTCTTGATGATTAAGACTGGCCTAAAACAGCCTGTAATGAGAAAGTAGACATAATGAAACACAACTTGCCTGCTTAGACTTAGATCCTTTATTATTTAGGTAACAGTGCTAACTACTGTAGTATTTAGATTTAAATAGCTGTACATTTTAAGTTTTACCTTTTTAAAAGTTGCAAATGTGCTAGGAACAAGTGATTCAGAATAAAATCAATATAATGTGGCATGAAACACTGTTACATACAGTCCCATCTACCCTACAAACTGAGATCTGAGAATACTGAGTCAGAGTACCACCTTGTTGTAACTCAGTCCTCTCATTCAGTTGCATTGTAGAGTATACAGTCCCTATGGAAAACTGTTAACTGCTGGAGTTCGGGTTTTGCTAAAGGCCTGGTCTACACTAGGACTTTAATTCGAATTTAGCAGCGTTAATTCGAACTAACCGCTCAATCGTCCACACCAGGAAGCCATTTAATTCAAACTAGAGGGCTCTTTAGTTCGAATTTGGTACTCCACCCCGACAGGTGGAGTAACGCTAAATTCGACATGGCTAGCTCGAATTAGGCTAGGTGTGGATGCTAATCGAACTTAGTAGCTCCGGGAGCTATCCCACAGTGCACCACTCTGTTGACGCTCTGGACAGCAGTCCGAGCTTCGATGCTCTGAGCAGCCACACAGGAAATGACCCGGGAAAATTTGAATTCATTTTCCTGTCTGGGCACTTTGAATCTGACGTCCTGGCTGGACATCGGGGCAAGCTCCGCAGCACCTGCAACGATGCAGAGCTCTCCAGCAGAGGAGTTCATGTTATCTGTGAATAGAAAGAGGGACCCAGCATAGACTGACTGGGAACTCTTCGATCTGATCGGTGTGTGGGGCGAGGAGCCTGTGCTTTCAGAGCTGCGCTCCAAAACAGGGAATGCGAAGACCTACGAGAAGGTCTCCAAAGCCATGAGAGACAGAGGATACAGGCGGGATGCAACGCAGCGCCTCATGAAAATCAAGGACCCCAGACAAGGCTACCAAAAAATCAAAGCGGCAAACGGACGCTACGGAGCCTGCCACCATTGCCCCACCAGTGACCGTGGACTCTGACGATGGGACAGTGTCGACGGCCAGTTCCTCGGTGATGTTCGTGGACGGGGAAGATGAGGAAGGGTTTGTGGAGGACGAGACAGGCGAGAGCGCTTACAACGCTGGTTTCCCCGACAGCCAGGATCTATTCATCACCGTCACAGAGATCCCCCAACAACCCTCCCCGGCCATTAACCCGGACCCTGAATCAAGGGAAGGAGCAGTCGGTAAGTGCTTTAACCATGTTAACTTTTATTCTTAATATAACAGGAATCTTAACTGTGTGAAAAGGAGGTCTCTCTAGATATGGGGATAGAACAGAAATCATCCTTGGAGATCTCCACGAAGCTCTCCTTGCGTTAATCAAAAAGCATCAGCAGGAGGTTCCTGGGGAGAGCTGCCTTATTGGGTGCTCTGTGGTAGCTCAGTTTTCCGCGCAAGGCTTTCATGAGGTACTCAGGGAGCACTGCCTCCCCGAGCACGGCTGCATCGGGCCCTGGTTCGTGCTAGCTTTCACGCAGCATGCGCTCTCTATCTCCTTCAGTGACCCTCCTCAGGGTGATCTCGCTCGGAGACTCCTGCATCTAATTAGGATAATTACTGTAATTTTACGCCTGGTCCAAAGTATTTTTAAAAAATCTACGGACAGACGGCATAGCACAGACTCAGCACGCAGCTGCGTGACGAGCGTAACGGAAAGCCAAAGAATATAATGGACGCTCATGGAGGGAGGGGGGAATGAGGACGCAAGGTATCCCACAGTTCCTGCTGTCTCCGAAAAGTATTTGCATTCTTGGATGAGCTCCAAATGCTTCTAGGGTCAAACACAGTGTCTGCGGTGGGTCAGGGCATAGTTCGGCAATTTGCACACACACCCCACCCACCACCAGAAGTGAAAACAATCCTCTGACTCTTTTACATGTCACCCTATCTTTACTGAATGCTGCAGATAGACGCGATGGTGCAGCACTCAACACCAACATCCTTGCTCCCCCCACGCTATGGATGGCTGATGGTACAAAAAGATGGAAATCCGTCCTCATCATCAGCCTATTGGCACATGGGGCAGTGCAAAAGGGCTGGTAACCATGCCGACTAGCATCATAAGGTCGATCAAGGACGCCTGTCCCTAATTTTTGATGGCAGATGGTGCAATATGGCTGGTAACCGTCCTCATCATTGCAACAGGGGGCTGAGCTCCATCAGCCCCCACCATTCATTGTAAATAAAAGATTCAATTGCCCCTGGACTAGCAGAGGGATGATGGGCTCCTTCATCCACACTCCTTAATGTCTTGCCTGGACTATCATTGCAGCTGGAGGCTTCCTTCCACTCATTTCTCACAAACAAGTCACTGTGTCTTATTCCTGCATTCTTTATTACTTCATCACACAAGTGGGGGGACAATGGTATGGTAGCCCAGGAAGGCTGGGGTAAGAACGGAATGAACAGGTGGTGTTGTTGAAGGAGCACCCCCTGTGAATAGCATACAGCTCATAATTTATGCAGGATCGGACACAGAGCAGCTGTGCTCTCTGGTTCTATGATACAGTGGTTCTCTAGTACACTTGCCCATAATCTAGGCAGGACTGATTCTATTTTTAGATACCAAAAAGGAGGGATTGACTCAGGGAGTCATTCCCAATTTTTGCTTTTGCGCCCCTGGCTGCTCGGCCAGGGGCACTTATGACAGCACCAAATGGGGCAGTGCAAAAGGACAGGTAACCATGCCCATCTTATTACCATCTTATTACCAATTTATGGTATGGTAGATGGTACAATATGGCTGGTAACCATCTCTGCTGTCATGCAAAAGCAAAAGCATGCTGCTGTGTAGCGCTGCTGGCCCGCCTCTGTCAGCAGCATCTAGTACACATACGGTGACATACACAAAAGGCAAAACAGTGTCCATGGTTGCCACGCTACGGCGTATGCCAGGGCAATTCTGGGAAAACGGGCTTGAAATGATTGTCTGCCGTTGCTTTCCCGGAGGAAGGAATGACTGGCGACATTTACCCAGAATCCACCGCAAAAATGATTTCTGCCCCAGCAGGCACAGGGGTCTCAACCCAGAATTCACAGAGACAGCCTAGACTCAGTTAATTGTTCGCAAAAATGTATCTTTGCAAGGAACTCACTCCCTGTTTCCCATCTCACAGCTTCCTCTGTCTCCAGACCTGCCACAGCATCCCCCTCGCAGAGGCTGGCAAAGATTAGGCAGCGAAAGAAAAAGACAAGGGACAAAATGTTCGAGGAACGTATGGGCTGCTACCTAGCAGAGGCGGACCAGCAGAGCCAGTGGAGGGAGACCGTCTCTCTGTGCCAGCGGTCACACAGCGAACGGGAGGAGAGGTGGTGTGAGGAAGACAAGCAGGCGACTGAAACGCTGCTTGGACTAGTGAGGGAGCAAACGGACACGCTCAGGCGCCTTGTGGATGTTCTGCAGGACCGCAGGAGGACAGAGACACCCTGCAGTGTATCTGCAACCGCACTCCCCTGCCACACAGTACCATACCCCCCTCACCGAAAAGAATCAGGAGGAGGGGCGGCCGGGGACGTGAATACTGTCACTGCACCACAGCACAGTGCTCAAGTACCTAAAAGCTCTCATACCCTACATTTGCCGAAGTCCTTCACTTCCAGACTCACAGTAGTCCCAATCCCAGTCCCATCCCCTAACTGTCTACTTAATTAATAAAAATGCTTTGCTGTTAATTACTGTTTCCGTTATGTTTTTTCAAAGAAGACTGTGTTTGAATGGGGGGCGTGGGGAAGGGGGTGGTTAATTGCATAGGACAGTCACCTTTCCCAGGGTACAGACACGGGGGCAGGATCAGCAGCGGGTCACACACACGGTGCAGTCAGTAGGCACTCTGGTCGGTTTTTGGAGGTGGTTTCCAGGATCTGTGTGGGCAGGGGAGATGTGACTTTGCAGCGGGGGAGGGCGGTTACAGATCTTATACAGCGGTCCTTGTCCTGGACCGCAGAGTCACGCAGCTGAGGAATCTGTATCCGTCCTCCTCCACCACAAGGTCACATCCGCCCGCACACAGAATTACATAAAGAGGGATGGCAGGCTCCGTTGAAAGAAGCATTCCGGCACTGCGGACCGCTCTAGGAGCAGGAGCCTGTCATTCCTTGAGTTTAGAGGCGGTCTTTACATCACCGCACACCCTACCCAGCACAGCCTGCGTCCCAGTTTCAACCCTTTCACGAAAAGTCATGAATAAAGAAACCTTTGTTAAGTAATAATGGGACATGTATTTTATTTTTACACGTGTGCTGGAAGTGGGGGTAACGGGGTGAACGGGGTATGTAACCGAAGAGGAGAATCAACAGTAACTGGGTAAAGAAACAGGGGCAGGTTCAGCTTCTCTGTAAAGAAACTGAACAGTCACAGGTCACGCTGCTTGCTGCTCGCTGGTATTTGAAGAGTTCCTTGTCGCTGTCCCAGGCGCCTGTATAGGGCTTCATGAGCAAGTGCATTAGCGGGCAGGCTGGGTCCCCGAGGATGACTATAGGCATCTGCATATCCACAACAGTTATTTCGTGGTCCGGGAAGAAACTACCTTCCTGCAGGCGTCTGAGCAGCCCACAGTTCCTGAAAACACACGCATCATGAACCTTGCCCGGCCACCCGACGTTGATGTTTGCAAAACGTCCCCTATGGTCCACCAGTGCTCGCAGCACCATTGAAAAGTAGCCCAATTTCTCATCAGCTGACTGTGGAAGAGGTGGACGATAAAGTGCGAGGAGGAGAAAACGGCAATGATCGCAGCGGGCTCCGTGCTTGCAGTGCTGTGGCGTCCGCGCTGTCACTGACCAGAAAAGTGCACGAACAGATTGCCCGCAGGCGCTTTCAAGGAGGGAGGGAGGGAGGTTGTGATTGACGGTTCAATGACGACACTTACCCAAAACCACCCTCGACACATTTCTCCCCCCAGCAGGCATTGGGGGCTCTACCCAGCATTCCAATGGGCAGCGGGGACTGCGGGAACTGTGGGATAGCTTCCCACAGTGCACCACTTCCAAAGTCGACGCTGGCCCCGTGAATGTGGACTCAGAAATTCGAATTAGTGTATTTAGTATGGATACACAAATTCGACTTCATAAGGTCGAATCCACAAATTCGAACTAAGTTGATTCGAAATAGTCTTGTAGTGTAGACAAGGCCTTAGTTAATTGCTTAGTTACCCAATTTGTGGGCAGAAAAACATGTACCACAAGGTTTTCCCTGAAAAATTTGGTCTTGAAAATATAGCCTTAGCAATCTACCAGTGTGCCTACATTTGCACAGAAGAATTATGAAAATTATGAATTGTGTGTCTCCAACACAACTCAACCCATACACTGAAATTCTTTCACTGGGATGCGGTGTGATCCAGTGGTTATCCCTAGTTCTGACAATGACCTACTGTGTTACCTTGAGCAAGTCACAGCTCTGCTCTCTGCCTCAGTTTCCCCAGTATCTGTAATGTGCGGACAGTGACACTTCCTTCCTTTTTGTAAGGTGCTTTAAGATCTGTAAATAAAAGTACTATATAAAAGAGTTAAGTATTATTATTCTGAGTAACCCCATTGCTGTGTTTTAACCTGATATATCTGTATTTCATGAGTGAGTTAAGACATAGATTTCGTTTAGGTGATAGGAAGTCGGTGTTTCTTTTTTTATTTAAATTTTTATGTAGGTACACAGCTTAGCAGGGAAGGAGACCTAATAATGGACAACATCAAGGAGGCTGAACTGTTTAATGCCTATTTTGCTTCAGTCGTCACTAAAAACAGTTAATGGTGACCAGATGCTTAATACAATATTAACAACAAGGAGGAAGAAATACAAGACAGAATATAGAAAGAACAGTTTAAAGAATATTTATATAAATTAGATGTATTTGAGTTAGCAGGGCCTGACAAATTTTACCCTAGGGTACTTAGGGAATTAGTTGATGCATTCTTAGAACCATTAGCAATTATCTTCAAAAAGTCATGGAGAACTGGAGAAAGATATTATGTTTGCCCATATTTAGAAAGAGCAACAGAGAAGACCCAAGGTATTATAAACCTGTCAGCCTAACTTCAATACCTAGAAAGATACTGAAGCAGATTACTAAACTATCAATGTATAAGCATCTAGAAGAACATTAGATGAAAAGTAATAGCCAACATGGGTTGGTCAAGAACAAATCATCCCAAACCAACCTACTTTCCTTCTTTGACAGGGTTACTGACCACATGTATAGGAGGGATCCAATAGACAAGATATATCTTAATTTTATTAAGGCTGTAATTTAGTAATTTTTAGTTTAGGAATGCCCACAGGACATTCTCATAAGCAAACTAAGGAAATGTGCTCTAAGTGAAATTATTATAAGGTGAGTACATAACTGGTCCAAAAAAAAAACATACTCAAGGAGTAGTTACCAATGATTTGCTGTCAAACCTGGAAGACACATATAGTGGGGCCCCCAGGAATCAGTTCTTGGTCTGGTATGAGTCAATATTTTCATTAATGACTTCGATAATGGAGTGGAGAGTATGCTTATAAATTTTAAGGGTGACACCAACCTGGAAGGGGTTGCTAGCACTTTGGAGGCAGGATTAGAATTCAAAATGTCTTTGATAAATTGGAGAATTGGTATGAAATCAACAAGATAAATTTCAATAAAAGTAAATGCAAAATACTACACTTATGAAAGAAAATCAAATGCACAACTATAAAATGGGAAATAACTGACTAGGCGGTGGTACTACTGAAAAGGATCTGGGGGTTATAGTGGATCACAGATTGAATATGAGCCAACAATGTAATGTAGTTGAAAAAAAGGCTAATATCATTCTTGGGTGTATTAAAAGGAGAATTGGATGTAAGATATGGAAGGTAATTGTCCCGCTCTAGTCGGCACTGGTGAGGCTATAGCTAATAAGTACTGTGTCCAGTTTTGGGCACCACATTTTACGAAAGATGTGGACAAACAGGAGAGAGTTCAGAGGAGAACAAAAATGATAAAAGGTTTAGAAAAAGTGACCTATGAGGAAAGGCTAAAAAAATTGGGCATGTTTAGTCTTGAGAAAAGGAAACCAAGGGCGGACCTGATCATCATCATCATGATGTTCCCATTACACCTCTGGCATTTAGGGCAGTAACGAAGCTCCTCCACTAATGTCTGTTTCTGGCAAGTCTTTCAGTAGTTCCCCAACTGTGCGCCAGGTTTTTCAGCTCGGCTTCCACAGCTCTTCACCATGTTGTTTTCAGGTGGCCTCATTTTCACTTGCCTTCAGGTGTCCATCTTATTGCTACTCTGGTGATGGAAACAGTTTCCATCCAAAGCACATGACCAATACATCTCCAGCGCCTGCTGGCAATGATGGTGCTCAGATCTTCTTGCTGCACTGTGTCAATAGATCTTGGTTTGAGATTGTTCTGGGCCAAAAGATATGGAGGATTTTTCTAAGGCAGGTTGTATGGAATGAAGACAGTTTGGACATGTCATACTTTCTCATTCCCCAGCATTCTGCACTATAAAGTAGTGTTGAAAGTACGCAGCTCTGATAAAGCTTGAGTTTGGTTTTGGTGTTGTATTTTGATGATTTCCAGACTGTATTTAAGCTCCTGAAGGTGTTCCCGGCTTTATTGATTTTGTTTTGGGTGTCCTGGCTTGTTCCACTGTCCTGGCTGATGGTGCTGCCCAAGTATGTGAATGTTTCTACACTGGTGAGAACATAATCCTCTATCCATACTGGTAATGGTGAGGCAATATTAAAGGTCATGATATCTGACTTATTGGAGTTGATTTTCAGTCAGATTTGCTGGCTGAATGCATTGAATCGATTTGTTTTTTCTTGTATATGGTGTTGGGTATGTGATAGGAGAGCGACATCATCTGTGAAGTCCAGGTCTTCAAGGGATAAGAAGAGTGTCCATTTAATGCCTTTTGGCATGTCTTCTGTTGTATGCTGCATTACCCAGTCAATGGCAATGTTGAAGAGGATTGCAGACATGACACACCTCTGACATACTCCTGTTTTGACTTCAAAACTGAGCTCACTGTGATCAACACTGCATGTAAAGTTGAAATAGAAGCTTTTGATGACGTTGATTGTACGGAAAGGAATGCCATATGCCCACAGAATGCGCTATAGGCTGGCCCTGTGAATGCTATCAAAAGCCTTCTCAAAGTCTATGAAATTTATGTAGAGTTGCCGTTGCCATTCTAAGCACTGTTCTATTATGTTTCATAGAGTGAAGATTTGGTCTGTGCATCCATGCCCTTTCCGAAAACAGGCTTGCTCTTTTCTGAGAATGCTATCAACTGCCTCTGATATACGCTGGACTATGATCTTACACAATACTTTGCTTGGCACAGATAAAAGTGTGATACCACACCAGTTATTACAATCACTGAGAGTTCCTTTCTTTGGTATCTTCACTATAACCCCAATAGTCCACTCATCTGGCACTTTTTCCCTTTCCCAAACTGATGTAAATAGAGGGGCCAGGATAGATGCTGCTAACTCAGGATTTACTTTGAACAATTCTGCATTCAAGTTATCCTTGCCAGGAGCTTTCCCATTTTTTAAGGATTGATGGCGTGAACAATCTCTTCCTTAGTTGGGGTATCTGTGTTGATATCAAGATCTTCTTTTGCTTTCTCTTTAGGTGGCTCCCTGTTCAGCAGTTCTTTGAAATGCTCTGTCCAGCGCATTTCTTGTTCTTTTTCGGTTGTTAGTAGGTATCCTTGTTTGTTCCTGATGAGAGTCTTTGTTGGTGTCTGCTGTTTACCACCGATAATACCTTGTGGCTGAATCCACAGATGTAAATGTGGGAGAACTTCACTGAAATCAATGTGACTGCTCTGGATTTACCCCACTGAGATAGGAGTCATTTTGGAGATGGTTCCTTGTTCACCACAAGCAGCTGCATCCTCTGCTTGTGTTGCCAGATTATCAATATAATGCCGTTTGTCTGCCCTCACAAGGCGTTTGTCCTTCCGGTGTGCCTTGTTATACTGCTCGTGGTATTTGTCCTTTAGCATCTGGGATTTTGTGTCTAAAATTTTTTTCTTCAGGGCTCGTCTAGTTTCTATGGCGTTCCATATTCTTGGTGTAATCCACTCCTTCCTTCTCTTCTGCCTGTAACCTAGACAGGCTTCACTGCTCTGTTTATAAATTTCTGTTACTTTGTCCCACTTCTTGTTGATCTCCTCATCTGCAGTCCGTCCCCTCCTCTTCATCAAGGTTTGCAAGTGCTTGAAACCTGTTCTTTAACTGAAGAACGAAGGCTTTCTGTATTTCAAGGGACTTTAACTTGTCAATATCATAACGTTTATTATCCCATGTTTGGCGGACCCACACTTCTCAGTTTTAGCTTGACGGAGGCTGTCACGAGGTGGTGGTCACTGCCAACATCTGCACCCCTTCTCACTTTAACATCTGTCAGTGAGCATCGCCATTTGTCATTGATCATGATATAGTCAATCTGGTTCTTATCTCTGCCATTTGGAGAACACCATGTCAGCTTGTGAATTTCACGAAGTTCAAATAGGGTTCCCCCGATGACTAGGTCATTCATGTTACAGAAATCAACAAGCCTTTCTCCGTTTTAATTCATGGTGCTACACCCATGTCTTCCCATTGCTCTTTCATTGTTTGTGTTGTCCTTACCAACCTTGGCATTCAGGTCTCCCATGAAGATAGTTAGGTCGTACTCTCTCTAACTCCGCCTGTAGTGTAAGGTAGAATTTGTCCTTTACTTCTTCATCATTGTCATTTGTCAGAGCATAGCACTGAATCAGGGTGATATTGTTATGTTTCCCTTTCAGTCTGGCTCTCATAAGTCTGCTGCTGATGGATTTCCATTCAAGCAGGGAATGTTCCACTCCCTTCTTCAAAAGGATGGCAACACCCTCCTTGGACGGGATGATGTTGTCCATCATCCCGTCCAAAAAACAGCAAAGTTTCTCCTGAGGCTGTTGTTAATCTTCCTGATCCTGTCCATCTGCTCTCGCTGACACCCAGGATGTGTAAGCTGTAGCATCTCATCTCTGCTGTGACGTGAGCTAGCTTCCCTGTTTCGGACATTGTCCGTATGTTCCAAAAACCAGGTCTGGTTTTTGTCTTGGTGTTGAACACTTCACTCTTCATGCCAGTGGCTTCCTTTCGGCTTTCACCACTGGCAGTCATACGGGTCATTGACTCCTGAAGGCCGTCACACAGAGTAATGGTCGATTTCTCTGTTGCTGTTTCCGTAACAAACTTTTTTTTTATTGGACAGGGTTGTTAGCTCTGTGCCTAACCCCCAACCTGGAGGACCAGGGTGTCTGTTTTGTCTGGCCCCTCCCCCACAGACCAATCTGGCATGGTTGAACCTACCAGGAGCAAAAAGGCCCCGCCGACACAGACTCTGGG